>NC_090446.1:80204175-80507205 GCF_031143425.1 Pleurodeles waltl
CATTTCTCATCGCCATTACTTCCCTGAGAAGAGTAAGCGAGATTCAGGCGTTCACTATACAGGAACCTTTTATACAACTACACAAAAATAAAGTCGTCCTAAGGACCAATCCTAAATTTTTGCCAAAGGTTATTTCACCGTTCCATCTAAATCAAACAGTGGAACTTCCAGTGTTCTTTCCACAGCCAGATACCGTAGCTGAAAGGGCACTACATACATTAGATGTCAAAAGAGCATTGATGTATTACATTGACAGAACAAAGAACATCAGAAAGACTAAACAACTCTTTATTGCATTTCAAAAACCTCATGCAGGAAACCCAATTTCAAAACAAGGTATAGCCAGATGGATAGTTAAATGCATCCAAATCTGCTACCTTAAAGCTAAACGACAGCTGCCCATTACACCAAGGGCACACTCAACCAGAAAGAAAGGTGCTACCATGGCCTTTCTAGGAAACATCCCAATGCAAGAAATATGTAAGGCAGCCACATGGTCTACGCCTCACACATTCACCAAGCACTACTGTGTAGACGTGTTATCCGCACAACAAGCCACAGTAGGTCAAGCCGTATTAAGGACATTATTTCAAACTACTTCCACTCCTACAGGCTAATCCACCGCTTTTGGGGAAATAACTGCTTACTAGTCTATGCAGAACATGCGTATCTACAGCGACAGATGCCATCGAACTGAAAATGTCACTTACCCAGTGTACATCTGTTCGTGGCATCAGTCGCAGTAGATTCGCATGTGCCCACCCGCCTCCCCGGGAGCCTGTAGCAGTTTGGAAGTTACCTTCAATTATTTATATATGTATCATCTCAACCTTAAATAGGTGCATACTTAGTCACTCCATTGCATGGGCACTATTACTACAATTCAACTCCTACCTCACCCTCTGCGGGAAAAAACAATCGAAGATGGAGTCGACGCCCATGCGCAATGGAGACAAAAGGAGGAGTCACTCGGTCCCGTGACTCGAAAGACTTCTTCGAAGAAAAACAACTTGTAACACTCCGGCCCAACACCAGATGGCGAGCTATTGCAGAACATGCGAATCTACTGCGACTGATGCCACGAACAGATGTACACTGGGTAAGTGACATTTTCATTTTTCAATAAAAAGACTTGTCATATAAGTCATTGGGATAGGTTATGCTGCAATAAGCTCTGTAAGTCAACCCCTTAGCTGCTGGGTCAGCCCCCCCTCCCTTCACTGCTGAGCCCTTTTTAGGCTATTTGGGGTAGTTCGCGCTTAGGCCTTCATAACTTTTTGTCCACATAAGCTATCCACCCCAAATTTGCATCCTTTTTTCCCCCAAACATCCTAAAGATTCTAAAGGTACCCAGTTTGTGGGTTCCCTTGGAGGAGGACAAGAAATTAGCCAAAATGCAGCTAAAATGTTGTTTTTCTCCCCAGAAAAATGGTTAAAAAAGGGGCTGCTGAAGAAAGCAACTGGTTTTTCCCCTGAAAATGTCATCAACAAAGGGTTTGCGGTGCTAAAATAACCATCTCCCCAGCTTTTAGGAACAGGCAGACTTGTATTAGAAAGCCACATTTTTCCAACACAATTTTGGCACTTTACTGGGACATACCTTCCAGTTAGTGACAGAAATGGGTGTGAAACCAATGCTGAATCCCGGGCAGCTAAACATTTCTGAAAAGTATACAAAATTCTGAATACAGCAAGGGGTCATTTGTGTAGATCCTTCGAGGTTTTCCTATAGAACATACCAGCTAAAATAAAAATTGTATTGAAATTGAGGTGAAAAAAAAAGAGCCATTTTCGGCCACATTTTCTTCTATAACTTTTTCCAGCTAAGGCAGATTTTTGAAATCAATATAATGTTACGTCTCCTAGACTCTTCTGGTTGCGGGATATATAGGGCTTGTAGGTTCATCAAGAATCCTAGGTACCCAATAAACGAGCTGCACCTTGCAATGGGTTTTCCTTATACACCGGGTATACAGCAATTCATGTGACAGAAATCCAAGAAAAAAATAGAGGGTTTTTTTCAACAATTTAGACTTGTATGGTATTCTGGGTAAGAAAACTTTGGGAAATCCACACAAATCACACCTTTCTGGATTTCCCCAGATGTCTAGTTTCCAGAAATGTCTGGGTTTGGTAGGTTTCCCTATATGGCCACCGAGCCCAGGACCAAAAGCACAGGTGTCTGCAAGGCTGTTTTGTGATAGATAATTTTGATGGCTCCACAATACGATTTGGGTGGTAAAATTTGGTGCTGAGCTAAATTTGGGGAGCTCCCAAGAGAGCACTCTCTCTGTGCTTGCCACCACATGCACCTGCTCTCTGGGTTGGGCTAACCTGCTATTGTCCCGCTGCACAGACTGTACTTGCGAAGGGACAGGAGGACTGTCTTCAACACCTCCCTCCAATCACTGGAAGAAGAGTTGTCGAATGGGACTCCTCCAACTGAAAAATCACTCCCAGAGCCAGCGCCATTGTCCTATCCCTCAGATGCTTTCTCAGTCTCAGATCCTACGTCAGAGCTGTCCTCTATAACCAGAGTTGGGGCTTGAGCAGCAGTCATCCAATGAGATGCTATTTCTGCTACTGGCCAAACTGTCACTCTAAAACACTAGCCTAGAGAGTGAGAGAGTGTGTGAGTGATTGAGTGTGTGTGTGTGATACCTGCAACAGTAGAGGTCCCGTACCTTTGCTTCTTCCCTCAATAAGCATCTTCTCTCAAGACAGTATAAAAAAATGTTTTAAAAGCACTATTGCTTCACCCTGCCACATACCAATTGTCACAGCCTTTATTGCCTCTAGCACCCAGTCCAACAATCTTCTAAAAAATAAACCCACATGCCTGCATTACTGTGCTTCACTTATACATGCAATGCATGTACCACACAGGTCACATACACATAAATGCACCAAATGCACCTGGGAAGTTAGAACTAGGCATCTTTTTTAACTGTGGAAGCTCAGCTGTGCCGTAGAAACAACATAAAATTGGATTAGATAGCAGAGTATAAATTTACCCATGCACTGGTGATATGTTCTCAAACAGCTCCAAACAGTTCATTTTTAGTGAGTAATGGAAACAACCATTAATGCGGAATGAAGGGAAAGATCATTAACTTAAGATATTTCCTAAAAAAAAAGGCACCTATGTAACCATCCCTTGTGCATTGTACATACCCTGTACCAAGCTTGGGCCGCTCGAGAGTAGGTTTTAAAGAGCTACCCTACACTTTGCAAACAGAAGGTTTGGGCTCTTAATGTATATGTACAAATTGGTGCGGTGGCTAGCACAGTAGCTATTTCAGCACCCTCTACTTACAGATGTGTTGAGTAAACTGATGGTCTTGGCGAGGCATGTGGGGGGTGGCCACTAGGCAGTAGGGATAATTGTTCCCCTCCCAAACTTTGGGGTGGGTGGGCTGCAGAAAATGGGATTACCAATGCCCTCTACCCACCCTAAATATGTAAAGAGTATTTCTGGCCACCCTGGGGCCAATAGCCCCACATCCACCCCAGGGAGGGGTCAGAAAGTCCACTAGGCAAGCTTTGGAGTGGGGGATCTGCCCAAAATGGGCTAGCCAATGCCCCCATCCGCCCCAAACATGTAAACAGTTCTTCTTCTGCCTGTCCCCCAACCACCCACCAGGGGAGGGCAGAAAGCCCACAAGACCTAGGGAAGAATCATAACAAAAGGTGGCTTTATGGCCATATCGCTACCCCAGATAAACAGGGGCCCTCTAGACACCGGGGAATTTATATATAATAAAAAAAAAAGAAGGAAAAAAAAAGTGGTGGGGCTGTCTACCACCATGCGTATAACTATGCCCCATCGTAACTGAAGCAGGTAACAGTCTTCCAACTCCGGGCACTAGGCCTATCCACACAAGTGAGGTACCATTTTTATCAGGAGACTTGGGAGGAATGCTAGTTGGAAGGAAGTCTGTGGCTCCCCTCAGGTTCCAGAAATTTCCATCACAGAAATGTGAGAAAAATATGTTTTTTAGACAAAATTTTGAGGTTTGCAGGGGATTATGGGTACCAGAACCCGGTAAGAGCCATACAAGTCACCCCATCCTGGATTCACTTAGGTGTCTAGTTTTAAAAAATGTACAGGTTTGCTAGGTTTCTCTAGGTGATGGCTGAGCTAGAGCCTAAAATCCATAGCTAGGTACATTTGTTGAAATATATTGCTGTATACCCGATACACAATGAAAAACTACTGCAAGGTACAGATTAGTTATTGGATTTGGGTAGCTTGAGAAACCTATAAACCCTATTTATCCCTGCAACCAGAAGGGACTAGCGGGCGTAACAGTATATTGCTTTCGAAAATCAGACATACTGAGAAAAGGTAAAAAGATGAAAATGTAGTCACAAAAGGCTGTTTTTCAGCACAATTTCAATATGTTATTTCAAGTATTACTTTCCATGTGAAAACATTGAAGGATCTACACAAATTACTGCTTGTTAAATTTAAAATTGTGTTTACTTTTCAGAAATGAATAGCTTTCCGGGACCCACCACTGGTTTCACATCCATTTATGTCACTAACTGGAAGGAGGTTGAAAGCACACAAAAACAATATCAGGAAAAATTGGGTATGTCCCAGTAAAATACCAAAACTGTGTATAAAATGTGATTTTCTGATCCTAGTCTGTCCATTCCTTAAAGTCGGGAAGATTGTGATTTTAGCACTGAAAACCCTTTGTTGTTGCCCTCTACTGCAGCACTTTCCCCTCCCCCCACCTCAACAAAAAAATATTGATTGTATTTTAGCTAATGTCTCAGCGCCCACCCGGGGAATCCATAAACCCTGGGCATTACATGATTTTGAGGAAAAAAGGACACAAATTTGTCGATATCTTATGGGGGGAAAAATGTTATGGATCCTAAACGCAAACTACCCCAAATAGCCAAAACATGCTTAGCACAGGGGAACAGCTTCGCAGAAAAAGGGTTAACTGCTCGTCAAGGGGTAAAGAGTGCATTATAAATTAATTTCTTAAAATGTACAAAAATTACTTTGGCGGAGACAGTGCGTCTGTCGCCCCGCTCCCCCTTACCTGCACAACCAGAAAGCCACAACCGTTGTTTTGGTTGTGAAAAGTTCACTGGTTTTGTCATTACTACACACTGACAAACGTTATTGTCAACGTTATTGTCCAACGGGGAAAAAAAATAAATCAGACATTGTCATGGCTTCAGGTTGCGTTGCGCCAATTATTTATTTATTTTTTTAAAATTAAAGTTAAAATTAAAAATAGCCTACACGTACTAAAGCGCCTGCCTATATAACGAAGACGTTACCTTCCACCGTCTTCTGCCCTCCGTCCGGACTCACATGCGGGGGAAGGACACAGGAAGTCACTTTCTTACACCCCAGGAAGTGTCGGAATATTTTCACAGTGGCAGCGGAAATGTACCGCAGTCCCCCGGAAGTTGTCCATACCGGCCGTGTTGTTACTTCTGTCACTCCAGAAGCTTTTCCTGAACTGAAAGCTATATCTGAACGTACTTTCTGTAAACATAGCCACAAAAGTACGTCCTTGACGATTGCCCGCTGTGCATTAGGAAGCAGAAATAATCTCTTCTGCTCCCTCCTGTATAAATAGCAACTCCGGAAGTAGGGCCTGGACTACTTTCAAGATGGCGGCGTGGGAGGTCCGAGAGAGGCGTGGCCAGGACCGGAAAGGGGGTGTTTGAAGTTCCACTACGGTCGTTCAGTGACCACGGTGTCCTTTCCTAAGATGGCGGCTCCCGGTTATCAGGCACGTGAACCAAATACTGGAAAACGTCGCCGCCGGGATCAGGGCGAGGAAGATGGAGATGAAGAAGAGCGGGGTGTAGAACCATGGAAACTACGTCGTCTACCCGGGGGAGCGGGAGTCTCTCGCCGCAGGCTGCTGGTGGTGCTGGAGGGGGCTAGCCTGGAGAGCGTTAAGGTAATGCAGCGTTGGATCAAGCCGTTCCCCTGAGAGCCAGCCCCCTGCTTTACATGACTGGCAGTGGAACCAGTCTGGGAACGACTTGACCGGAAGTTACGTGTTAACGGCCTCTAAGTGTTCGTTCGTACAGTTTGCGTAGCCTCCCTCAGTATAGGTAGTGTTACAGAGTAGTGCCTTTGGTTTGTTATGAAATGATATTGAACCCCAATCCACACAGTGCACTTTCTGTTCACTCTGAAAATACCCCGATCCACTTCCAAAGGTGCTCCTTAAAATTTGTAATGTGTATTTGCTTGCATTCAGGCCGTAAATAAGTCTGGAATATATTGCGTAGGAAATTGATTGAGTGATCTGTGTTACGTGTCTCTCTTTAAAAAAAAAAAAAAAAATCTTGCACTTTATCGTTTTGAAGGACTGTCACGTCCTTTCCAAATGGATGGAGTTAAACGTTGCAAGTTGTTGGGAGCCGTTTATGGTATCCGTTTCAAACAGTGAAATCAGTATTACAGATTTGAAGAAAAAGGCATTTGTATTTGTTAAGAATATTTCTACTGTGATCAATATGAAGCCTAATTGGGGACAATGTTACTTCCCAACAAACAGATGGATGTCCGTTAGCGGATCTGCAGGGTTGCTGCCAGGTTAGCGCCTGTAACATAATTAAAGAGTCTGAAACGTGTCAGATTAGGAGAGCAGTCAAGGAGTCATGAGTTACATTGTTACTATGAATGGGACTTCGCCCCAAACCCAGTTTCGCTTACATCCTATGTCGGCTTCCCATGTCCTTTTCCCAGTCATTACTTTTGAGGTGGCGCCTACCTCAGCCAGGAGAGAAAGACAGGAAGTGAGGGGTAAACCCACCATCAACCTTGATGCTATAGGAACCCTCCTACTCTCAGCATTTCTGTATTGCTGGAGGACTCAGCGGTTAATAAGAACAGTAAAATATTCTTTGACACATTCAGTAGATTTCGACAGAGGGTTGCCCTGCTAAACACACTGCACTGTAGTATTCCCAGCAGTTAGTAGATTACCCATTTCCAGTCCATCTACCACCTACTGAGTAAATGTGCCTAACTCATCTACTAAAGAGTAGGCGGGAGGGATCTTCCTGTCTTTCACTCATATTAGCTGAAGTCACATTGGCTATTAAAGTCCAGGGGTAAGGCCCCAGGGCATGACTGTATGGCGATTGATATGATCAGTTGTAAACCTGAGATCGTGGGGCGGTCACTTGCTTACCAATGTATTCAACATCTTCCTGAGCATTAGGTTACCCAGCTCTTGGGCATTATCGGGGGTCGCCCTGGTTTTTGAGAAGGGATACCGAAACACCCCAAGTGCTATAGACCCATTTCTTTAATTGACAGCTCTGTGAAGATCATAGGCAGGGTCACGTACTCGCACCTTAAAGATTGGTCCAAACAAAATAACATCCCAACCCCCTGTCAGTACGGTTTCAGTTCAGGGGTGGGCAAAGTGCAGCAGTGTTAGAACCTGCATCTCTTGATGGGCAGGTACAATATCCGAGGTGCTGCTAACTGTACCTAGCCTTTATGGCACACGGGATCGTCAAAGAGAAAACAACATTCCTTGTCTTTTTGTCGGATGTTGAGGACTCTAGTTCTGGATTTTGTTCCTTTTCAAAATCTTCTTTCGCCAGCCTTCAAGAAAGACAGGTCAGAAACATTTCATTTGCTAAGAGGCAAAGGGAGCAAACACCAAGGCAATCAGGCAGGGAAGACTGTGTTCTTATCAAGAAACCAGCTTTCCTGACTATGCTCAGTAGAGCTTGCTTCAGCCTTTGGGAGGAAGGATAATGTGTTTGAAATCTTTATGGCAAAATTCTACTTCAGATGTGTGGGTTCATCGGGTAGTAAAGGGCGGATACCAAATAGAGTTTTTGGGAACTGGAATCATTCCTACGCCAGAGCCTTTAGATCTGCTCAGGAAGGAGCCACTGAGAGTAACTCTTCAGTCTAAGGGCCAAAAGCGCCCTCGTCCCAGTTCCAAGGAAAGAGGGGGTTAGGGGAGAGTAATATAATTTTCCTGTTTTACAAACCGATCATATCAGACTGATAATAGATTTGGGAGGAGTGAACCAGTGGAAAAAGAGACTTCCATTCAGAGGATTTATGTTGTGATCGCCCGGTGTTTATTCTTTACTCTGGTAGTAGTAATTACGATCTTTTGCTGTGATTCTTCTGTCATGGTGCTTCCCTCCGAACCCAGCAGGACTGGCAGTTGCCACTGGCTGGTGTGAGGAACATCACACGCCGAAGAGCAGTACTGAATAATGCCTTTTTGATGATGATTATTGATTGAAGGACTCTCTTCATTACAACTCTATCCCTTTAATTCTCAGCAATTACTTTATGATAACAGTGGACCTAATGGACGCCTATTTTCACGTTTCCTATTGCAAGCAAGCAGGCATTCGAGAGAACTCAGGTTTTTTGCTTTAAGAAAGCACTATTAGTTCAGATATTGCCATTTGCGATGAAGTCTGGCCCAGGGTATTTACCAAGTTGATGAATCCCTCGGTGGCACTTCTACATCTGCAGGGTTGGACTATCTTTCAGAACTTGAATAATTGGCCCCTCTATGCCCAGTTGAAGGAGGGAGTGCTGTAGGGATAACATGTAATAAAGGATTGCCTTCAGTGCCAGTCTATTTATCAGTCTGGTGGAATGCAAGCTAGACCTATCTCAGGACAGTCTGTTCATTCAAGCACAGCTCAGGGCGGATATGGGTAGGGTGCTCCTTCCAGAGGATGAGCAGTAAGATTAAGGGTAGCGTTTAACTGTTTGTTAACCCAGGCAAAAGACCCAACAAGGTTGTGGCTCACTGTACAGGAACACGCAGTGTCCTTTGCATTCCACGCTTGCTCTGGGGAGATGGTCGTTGAAGTAGAGTCTGAGGTCTTAAAACTAGAGAAGATTATCCGTGATTTTTGGAGACCTTGACACAGTTCACGGAAGACACTGTCCATCATCATATCATTTGGAAAGGCAACACATCAGCGGTGTCGTTTATAAACAGGATCTGAATCTCAACCTATTGGAACTAAGGATTAGGGGATGGGCAGAGAATTATCCCTTTTCCCTGAAGGCATTGCACATCAGAGGGTTAGCGAATGTAATTGCAGACAATCTGTGCATATTGTTTACATCATCCCAAATTGTTTCTGACTCCTCAGATGTTTACCCCAAAATGCCAAGGATTCGGGGAGCCTCTCACATGTTTATTTGCATCATAAGGCACGCAGCTCTTGGGGTAGATTCACTGGCTTCCCCTTATCCTCCTCGGCTCCTTTATGCATTCCCTCCTATTTCTCATTAGTTTCAGCATAGATTATAGGATTTGTGCCTTTAGGCCTTGCTCCTGCTGAATTCCCTTCTTAAAAACCTTAAAACGTCTGCCCCACTGGAGGATTCCTCTGACACCTACCCCCTCCAAATTATCTAAAAAATGTGAGTTTCTTGCCTCTGCAGAGGCTTTGTCGGGTTAGAAGGTGAGATGGGTGGTCTCCAAAAGAGAGCTGCACAAGAACATTTATCAGAAATCACTTGAGGTTCTAGGCGCCCCTCTACTTTGAAGTCCTACTGGGAGCACTGGAGACATTTCAAGGAATGGTGTTCCCCATAGTCTTTGTCAGGGTGTGAGATACCGTCAGTATTTTAATTCCTACTGGATGGGTTCAAGAAACAATTGTTGGTGTTTACCTTGATGCATTATTGGGCAGCCATTAGAGCATTAAGGTAGGCAAAGGGAGACTTTGGCAAATACTTTGATTTGGTAGTTAGACTACTAAAACGTTTTGCTTTGTCTAGATCTATTTCTAGACCAGCTATTCATCTGCTGGCTCTACTAGTAGTAGTTGTGTACTCATTAGAGTGTCATTTGATCTGCTGTGTCGTTTGAACCGCTGATCTGTGTTGATCTAAAGTACTTTTTTGGTAGCCATCACCTCAGCTAGACGCATTGGCAAATTGTGAGTCTTATGTAACCAGTCTTCTTAAAAATAATGGCGAATGAAGGTTGATTCAAACATAGTCAGGCCTTCCTTTCTAAGGTAACTTTCAAGATGCCTAGAGAGCTGGACATTTTATTAACCCTTTCACAAATCTACATACAGTGACTGGAATTGGTGGAAAGTAAATAGTTGCTGTATTAAGTAGCCCTTCGAGTCTGTGCGAAGCCACAAGCTAAGCTGCTTGAGTATTTGCCAACTCCTCTCCAATCTCTTCCCACACTGGAAACATTTAGAAAAGTATTCTTGACGAATGCAGTAGTAAACCACTTTCCAAGGTGCCAATAAAAAAAGGGATTCTGGGAAAGTGAATTTGCAGTTGCAGAGATTATCAGATTAGCAAATATAGTTGTAAATTTTGCTCATGAGAAAGTGTGATTCACAAAAGTTTGCTATGAGTACGGATTGCAGGTTTATCCTGTAAACTCTTGTGAATTCCTGAAAGTCATAAATCTACACTAATGCAAGGGCATGTACCCAATTTATTTTCATGCTGCTACTGATGCTTTTACTCTGTTTCACCATTTTATTTATATATATATATATATTGTTTTTTTATTTTAAATTTTGGCATTTTACTAAATACTGTGTCAGATAAATGGAATATTATTGTAGCAGATCAGTTTAGCAAAAAAACATTTCTCCAAGTTGCGCATTTTATTTTGAAAGCAAACAATACCCAGACTTGCTTTAATATTTTGCATACAATGAGGGGGTATCCTGAGAGCATTATAAATTGCATCAAATTGTTATCCTTTGCAAACATATGCATCTTGTTGTACTGGAACGATTGTCAGTAATGTAAACTGAGCTTACCTCATTTCCTGAGAGCACTCACTCTGATAGTAAAGGCTTTGCATTAGTAAACCACTTATGCTAGTTTTAAATACTTCATGTGGGTACAGACCTTGCCTTAGGGCTGTCAGTCCTCTTTCGCATATTCATGCTGTGCTGCTGCAAGCTGTCAGATACAGGGTTTGTCCTGTAGGGGTTTTCTGCTTGTCCAGTTGACAAAATAAATATGAAAACTTAATACCAGACCTTATGTTCTGGGCATTGTGAGATAGGAATTCCATACCCCTGTATTCTGTATGTCTTGCGGAGTCTTTGGAGCAACTTTTTGCAGTGTGTGAATATTCCTGGTGTGAAAAAAGGTCACCTTTGCTGGTCTGGCAAACACCTCCAGAGGAAGGCGTCTTTGAGGTGGTACGAGTGCCACAGTAGTTGATTCTAAGGGTAACTTATCTATTTTTCAAGTTTCCTCTGTTAAGCCCAGGGATCCTGCCGATAATAAATACATCTTGTCAGTGCACGATTGAGTGGGAACTACTTCACTATAATTTGAAATTACAGAGTACTGCACCAGTTGTTTTAACTCACTGATCTGAGATGATTGGAGCCTCTGTCCATTACTTTAAACGCCCTGACATGTTCATTAGCTCACTGAGCTGCCTGAAACGCAAGGATCTTCTAAAAGAGACATTTCCATGGCTTTCTGATGTTTTAAACCAGTGACTTGCAGGCTGTTTATGGATTTCTAACCATTGAACTATCCCACAGGGATTGGAGTCCGCCATCTACAAATTCCACACTGAAAGCTCTGCATATTCTGTCTTACCTCTCTGTTACGTTTGAACTCAGAGTAGATAAGTTGTGTATTTTTCTGCTACCTGTCATTGATATAATAATTCTTTTGCTTGCTCTCTCCTCTGCTTCTTTTCAAGCATTGGTTCAGTTTTACATGAAGTCTCCTAATAAACGTGTGTGTGTGTTTTTTTCCTCTAGTAGGTAATTTTGTGTTTACTTTCACTAGGCTAGAACGCTAAATCTGTGTTCTCGTGATCTACTTTAACTGGGCCTGAGACCTTTCCTGTGTATCGAAGCACCTTCTCCGGAAAAAACACCCTTGCATTGGTGGAGTAACTAACTACGCCCTTTTCTGATGGCAAGTGGAGAATTGCCCTTTAGGCAAATTCTACAGATTAATCTGAGGAGAACTGCTCCTGGCCTAAGAGAATGTGTGACAAACAGGCACTGGTGAAGGTGTTGCTCAGCCTGATCTGGATGTCTATCTCGGAGTCCTGCACACTTTGAACACGTGCTGTGCAGACGTGCCCTGGAGAGCCAGTGTTTGGTAACGGGGAGAAGGAGTTGCAGAGCTGATGGTGCCCTGCACATCATTAAGCACTGATTTACCTCTTGAGAGGCTGCATTGAACCACCTGGGTTTACAACCACACAGTGCCAGTTTTCCAGTGGAGTCTCTTCACTTTGAGTACAGGCGAGAAACGACTCGACACAGAGGCCCTGCAATACTGCAGTTTTGAAAGACCCACAGAACAAGGTTTTCCTGTATTGACAAGAATCTCCAGACTAGTGAGAATAGGAACCTCTGCGAGGACCCTGGTTGGAGTGAGTATTTGAGCCAGCCTCCCACTCTACCCTACATGGTGTAGCATATGTATAACGTCCAGTCGTATACAGATTAGGTTCAGTTGTAACATTGACTTTACTAGATACCGGGTTCCTAGTATAATTAGGAAACAGATATGGTACTATTGAACTTGTGTATTTGGATGGTCAAAGAACAACATGGCAACAGTGACTACAGGCTAGCCGCAAATCCAAGCAGTTCCATGGCACAAAAGTCAAAGTGAGGTGCTCAACAACACTATTAACACATGTGTTGCCACCATGTGTGAGCCCGAGATACCAGTTTACCGTAAATAGTTAAATAATAGTGAAGCAATCAAAGACATATGCAAAAAAACTGTACTTAATATAGTGCCTAATAGAATAATATGTGGAGATGTAATTCAGAACAGAGTATATAAAAGAAAACATCAAAGCATATAAACAAATATGGGTTTCACCAATATATTACTATCATTGAAAGTTTTAATGTCACTGACAATGCCGTATGGAGAGAAAGAACAACAAATCAATATTGAGTACAGGATATACAGTTAATGAAAGAAAGATCAAAAAAATGAAAATGTGTTCTCATGCACCAAACGCATGAAGAAGATAGTGTCCATTCATATGACATTCCATTTAACAATGAGATAATAAGTCCACTGTATGTGAGACGTTCGCTGATGGAAGTGAATACCAGTTCTTGTGATATGTATCGAATAGTCCAATCTATACTAGACTGATTAGTTGAAGATGGCAACTCTCAGCCCATATGATGCAGTGGACTCATTATTTAATTCTTAATACTCTAGCTCTGGGCCCAGCACAAGAACAATCGCATAAGGTTTGCAGCTTACGCCATCCTAGACCGACAGCATGTTCTCTTGACTAAAAGAAACACAGCAACCACCCTGTGCATCACAGGCTTCAGAGAGACCTCCAAGTAGCAGATCACTCACTCCCCCACAGCTGAGTTTAGGTGGAGGATCAGAAGACCTGCATGTGCCCCCAAGTCCCCATAGGTTTAGGGAGTAGCCCAGCTTTTCCGTTACTGAGATATTGAGAAGTCCCCTCCATTCCTTGATAATGACCTACCTTGAGTAAACTGAGGGTTTTTTCACTGTTCTGAAACAATGGAATATGTCCTCTTGTTTCTCTTGCATAGAACACCTAGTGAGCTTTGTGTATAATGTTGCTGTGGTGATTGGCACAGGCAAGTTCATGGGGACCATTTGATAAGTACATGACATATTCAGTGCTTCATGGAATAAGGAATCGCCAAGTACATGTTGAGTCATTTTGATTTGAGTTTTTGGATAAATAAGGACTAGTGCTCTGTGCTTAATTTGAGGTTCGGACCTTCTTTTTCTGCCTCAGTCATTTACTGCGAGCAAACGACACATATGGGAAAGACGGAGGAAGAGAAAAATGAAAAAGTGTAACAAAGGGAGAAAGCAGGAAGCTGCAAGTGTGCACTGAAGGGGCAAGGAATGGCTTTAAATGGATCAGATAGGCCCGAGATTGCTTGAGGATTACGCTGCCTCAGCATTCTGTGCTCGCACATTTAATTGCAGCAGTCGCAAGTTTCAAAGAAAAGCGTTTGGCACCTGCACATTTTTATTTACAAATCTAAGCACTGCTAGTGCTGTGTTCTGCAAGAGAAGAATTAAATATCAGTGTGTGTCGTTTAGGTCAGTGGTCGCCAACCTGTGGTCCAGGGACCCCTGGGGGTCCATGAAGCCTCCTTAGGGGGTCCGCAACTACTTAAAAAATTAAATAATAACAGATTAGGACTCCAGCTATCAGGAATGCCTTGGGGAGGGGTGGGGGGAGGTTGATTGCAATAAAAATTCAGGGATGGTTCCATGGTTCCAGTAATGATAAAGTGTGGGTCCACAGAAGTCAAAAGATGGGGAACCACTGGTTTAGGGTGTTAGCTTTCTATTTTCACTGTGTGCTTTTTTAAATCTGTTTTATGCTATGGGTGTGTGCGAAAAAAAAAAAACAACAAAGCCAAATAGCTCAACTATGTGGCTTTTTCAAAAAAATTTCAAGCCATGTTATGCAGCATCGTAGCTGCTGTGCAGCATGTTTTCAAACAAAACAAAAAAAAAGCGCTATGACATGGCAGGTATTGACCACACCATAGTGCTTTTTTTTTTTTGCTTTCAGTCTTGATGCAGACCAGCCGTCCAGCATGAATACAAAACATTGACAAAGCCAATAGCTTCAAGATAGGCGAGACCTTTTGGCTTTGCCAATGTTGTTATAATATGTATATGGAAAGACAATCAGTATTTGTTAATCATTATCATCAAAACATTTTTGTACTTTGAGTCTGGAATAAATTCACGTGTAATTCGATATTGGATTGATGCATATGCTATCGTCCAAGCTATCTTCTGTATTGTTCTGGAACCATTGTAGTAGGTGAGTGGTTAAGATTGATGTGGATGAGTTGGTTTGTTGACAACCCAAGAAGAGCTTTGATTCGCCAACATGGAAACTGTAACATGTCAAACCACCATGCTACACAGGAAGTGATTTTTGCTTAGAAGTTAATTTTGTTCGATAATCATATAGGTGCATTAGGGGGGAAATCTGGGGGATTTCTTTTTTCTTTTTTTCTATTTTTTTCTTGTGTTTTTTTTTTTTTTTTTAATACAGGCTGCAGATCCAGGTACCAAATTTCATGTCACTCCTCTGCTGTGAAGATACCCTATTTTGTAACCATATCTTTAAGTTCACTTTCTTTACTGTAACCGCAGGTGGCATGATCACTGCTCACAGGAACAGTGGATGAAGTGAGAAGAGTCTCTGCAGAGTAATATACCTTGTGTCTCAAAGCATGTGCTTTTTCTGCTCGGATTCTCTGTAGGTTGGTAAGACTTATGAGCTTCTGAACTGTGACAAACATAAGTCCATGCTGATAAAGAACGGCCGTGACCCGGGACAAGTGAGGCCGGATATTGCACATCAGGTAGAGTCAAAGAATCTCAGAATCCACCATAAGCTTTGGAAACATGTACTGAACCTCTATACTTCATTGATTTCTCCTTTATATTTGTGGCGCTACATTGAGTTAAAAAGATATCCTTTCCTTCCCATGCAGAGCCTTCTGATGCTTATGGACAGCCCCCTTAACCGCGCAGGCCTGCTGCAAGTATATATCCACACTCAGAGGAATGTTCTGATCGAAGTTAATCCACAAACCCGCATCCCCCGCACCTTTGACAGATTCTGCGGACTCATGGGTATTTTTACATCTTACTTGGTGAAAAAAAGGCGATTGAAGTTAGGATGCAGGGAATACAACAAGATAGGAGTGGAAATTTCCCTGCAATTCTCTTTATTTCATACTCTAATGATGTGAACTAAGAATACTTCAGATTGAAAACTGACATGAGGGAAGATTAAAAAGGATACAATTGCCGAAGATGTTCTTTCTATAATACGGTCATACTCCTCATTTACATTTATTTGGCCCTCCATCCACACCCTTGCATGTCACCTTGACCCTCTATACAGGCCCTTTCCAGAATGCACCATACATCATTGAGGACACCCTGTTTTAAGGAGATCACATTTAGTCACGATGCTTAGATTTTTGGGACAAAATTAACCTCCCTTTACTATGCCATTTAGAAGGGACTCTATTTCCTGACCGGCCATCATTCTGCCTGTTGTGTACAACTATGAAGATTAGCTACACTTGCATCACACCACTAAACTTCAGCCAATGTCCAGAGTTTGTATAACTTCCTTCCCCTGCATTCCATGGTTCTTGAGTTCTCCTTGAATGTTGCCCTAAGCCATTATAGCAGGTGGGTCAAGGTCTGGAGATGTTTAATTTCTTCCATGAGTTCCATTAGTTCACTCTCACCCACAGTCTCAGACAGTGAACTTAGACTGACCACCAGTACCAGATCCACCCTATATAGTTACTGGTGACATAAAACAGTAATGCTGCAGAAGGAAACCATTCTCACATTATGCTGTACACTCAGGAGGTTGGAGCAGCAGATCTCTGCTCTGTCTGAGAAAACCGTGTGCACTGATGACCTTGGGAAATAAGCGAGTTCCCCTTGGGTGCTTTCCGCATCAGGCTTTGTGGATACTAGCAACATTTGTAGAACAGAGCCTTGAGATTCAACTCTTAACGAATATTGGAAGAAGTCAACCAAACACCCTTTAAATGCCCCCTCCCAGTATGCCATAAATAACAGGGCAGACTGTTTGGTACCACATAAAGTACATAGTTGCATGCTACACAAAAATAATGTTTGAAAGGACATGGACTTTCCTCCATTTGGCTTGTTTGGACCTGCAAAAATGACCTTTTCAAAGGTGCGGATATAATTTGCAAGGGGCTTGGACCGAGGACAAGGTAGAATCAGGAAATGAGATGATGACAAAGAGCAAGTATTAGCTGGATGAGGTGTTGCCCCTCAAGCTGTGGTATTTGTCAGTGCCTAGGGCTTAGGCCTTGAGATAGTGGGTGACCCTCTGCTTTTTTAATGTGAGTTCATTTGTGTGGCTAGTGAGTTCCTCAGTGCAATTGAAAGATGGGAATGCTCGCAATATTCTTTATTTCTTACATTGTTAGTGTGAGCTGGAAGGATTGAATCCACAGTGATCTTTACTTCTTGAGGCTGAAAGAGAGGTTTTTCGATTTTTTGTGACTTGTGGATTTTCCTCTTTTCCACAATACAGTCCAGCTGTTACACAAGCTAAGCGTCCGAGCAGCAGATGGGCCACAGAAGCTCCTAAAGGTAAGTGCTGCTAGGCCCCCTTTAAGGACCCCTTTTGATAAACCTCTTGTGCATGTGCATCAATCCTGGATGGTTGGTTATTATGTGAGTGCCATGATCTCTTACAGGTGGTGCTTGTGTTCACTCTTCCTTCTGAAAACAGTTGATGGCATTGGTAGACTTCCACGGTTTGCATGCTCTAATGCATGCCATTCTCTGCGCCCATGGCTCTGTTATCTGTGTTTGGTTGGGTAGCAAGGTGCCCTGTGGTTCCATTGCTCAATTAGAAAGAGTTTGATGCATCCTATCTCCACTCACAGGTGATCAAGAACCCGGTGTCGGATCACTTTCCCGTGGGCTGCCTGAAAATCGGCACATCCTTCTCCTCACAGCAGGTGGTTAATATTCGAGATCTGGTGCCAGAGGCGGAGCCCGTGGTTTTTGTGGTGGGAGCTTTCGCCCATGGTGCGGTGAGTCACTGCGTGCAACATTTTCGGAGTTCCTGTTCCTCTTTATTTATTTATTTTTCCCACCTTCCTTTCCTTCATTTCTACCCCAAGCCATCTCATCTGGCCACTCCTCTGACCTTTCTTTCTCAGTTTTTATCTTCTCTAAATACTCACCCTCCTTTATATTCTCCCTATTTTCTCTGCTTTTATTCTCCCTTTTTAGGTCGAGCTCTTCGACATGTTGTAATATTCTCTGTGGGCTTTAACCACAGCCATCTCACGCCCATCAATTTCATTCGCTCCTCGCCTTTCAAAATTACATTTATTACATAGGTAAATGCTTTACGTTTGTACTGCTTTGCGACTACTTTGATTTATTGATTAGTGCACAGCCTTTCAAATCTTCTGAACATGATATTTTCATGCAAAGCTGGATGACCTCGGAATTGAAATGAGATATTCCAGTTGGTCAGTGGTAACTTATGGGTCCATGTAGAGGTTAAGAGTTGGAGAGAGAATACATCTATGAATGGGGTGGGCAGGACACCTTGATGCATATGCACTGAGTAGAGATGAGGCAAGAGATTTTAATTCACTAGCTCTAATCTTCTAGGTATGACAAAAACCACGTAAGGACCGTTCCATTCTTTTGCTTACAGTCTTTGTAAGTGTGGATGAATCACCACGTCGAAGGATGCACACAAGTCGGGGAGGACAAGTAGGCATTACTTATCTTGGTCAAGGATGCGGAAACTGCTGTCTACCATTTTTAGAGTTACTCTCTGCAGCCACCAGGGCGGACCCCAAATTGTATTTTATCTACAAGTTCAAAATAATTATGATTATGTGATTACCTAGGTAACTTTTCAAATCTGCCACGCCAGCAAACTTTTTTTTTTTTTTTTTTTAACACGGGCAACTTTATCTACTTTTGAGCAGTCGGGGACTTTACCTGGCAGTAGTGAGCAGACTTCAATACAGTATGACCAGCAAGGGGTGGCAGAGATATTGGCATTCTTTAAGGGCGTTGTTAGAATAGGTTTGGAGAAGTGAGTGAGATTTGGTGATTATTCTAGTCACTTCTGAGGAGAAATCTTTACGTTGGGTCAGATTTAAAAAAAAAAAAAAAAAAAAAAAAAATTCAGCTTTTAAGGTAAAAGTGTAGTAATTCTTTAGTGTCGGAGGTGGACAAGGGAGAGTTCAGGTTTTATCACTTTCTCTACAAAAAGTTGGAGGACTGTTTGTATGTTTCAGTGTAGGTGCTGCTTATGGTAACTAACTGGTTTATCAATAGTGGCCTGTTTCACTTTCTCAAACAGTTGTTTTTTTGTTTTTGCCAGATCGATCATTTATTAATATGCTTAGATTTCACTTTGAAGATTATTTGTGTTTTGGCTGTCATCTCTTAAGTTAGGATTTGTTACCAAGTCTGCTCTTGTAACCCCAGATTCCAGTTTCCATTAAGTTCTTTGACTAGCATGATGATCTTGGGCTTTTCTGACTTCTAAGTTCTATTCGTGCCAATGAGTCCATAATCCTGGTCCTATCTTTATTATGATGTAGTGATAGGTTGGTTGAACTGGGCTAGGGCAGGTTACTGACTACTGAAAAAAACCTCAGTACAGAAGTGGTAGTTTTTTTTAAATATAATTTTAACCCAGGTGATAGTTGTATTCTCCAAGAAAGATGGAAGACTCAGCGATGACCTCTGTCAGCTGATATACAAATAGCTTACTGTTTCCAGGCGGATGGTAAATGATCTGAAGTTGGATTTGCTCCAGGTCCATTTATTTTTTATTTTTACTGTAATCAAGATATTAGAAGCTAGAACATTGGTCATTCGTTTGCAGGCTTTTACAGTTAATGCTCTTTTTGTGGGTGACTGGTACCCCAATGCTTATTTTCTCTTTTCCATTGATGTGGATGAGGAGCTATTCCAGTGGAGCTAGAATGTCCATCACCGGTTAAGATTTGTGAAGCCAAGTTTTGGGCAGCAAGATCAGGTCAGGATTCTCAGAGGAAGTAATGTCTCCAAGCCCCACTCCTTCCTTTTACTACTTGGTTGCAAATACGCAAGAGGCTCTCCAGTGTGACTTGAGTGGAACAGCTGAGAGAGGTGGTGAGAGATTTTAATTCACGCAGGTTAACTTGATGGATGCCTTTCTCCTCGGCTGCAATTGTTTTCTAGATATACTGAAGACTGAAATGTGTGTGTAACCCGTGTAGTATTGAGTCTTGACCTGAAATCATATTCGTTAAATAGATTTTCAGTGTCACTTATAGGGAATCTGGGAATCGCTGATAACTTTCAAGTCTTTGTTCCTGTTCGTGTTTCTGTAAGTCTTCCTTTCGGTTGTGATTTTGTTTGACGTGGCTGTTCGAAGAATATTGGGTTGATTAATAAGTGCATTGAATTTGTCATTCTAGTGGGCTTTTCAGTGTGTTAAGAATTAGTCATACGCTGGTAAAGAGTCAAATTTGTAGGTAGGCTGTTAGTGTTAATGAGAGTTCAGGAATTGGTGTTCACAGGCAGGACTTAACATTTGACTAATTTAAACTTACCTTAGTCCATCTTGCAATCAGTGACAGTGTGTCTGTGTGATATCATTGTTGAGGTTTTGGATTCAGCTGTGTTTTAGTAGGAAGTCCAACAGGGAGCCTTTAAAGGTGGTGGTAGGAAAAGCTGACGTAGGCAGCAGGTAGCTGCCTGCAGTTGTACAGTTACGTGAATGTGGAGAAGAGTGAGATCACCTTTTTTATGGGAGTTTCTAGAGAGGCGGTATATGTTAAGGATTTGGTGATCTCGAGGTAGAGGCGTCTGCTTTTGTGACCGGGAAGAAAGAGTGATAACCGTGTTGGCAAGAATGAGATCTCCTTGTTGGAGTATCTTATGATGTAGAGTTCATTTCGTGTGCATGGTGTGAGGAAAAGGCGTGCTGGTAGATTGTATAATGGCTCTTGGTTAACTGGAGAGAATGGGGCAAGCTGAGGAGAGAGAAGTTTGGTTGGCAGAAGGGCTATGGGGGAGTTCCAGAGGAGACTGACTTACTAGAGTTCCAAGGGGGAGTTGGAAGTGTCAGTATTATTTTGCGAGGTTTTCATTCGTGCCTTGGCTCATGATTTTGCAATTGTCGAAGAGGCAGACACTGATATTTGTTCAAAATGCATTCGAGGGCATGATGGTGAGTTTGTCTATATGGGATTTTGGAGTTACAATTGACATACAGGTTATTAATTAATAGCTTTGCACACTGTGATGGTTTGTGAGGGGGACAAGATGGAGGGTTAATATTGATTAATAAAGTATTTCCAGGTGCTCTTTCATAAGGATGTGTTTAAAATGTATTGTTGTATATTTCAACAGGTGAGACGAGTAAATGATCCTAAATAAGTTGGGTCCAGATTTGAGTAGATGACTGGTTCGTTATAGAAACTACATAGACTGTTGACTTCATATAGTCATTTCATTTGTTTTTGGAGAATTCTATTTTTTCTCTGTTATGATGTGTTCTTGAACCTGCATGTGTGTGCAGGTATTACTGGTTCAAAAACTTAATTAAGTTTCCAGTGATGGAAAACTGGTGCGAAAGGCATTTTCTTCTCTCTTCCTTTCTCTGTTTCTCTGACCTCTCATCACCCCTCCCCTCAATATTCCCTTTTTCAGTCAGTCCTGATTGCTTTTTCTCTTGGTCTCTTCCTTTACTACTTTTCCCCATTTCTCCAGGTGCTGCTGCATCAGTCCCCCCTCTGATCCCTTTTCTGCCCTCCTCTCTCATCCGTCCTTTTATGCTTTCTTTCCCTTCTGCTCTTAAGCTGGGTCTCCTTTCGGTTGTATGTCTGCATTTTAAGACTTCTGGTTGACTTTGATAGCTTTGCTGTACCATGTGACTTGCCCATGCTTCTCCTTCCTTTATGCCTCCTTTTGCTTCTTTTCTTTACTGCTTCCCTTTACTGTGTCTTTTGAACTTGGATCCTTCTTCCTCTGTTGCTCACTTCTGTTATCCCATGTTTGCTCTGTTCTATTTCCCTCATGCTTCTTGCTGTTTCCCTTAACCTTCATACTTTCTACTTCCCCTTCATTGTCCTTCCTCTTTGCTTGACTGTCGTATACACACCAGACGCAGAGGAAGCTTTGCTAATGGGTCTTCTACCTACACAGGTGAATGTCGCGTACACGGAGAAGACTGTGTCGATCAGTAACTATCCGCTTTCTGCTGCGCTGACCTGTGCCAAGCTTTGCACAGCCTTCGAGGAGGTGTGGAAAGTGGTGTGACCTTCACCTTGCTACCAGATATCTACATGACCAGCATGCAGTGCCTGCTCCTGCTTCTGAGACAGTCCATCGCCAAGACTTTTAATAGCCAACTCTGTTTGGGGCTGCATGGCTATTTGTGGATAGCCAAGAAAACTATTGTAAGAAAAAGAGACCCACCTCAAGATATTGTGGATTGCTGTCCTCATCCGGGGAAGGACTCTCAAGCGTCTCCTGGCAACTTCTGCGTAACATATGCAGTTTGTGTTTCTTTTGTCTTGGGCCATTGAATTAAATTAATTCAGTTTTTTATTTTTAAAAATGGACCTAGATTTATTTGTATTATATATTGGTTGATTGATACAGGATATGTGTGAGGAGTTTCTCTGGATAAATTGCTCACCACCACCAGAAAATAACCACTTTGACAGTTCAAAGTGGTTCCCACTAAAAAGACTGGGCTGTCTCCTGGAAGTTTCAGAAGGACCAGACAAGCCTCATCTCAGCAGTGGGTGTTGCAGTATTTACAAAGTATACGTGTGGACCAGATAATCTTCCCTGTTTCTTGGTAGTTCGCTGCATTTCTTTTTCGAGAGCTGCTCAGTCAACAAGTAAGCTATTGGACAGCCGTGGACGGTGCCTTTCTCTCGATTGTGTGTTTGATAGTGTGCAGAGAATATCTAGTGAGGTTTCTCATGGAAGTGAAATTATAATATTCAAGGGAATAATTTGGCAAGTGGTGGGAAATTGATAAGCTCCCACAGTGGAGGACGGGGTGTAGACAATGTGCAGTTTGAGAGAGCGTACCTGCCAGGCGCTCACAGTAGCAGGAAACCGGGTTTCTACCGGACTGTGTACGTTTTCATGGAAAATTTATGAGATGGGTATTATACAAGAGGATCCCTCTCGCTGTAGATTAGTAATCCGCTAGGAGTATCCACAGAAGCTGTCAGTGGTAACCAACGAGGTACAGACCATGAGGATCCTCGCAAGAGCACTTAAGGAGGTATCGCTGTTCTGATTCCATCACCACAGGTGGTGGAAATGTCACAGGGCTTGGCTTCACTGCATCAACCTTAAAGTGCAAAGCTACACCCCCAGCACCCCACCACACAGTTCAGGGTTACAAAGGCTCCAGGTTGAAGGAGGAACCTGCTTGGTTTTGCAACGAGGCTGCACCCTGTAGGAGAAGAGGTTGAAATTGGCAAGGATTGGGATTGACAAAAAAGGCATATGCCACACTTATCCTACCAGTGCTGGAGAAGGCAGAATCGATTTGTCTCTACTAAGAAGCACAAGCAGGGCGCCTTAACACACAGGCAAGACAAATGCCATGGATATGTAATATCTGAAGAAAATGAAGGAAGATCCTCCATCTGGGAGCATCCATCTGCCTCCTTCAGGGTGGTGGTGGATGACGTGTGCAGGCAAACAGTTGCTTAGGCTTCTCAAAAGGTGCTGTTTTTGTTGCTTCTGAAGATCATGGCTGTCCTGACTCGCACTGTAAACCTCTAGGGAGTTTTAAGTTGTCAACCCAAGATGTTTTCCCAGTTCTCTTTTAGGGAATGAACCACAGCTTGGTTGTTTTCCAAGTCGGTGGAGCTGAAAAGTCTGAGTCTGAGCTCGGTTTTACATAAGTCAGGTGGTCGCTCTAATCTATTTTGTCTGAAGTTTGTGTGTGTGTTTTAGTGCTTAGTGCTGTAAGTGTGTCTTGTGACAATCTGCTTTTCTTAACTAAACTTTTTTTTCTTTTTAAGTGAATGAAAGGTGTCCTGTTTTGTCACGTTTGAATGTTCTCTTAGGGCTGCTAAGATTTACGGAAGGTGGATACGCCCCCACTCGTCAACTCCGCTCTGCCAATCTCGCCCTCGCCATCGTCCCCAGGATCCAGTGCAAGACCTCCGGCGGCAGATCCTTCTCCTTCCTCGCCGCCAAGACCTGGAACTCTCTCCCCACCTCTACGCCAGACCCAGGACCTCCTCACCTTCAGGAGACTCCTCAAGACCTGGCTCTTCGACCGCTAACAGCTCCCCCCCCCCCCCCCCCCCCCCCAGCGCCTTGAAACCCTGACGGGTACATAGTGCGCTTTACAAATGAAATGAAATGATTGATTGATATATATATGAGGCTCATCTGGGTTTAGTGTATGTGACATGCGCGGTCTGATGTTGGCTTTTGGATGTCAGCGTATCTGATGTGAGCAGTGGCAACTTTACAAAACATTATAGCTTAGAAAAGATGGCTTCGCTGTTATTAAGTTAGGATGAGCCTGGAGTGCGGTATTAGAGCCACATTTGGGTGTGTGTGTGTGTGTGTGTGTGTGTGTGTGTGTGTGTGTGTGTGTGTGTTTTTTAGATGAGGGTTGGTATGATAAACACAGTTCACAGTGTTCTTGTATAATGCAACTTTACATTTCGTTAGATTATATTCTGCTAAATAGTTGTTTTATTGGATTGACAGGCCGATATTTTTCTAGCAATGCATTCCATTGAACAAAGGGACATCATTCTTTCATTATTTTGAGTGCATCAGTTTCCCTTCTTTGACAGGGTGCAATCGTGGCCAGGCTGCTTGTGTGAGATGGGTTACTCCTTTAAGTAGGAGTCACCAAAGAGGTAAGCTGAAGAGTTGGCATTGGGAACTTATACTTTGTCCTGACACTGTATAAAAACCTTTGTTCTGGCGATCTGCAGACGTAGAAGGCAACAATGACTTCCAGGCCTCCCCCCTCAGGTTACAGGTGATGTTCAATCTGGATATTCTCAAGGACATTGTGCGGTGAAAAAAAAAAAGTTCACTGTGATGTTATAAGATGTTGTTCAGAGCAAACTAAACTTGTATAATTGTTCGGACGCATCTGGTTGGCCTGCACCAGCCCCGAGTGTGACGGCGAGTGCACAGATTTTGCAGGCATCTTCTAGAAAGGACCCTGACATATAAAGGTGACCTGGCTGTATGCGCATAGACGTGTTGCTTGCCAGGACACTAGGACGCGCAAGCACAACATGCAGAAATGTTCACACCTGTACAGAGCAGCCAGTGACTCCGAAACTGAGGGACAAGATTACAACAAATATGTTTTCTGGGAGCTGAATGTGCGACAACTTTCCTGTAGCTGTTGGAGTGCAGTAAATCACCTTTGTGGCGTTGTGTAGTATATGCAACATTGTCGAGAGTGTGCAGAAAGTAACTGGAATAAAGCAGTTTGGTGAGCACTGACTGGTGGGGACGGAGCGTCTCTAACGTGGTGGTCTGAAACGAAATAAATTTAAATTAATCACTTATTTTTTATTTTGTGTGTATGATGAAAACGAATTAGTCTTTATTAAACATGGACCCAAAGTAAAATAAGCTTAAATGCAAACAGTAAAGATCTGGGACCAAGAATGTCCTTCCTGTTGGCGCTGCATTGCCTAAAACTAACCTAAGCGGAAGGGCTCGTAGAAGAGATGAGACCAGGGACTAGACCTCAAGAGGGCGCTCTCTTCAAATAAAAAGGAACTTCAGTGCCTTCCTAAGTGATGAAAGATCAGGTAAGAAGGGGAGGGTGTTCCAAAGTCGAGCAGGGACAGCTGCACATTTCCAGTCTTCGCACTGGGTTATCCGGTTTCTCTGTCTCATTTTATTAAGGGGGGAACAAGCCTTTGAGAGACTAACAATATAATTTAAGGTGACCGAGAAGTAAGTTTTACTACAAACAGCTTGAGGAAAGTCTGAGAACCATCCGTAACTTAGCTCTAGGGGTCAGGGTAAATTAAACAACAAAGAAAAAATCTCCTTGACCTGTATTCCTTATAAATTACATTATAATTTCTACAGTCCAGCTCTGTTTGCATCTTCAAAATATATTTATTCACCAATTCAATTGATACATGAATTACATTTATTCAGTTACAAAAAATGTGTACATTAATACATTTATGTGCCTTTGCAAGAACACATGGAGTATAAAGAACCATTCAAATTTAACAATAATTACACCGCAAGCCCGTTTTGTTTTTATTTGATTATATTTTATAACAATGATTTCTTTAATGCAGTTTGCACCAGTTTTACAAAATTATTTTCTTTTTTTACTGGAACTTAAAGTACCTCGTTTTAGTGGTGAGGCTCAACCAAACTATATTATTTGCAGTGAGATTAATGCGAAACTGTGGTTTAATATCGAGAGCTGGGGAGTGGAGCCCCTCGTCCACTATGTTGGGGACTTGTATCGCAGAAGTTCCGCAATGGGATCATGTATACCCGAAAGACAAGCTTGTTAATGTTATCCAATTTTTTTGGGCCCTCTTGTGCCAACTTTTAGAGGAAGGGGTCATCCCTCCACTATAGACTATATATGTTCAACACATAATCTGTTAAAGAGAGCCTAATGAAGCCCGTGAAGATCCTAGATGGTTCAAAAATGAATGTTCTGTAGCTGTTACCTTAGGAAGGTCCTGACAGCCATGCCTAGCATCCAGCCTGAGGTTATTAAAGCCTGCAAACATAAACATACGCTTAAAAAAGGAGAAATTAATTGTCCAAGGGAGACACAGCGGTTAATAAAAGTAGTAAAATGTTCTGGGACACAGTCAGATTTGTTTAACATAACCCAGGATACACATCTGTGGGGTACAGGATACAGTCTCCATCACTACTCCCGTTAACATGCGTGTTGCATGTTCCCAGTATTGATGACTGGAGGCGCATCCCCGGGCAGGTGCAGGAAGCCTGCAGCCCCCTCCCTCGCCCTGTGCAGTGGGCCTCTGAGCCGGCCTGTAGTACATTAGCTGCAGGAATTTGAAATGTGCTATGCGCACAGTGTCA
This sequence comes from Pleurodeles waltl, assembly GCF_031143425.1. Classification (NCBI taxonomy): domain Eukaryota; kingdom Metazoa; phylum Chordata; class Amphibia; order Caudata; family Salamandridae; genus Pleurodeles; species Pleurodeles waltl. The sequence goes on from NC_090446.1 coordinate 80,230,826, forward strand.
GTCTCTATGCGCTGTCCCGTCCTCGGCACTCAGCAGCGGGTCAGGGACACTGTTCCTTTATCTGGCATCGCGCACTGGCCGCCCGACTCCGCTGCGAGGTGAGATATAACTGAGCAATAGGGCTTTTGCATGGAGGGCCAGCAAGGGGGGGAGGGCTCTGGTAGCGCCGCACGCAGCCTGATGTATGTGAGATGCTCTGTGTAAGTAACATCAGAGGCAGCTATAACCTTCCCGCCAGGGAGCGCGGCCCAGTGTCTGTGCCCGCCTCAGCCACTGCGCCAAGGCGGTGTGTGACTGATGTATCAGGGTGACGGAGCATCGGGGGTGCTGGTGCACATAGCGGGGGCCCTGGCCGCGCGCCCGCCAGGGCCTTGTACTGTTGCTAGTGCTGATCTGTGAGACCTGGACCCTCCATGGGAGGTACCATTGCTCTTGGAGGAGTGTGCCTCGTCAAGTCCTAAAGCCAAATGTGGGCGTAGTCCGGGGGTAGCACCAGGGGTGGGCATAGTGTGCTGCAGAAATAGAGGCGTTAACCCCCCCACCCCTGGTCATCGGGAAGTGTCCGCGCCGCCAAGTAATCCCAGGCTGCTTGTCCGCCCAGGCCGGGCCCACCCTATGGGGCGGAAGCGTTTTAAAGAAGGTTTGGGTGTGGATTATGGGGAAGGTTGGACACAGAAAGAAAAACTTGGGCAGAACTATCATTTTCATGGATGCTATATGATCTGCCATAGACATGGGCAGTCGTGACCACGCTTCACCTGATCTTCCCGTTTGGACATTGCTATGCCATAGATATGATGAACCTCTAAGCCCGAGTCCCTATGCCTCCGTACCCCTAAATATTTAACACAATCCAAACCCCATTCTAAAGGATATTCCAATGCACGGGTTGTACTTGACGTGAGAGGCACTTTAAACGAATCTGCCCAACTAATGCTGAGCCCAGAATATCTCTCCAACCTAATGTACTCCCTGAGGAGTGGGGTTAAGTCTGTTTCTGGGTCTCACATACAGAGTACCCTATCACCTGCGGAGAGAGGTACGGCCAAGGGCAGAGGCAGAAACGCAGAGCAGCTGAGGCCCGCTGGTTACAGATTACACACACCAGGAGCTCCAATGCAAAAAGAATCCGTGCCAGTGGACGCCCCTGCCGCGTACCCCTGTGGATCTGTCTTGCAGTGGACATATTGCCATATACCCTCAGTCGTGCCACTGGGCTTATATATGAGGCCAATCCAGCGTGTAAATGCACGTGTGAGTCCCATGCAATGCAATATGGTGAACATATATGTCCGCACCAGAGAATTGAAATCCTTTGAGGCATCCAATAGGATGGCGCTGCACTCAGTGAGGGGTGCGAGTGATGTGAAGGTGCGTAGAGGGTGCACAAGTGTTGTGCAGTGGAGCGGGTGGGAATAAACCCAGACTGGTCCAAGGAGTGGCTGTAGCCACGTGGGGAGCATTTTCGCTAATATCTTAGCATCTACGTTTATTAGGGATAAAAGCTGATATGAGCCGCAATGGTCTGGAGCGCTTCCCGAAGTGTAGGAGGGAGAACCTGATTCGTGTAGGCTTCAGGGAACATCTGGTGTAAGTGTACATAACTTACTCCTTGCATATAAATTATCACTGGTTGGTGGAGGAGGAGGCAATCATTGGTTGGCTGCATCATCAGTCTCATTTGCTCGCTTCTTATTTGAAGGCTTTTCTTGTGTGTGCCCCTCCCCTGGAGCACAGCTTCTTCACTCTCCTTTTGACTGGATGACACGGATCCTTCCAGTGTTTACATTCAGAGAATGCTTTTCTTTTTCTTTCATATCTTCCTGGGAGCTCATGGTTTCTTTCTCTTTCTCTAATGTGCTGCTACTCAACTCAGATTCCCCCAGGGCTCCTCGTGTTGCTCCCCACAATCCACCCATCACACATTTCCTCCACTCTTCACCTGTGCATCTGTTCTTCCCTGCCCTTCATCATCAATTTTTTTCCCTTGTTGCTATTTGTAATATAACTTTTCGCAAGGAGAGTGTAGCTGCAATGTGCTACCAGGCCTCTCCTGTCCTGCATATTTATTTAATTTACTGTTTCAAAATTGGCCTATACCACCATGAAACAGTAAATCAAAAGCAAAATAAAGAAAAAAATGGCCACTACATCATGACTAATGCATGCACAAATTGTGTGACGCGTGCACATATATGTTAACACGATGTAGCAATTTTATTTTCGTTTTTGCTAATGCTGTTCCTTCTTAGCAAACGAGCATTTTTATTTTATTTTTGCTAATGCAGAACAACAGCACAAAAGAGCACTAGCAAACCCAAAAGGCGGATAACACCTTTTGCCTTTGCCAATGCGTGTTTCGATACTTATACTAACGAACGACTTGTACATCATGACACCCGGTGCCGTCTCGACATTATACAACTCGATTTTACATGGCACTGGATAGGGTAGGCGCGTGGCTATCAGTAGTGCACAGCAGGTGCAGTGGCGCCGGGACCTAAGTGATTGCCAATTCACCGCAAGTGGAGCGTTTTTTAAAACTAGGAAATCGGTGATTGCGAGCCTAATTTCCGTGCTTGCATGGCGGCCCTGGCACCCTTGCTATTCGCTGTTACGGGGTTTTAGATCAGAGTTCAGAAGGGAAATCCTCTGCCATGAACCGATACTCTGCTCTTTGAATTGCTAGTAAATATAGCCCCTCTGTTTTCGTTGGCCTTTTTTACTTGTTCACCACAGCATGTTTATGATGAAACCAGTTTTTCGTTGCTTTTTCGAAACTTTGGATCACAGATGAAAGACCGATTGTTTCTTTCAGTGCTTAATTTGTAAATAAATACGTGCCGATGCCCAAAGCTCTCAGCTGAAACACGTGGCTGCTGCAATTAAATGTGTGAGCACAGAATAATGAGGCAGCGTATTCCTGAAGCCATCTCGGGCCTCTTTAATCCATTTACAGCCACTCCCTGCCCCTTCAGCTCACTCTTGCAGCTTTCTCCCTTTGTGACGATTTTTCGCTTTTCTCTTCCTCCGTCTTTCCCATATGTGACTTTTGCTTGCAGTAAATGCGTGCCGGCCCTCAAAAATAAGTGCTGGTGCCCCACACCGAAAACCACCGCCTCAAATTAAGCACTGTTTCATATGCTTCCGGGTTACCTAAAACTTCCAAATGGCATAATTATTGTCCAGCCCTGGGTACAATGCTCGACATACTGGTTTTAATATCGATTTAAATGTCTTTAAGGGGCCCTATTTAGATTAATATACATGTCCTTGGGAGTTGTGAGTAAGCAAACAGGCAGGGCTTCCAATGCAGGATGTAAGTTTACCCACAGGAAGTGTTCGCTGTCTCGGTTCGCCCGCCATGATAACAGCACAGAAGTCCTTACCTGTGCTTCTGAGTGATCAACAGGGCCCGTGTGGCTCATTATTTACAGATTGCTCCCCCGGGACATCTGCCCAAAGGCAGTCGCGTCCTACCTCACTTGTTCCGTTAACCAGGTTTGCCATAGGTAGATCATTATCACAGATACTTGTTTGTGAAGAATGCACAGGGGCGTAGCTTCCGTCGGTGCAGCAGGTGCTGTGGCACCGGCGCCCTCTGAAAGCCGACTATTGCTGTATTTTATAATTCAAAGAGTAGCCATCGGGCCCATTTCCTTCCTTGACACACTGGCTAGGCTACTGGAGTGTCCCAGGGAGATATTACCTTAACCAATAAGTGCCTAAATCTCAAAACAGTTGATTTAATGCTCTTAGGCTTACATCAAATTTGCCATAGATTCCCATTTTTTTTTTTTTTAATTTACAGAGGTTTCCTAGAGTGCTTTAGGGAACCTGTGACAAACGCAGGTTCCTATGGTTCCTTTGCAAATTAAAAACAAAACAAAATTAAAAAGTCACACATGTATCAACGTAGCAGGTGAACATGTATACATGAATAAGTACCTTGTAAAAGAGCAGATGTACTTTTAACTTTATTTTTTTGGGAGGGGAGGGGGCTATTTTTCCCAAAGAGAAATCCCTTCCCACACACCACCATCAATTTTGAGGGCGTTCCTTCCCCATCCAGGAACCAGATTTACTCCTGCCATTCGGAGTAATTTAGACTGCAGACAAGATTTAACTCTGCCATCCGAATGTTTGATGATTCTAGTTTGTGGCGTTCATTACTCTCTAACTGCTCCCCCATATTCGAGCATCCATCGCGCCCAGGGTAAAACTCTTTATTGCTTTTTTTGTAGTTAGTAGACACAAAAAGCATTGCAACTTGACAGTTAACATCTAATTTAAGCCTTAAGTGAGTAGGTTTTCTTACTCATAAAATGACAATATATATATATAAATATATATATGAATTTTTTTTATATATATATATATGGTAAATGTGAGCTCCCAGTTGTTTGCTTTCTGACTGTTAGTAATTGGACCTCCCTAATGGAGGTTCACACTCTGAACTCGATTTTAAATTAGATTAGGCGTAGCAATCTATAGTGGTTGCATTTTAGCACAAGGCCAATTGCCTGTAGACAATCCGGGTAAACGGTTCTGGGTAAGTTCCAAAGGACCTTGCAGGTAGACTGCATGTGCCCTGTGATTGCTGTCTGTGTGGGTGGTTAGCATGGCTTGTATCTGCAGTGTTTTACTATGTGGGGACAGGAATCCGTTTTGGATCCTTTTGTGTGTATTGTGGACAGATTGGTGGGTGGATGAGCCTTTCACATAGAGATGTAGATTGTAGGAACACTGATTATGTCCACTGGCCTGCACCAGGCATCTGTGAACTGAAGGATGGCGACGTAGGTTTGTTTGAAATGTAGGGAAAGTCTCTACCGTCTTCCTGTTTCAATCTTCCCCCAGAGTGTGAGGTAGTTGAGTGGGGAAGCTTCTCCCTCTTGCATGCTTCGGGCTTGGGTTTCCATAATAGGGAATTCCCAGCCCTGCCACCCTCCTGGTGTCTCTAGAGGAGAAAGACAGTGGCTTGACTTCTAAAGACAACTGGGTAGCAGATGTGGGAGAACTAGATGAAGGCGAGGAGGCTCCGCCTAGCCCACGAGTTGTCACACATAGGGCAGGGTTCCGATTGATTCAACTTCTCGTACTACCCAGATCTTACTACTCCAGAACACTCCTACACATGAGTGGGAAGAGGAGACTCCACTCATTGTTTGAAAGGCTGTGGTCAGGAGGGATCTTTATGAACATACTTTGGACCTGCCCGGACATTCAGACCTACTGTGAGGGGTGACCCAAATAATGGTGCGGGTACTGGACTTGGAAGTCCCCTTGGTTGCAAAATGGCACCTGCTAAATATAGAGGGCGAACTGGTGTGGGCCAAGAACCCAAACTCTGGTTAACAGAGGGGGGCGGGGGTGGCCAAATGCAATGTGGTGCAAGGGTGGGGCTCCCCTACGGCCCCCACGGTCAGTGAATGGGAATTGGACACAGACTGGTGTCAACTGGCGGAGAAGGTGGTGTGCCAAAGCAGGGGATGGCCGCAGAAGTGGGAGGGGGTTTGGGGGTGGCTGGGGAGCCTATCTAGATTCTGAGAATATCAGAGTCCTGCAGATGGTGGACATCAGGACCCTGCAATACTGTGATTTGGACACATGCTGACTGTTTTCTGTTCCTACTCCTGTATCACATGGATTGACATCATGAGCTTATATTTGCCACTCTATTGTGTAGCTCACTTTTAGCTGATTCTTCTAATGTAGTTCAAAAACAAATAAAATGATTTTTTTTTAAGTGACTGGCTTGACAAGCCTGCGAGAGATACAAAAATGTCTGGAAATGCTTGAAACTGCGCCCACAGGTAAACCAGTGGAACACACATTGCTGTAGTTAAACTAAGATAAATACTAGTTAGACACCCACGCCAGGAGGCCAGTATTGTCATGGAGCAGTGACAGGGTGGATGGGAATTGCTGGAGCCCCAGAGCCATGATTGCTGGCTTCTTTCCAGGTGGGAGAACCTTTGCAGGACCCATGCTTCAAAAGCTGTAGGCTGCATGAAGAAAAGGAGGAGCTGACTGCTAGCGAGGGGGTCTACGAATGCCTACTGAGGTGTTCAGACCATCTAGCCTGGTGACTAAGGAGCTGTGCAAGGGACTTCTATCCTAAACCTCCTGGAGAACCAGAGTATCTTTAAACTTGCTGCAGAGAAAGAACACTAACATTGTGTCCTGCACATGGACGCCATCTAGAAAAGGGGAGTCCAGCTCTGCAGACAGGACAGAGAAGTAATATCAATTGAATCCTGGTCAGGGGGACTGGTGTTGAGAGCCCATGGCCAGGAGCAAAAGGCTGAAAACTTTGTTCAAATCCGTGCATCAGGGCCAGTCATATCTGTAATTAAGAGCCCACTCACATCTGGCTTGGTTCTGTTACTGTCCAGGCCTAAGGGCTGAGAACAACGATAGCCAAGAAACAACTGAGCGCAGTGGTTAGATGTATCTTTACCTCACTCCTGCAGGCTTTTTCATTCCTACTTTCTCCCTTTGTCACTGTTTTTCCATCTTTTTCTTCCTCCTTCCTTCTCCCTTTTCTGCCATTCTCTTGTGGATCAAAGTCCGTTTAAGGAGGAAAAAAAATCCAGGTCCCCCAAAAATGAGTGCTGGTCAAGCACTGGGAAAGGGTCAGTCACATGTTAGTAAGAGCTTTACCCAAGGCTTGAGCTGTGAATGATTGTGCCCCAGCACAGTCAAACTTCAACCCACAGGGGTATCTGCACCAAGGGAGATGCTATGATGCGCCATAGGCCTCTCTGGGGACTTTACAGGAGGTCAATGCAGCCCGTGTCAAGAGGAAGGGACACCAACTTTGAAGCAGCCAATTGAAATGGGGTACAATCTATCTTTACCCCTTTCCATATAAGGGAATTGTCGATTGCCGTCTATTGTCATTCCTCGGTATGAGGCAAGAGATTCTAGGATCTCCATCCCTAGGTGAAGTGCAGGGTTGGCAAATCGGTGGTCACATCAACATATTTGAGCAAGGGCTACCAATATTGGCCTTGCAGTCATGTCACCCTTCATGGGTTAGCCTAATGCCAGTGCCTGTCATCGCTTTGTATTTGATGGCAGTGGCTTCCTTTGTCTCATCAATCATGTATACATTCTTTATCTCAATCATGCATAAATTCTTTATCATGGCAACGAAGCATCACTACACTAAGGAACTACAGCGCATGTTCTAATTTGGCTCTTGTGCTTAGGTATAAATCTATAACGGAAGCCATAATATTTCGAAAGCAGCTCCCCCCAGCCCTTGCCAGGTCTACTCGAACAACTTAATGAGGCCTGCAAAAGCTGGCCACCACTAGTTTCCCACAAGATGCTTCAGATCCAATACACATCTCACAATATGCCAGGCCAGCATCAAATGTAAGAAGCAGGGAGGAAAGCCTGGGAAGGGTCTTCTGGCTTTGGGTTGCTCTTGACCAATCACAGAGAGTTTAAATGAGCTCCTCACCCTCTTCCCACCATTCCCATCATTCCCATTCTCCTGAGAAGGTCAGAGGTCATCACCATGCCTCTCGATCTCGCTCCCAAAGTCTAACAACGTCGAGACCATTCCACAACTTGCCCCGAGCATAACATGAGTTTTGGGGGCCATCTGTGAGATCAAGGCAGATTAAAGAGGTACACAAGGTCATGCTCTGACTCCTCTGATCTTTACGGGCTCCCTCTGGTGTCCCTCTGAGCCCCAATGTTGCGAAGAGGCCCGCCACCTGGGAAACCGCTTGCATGCTTGCACTCAGTGCCAACTGGACCCTCCGAATCCACCACTGGGCATCCTCTGGCTCCCGCACCAACTCTGCCTTAGGCGTCATGAAGCCTTGATACCAATGTCGACTCCATCGATGCCAGAGGATGAAGGGGCCAGTGTGCTCTCTGACTCAGCGGAGCTTCAAAGTGCAACCTACCTGGGAGCAGAAGTCCTGCTGAAAAAAGTTTCTGGATCAAGTGTGGCTCCCAAAGAATATTCCAAAGGTGAGGAATCTATTTTTAGAAGTCTCCTTCAGAATTATTTATACCACAAACTGTCAAGATTTAATAGTTTCCTTAATGTTTACCACAAAGAAATGTGCATCAAGAAATGTACCGATTTCATAAAAAAAATAGTAGTGATATCTACATGTATTAATTGACATAGACCATATGTTGAATATGAACTAATTTATTGGCTTAAAATTTCTATCATTGCTAATTCATTTGACTTTCGATAATTTGCAATGCACTACCGATGTTACAAAGCACAGAGGTGAAGGGTTTAGTCAAACACACAATTTCTCATGTATTCCCAGTAATGAAACATGGGAACAATATGTTTAAAATGTGTTTGTTTTCTAGTTCATTTTTATTCCAACAGAAGAGTGCACATTTCACTGCTGAATTTAAATGATAAAATACCGCCTCGGTCCCTGTAGAAACTGCAAAACATTAACCATGCCCATCAAGACACATCTACCTTCTGTTCTTCCAGTGGTGAGGTGTAATACAGCTCTGGATTTAACAAGTGAGTGAAGTCAGTGAGCCTGACCTCTTCTAAGGTGGCTTTAAGGGTTCTTCCCTGGTAAAATTTTGAAAACAATGGGCTATAAAGTTATTTTAAAGCACAATATTCACATGCATTTGCAATCACCATAGGCTTTGAAAGGGCACTCATTAAATGTACAGGTCCTTTCTTTCATGATGTACCATACTGTTTAAACAAGGAACACTCATGAGTTGACACAATTTTTCCAAGATGTGCTGTGAGTGGCCCCGTATGTCAACCATTACCTACATAGTGCCAGTTCTACCATTTTTTACATATTATATTCCAGTTCAACACTGTTGCTATTGGTGCCTTCTATGGGTGATCCTTATGACAAAAATTACCTCTAGTATGTCAAGGCTAGCACTTTGTTATGGTTGCTCCCCTCCCATATTTCATTGTTTTTATCCCTTACAACAACAATTACCTCCAATGTGTCAGCACCACCATTTTCCATGTGTGCTCCATCCCAAACATTATCCCCAATTTGCCTGTGCCAGGATTTTACTGTGGGTGTCCCGTAAATCAATCATAGTATGCCAGTATTACACCATTGGTACCCATTGTGCCGAGAATTACCTCCAATATTCCTGTACCAGATTTTGTCACTGGTGCAGTCATGCTAAGAATAACCTCTCGTATGCCAGCAGCAGCATATCATGGGTGCCTCTAGAAGCCAAGAATGACCTTCAGTGTGCTAAAGCCAACAGCAGGTTCTCAAGCATAATACCACATTCTCACTCGCACTCAGTTACATTCACTCACACTCATTCTCACTCATTTGCACTCCATAAATTATTTTCACTCGCTGTTACTTTAATTCACTTACACTGACCCACTTACACTTTCTCTCACTCACTTATTTGCCATTATTCTTACTTTCACTCATTCATTCACACTCTCTCTCATTCACTCTTTCGCTCACTCACTCACACTATCACACTTGATTGCACTCATTCTTACACTGGGTTATTATCACTCTGACTCATTCTCGCTCACTACTCTCACTCACTCACCTACTTTTCACTGACACACACGTGTGTGCTCACAAATACAAACTGGCCCACATGTGCACACTTATACTGGCACACACACACACAACATACGTATAAAAGCATTTCATTTTACTTACCTGAGCTGCCAGTGAATGTGACCATACATGCTACTAGCGCTTCAGAAGTATTAAATAATTGAAGATTATAATGTAAATTACGAGTAATACAAAAATAAATGGGCCGAAAGATTCAGGGTGGAGCCCGATGCCCATAAGAATGAGCTGCTCCTGTGTTCCTGGCAACGATTTTGCCACCTCTGAAGCCAGGGTCACAAAAGCAGTGCCGGGGTCATAGCCATGACCCCCTGGTGTCCATAGTGAACGACACTTTAAAATAACGTTTTCCCGATAACCCTATTTCCCTAGAATCAATCCCAAAAAGCAGAGGGATGAAATAAAGAATATCAAGCCAGTGCTTGAAAATCCAAGGAGTACAAGTACTCAAGCTAGCCCAGACTTATCCCTATTCCTTAGCTAAAGCACTTTAAAAGGCTAAGCTTCAAATATAGTCCTGGAGAAGGTACTCCTAGCGGTAAAGTTTATAACAAGTGAATCAGAAGTAGTTGATAGCATAGTTATTATGAAGTATTGAAGAAAATTAATCAAAAAAGAGAATATGGTCAGAAAAATAGTGAAAAATCCAGAGGCTGGGAAGGTGACAAGGAGGAATCAAGGAAAGTTGGAACAGACAGGAGAGCAGCTAAAGAACTTCAACATAGCTGGTATCAGGAGGACCGGATACAATGTTTCCCCTTGGAACCTTAGACATCTGTGAGACAAAGAACATTCTATTCAGACCCTTTTAATAAGTGGCCAATCACCGAGTCAGTTAAAAAGAGCAGGACCAGGAACCCTTTAAATAGACCTGGTGGCGGATGTGGCCCTCTAGGACCACCCAGAAACACACATGATCCGTGAGCCAGAGACATGATGCTCTACTTTGCCCTGTGTCCTCCACAAGTGTCATGACTGCCGCATCCTCCCCAGTGTTGGAGGTAAGACGGGAAAGAGTAGTAAAGAGAGGAGCGATGGGTGGTGCATGAACTACGAAAGCAATGAGGCTGCAAGATTGTGACGGTTGTGGTCAGCAGTCAATAGTCTCTTGTGTGCATCTGGATTTCAAGACCGCAAACCAATCTCAATATAGGGTTGCCTTAGAAGGAAAGAAAATGATTTGACAGTTCAAGGTCTTCTATAGAAAAATGGGGCCTAGAGTAAAGGAGTTTGTAGGTACAGGACGCATGGAGGGTCCTTATCGATCACCGAAGAGATGTGCTTTTGGTACCTTTGTGATATGAACAAAGTATTCAAGAAAAATTAGACAAACTAAGCAATGGCAAAATCAAGTGCTCAAAATTATTTTATAAAAAATACACAATTGAAGTTAAAAAATAAGAGCCTAAACAGCGCTGAATTTTTTCAACAGAAATGAGTATTTAATGTATTCTTATAACATCGTACAGCAGCAACTCTAACAGGAGGACACATTGTTAGAGAGAACACAATTTATTTTTACTTATTAGAAGGTTATTATAGATTATTGCTGTAGGTCAAAGGGACAGAGAACTAACTGCCTTAGTTCAAGCAGAAATACTGAAGAATCAACCAGGAGTTAGATTAAGCACCACCGGTGCATGCCAGAGTTCACGAACTTGTCCTAATCAACCAACCGAAAGGCAGGATTTTCCCTAAGGCGGTCCTCAAATGCTCCAAAATTTTCCTGCCCACAATTTCTTTCCAACCAGCGGTCTGGCTATTGAGAAGGGTTTCTGGGTTGCTAGGTATAGTTTTACTCAGCAATGTGCATAGTCTCACTCAGCGGATTGGGAAGTTCTGCAAAGAAGGAGGTTGATTGTCTGGCCTCTGTGAGTAACCAGGAGTCCTAATGTGCAGAGTAATCTTGCTCAGTGTGCTTTCAGGGAATCCTGCTCAGCCAATGGTTGAGGAGTGTTGTCTGGCTGGGTAAAGCCCTGAATGCCTGTGTGGGGAAGCATTACACCCCATATTTGAGGATACTGGCGAAGAGCTTTACTAGCAGCCGTGTTAGTCTAGCTTAAGTGGCACGGATGAGAGTCTCGCCAGGGGTGGGGGTCAGGAGTTGGACATCATCATCAGCAAAGCATGGAGTAGTGTTCAGTGGACTAGTGCGGACTAGTCAGCAGGGTGTAACTTGGACCCTTTTTGGTATGGTGTTGGGTAGCTTTTTTAATCTGCCGTATTTGTAGTATGTTCAATATAGGAATGTATTTTGGTGGGATGTTGTTCAATGCCTAGAAGTCATGTTTGCAGGTTTTCTGGTTTAACCGGGATGTTTTCTGGCTGGGGTAAAGCGATTGAAAGGGACTTTTTCAGCTAGGTGAAAAGTCAGTTCATTTTTTATGGTTGTTACACTATGGGTTTCAGGACACGCACTTGGGTGCTTTAGAGTTCTAATGAGCCTTATTTTGCCAGAGAATATTGAGCAGGATGTTGGAGAGTTCTCCTGTGTTGAGTGTTGTACAATTATCATTGAAGTCTTGGTCAGTTCAGTGACAGGGAGGGTTGGAACAGAGTTCATTTGGAGAGGTGTTGGAGTCAGAGCTATTGTTACACACAACGGCAGGCAGTCCTGTTTAAGGCGGCAATGGATACTTGGGTTCGGTCTGTTAGAGACAAGTCTTGTTCAGATTGGTGTCAGGGGCTCCTCTTGGGTAGGATTTAAGAATCCTTTTGAGTGTAATAGATGAATCTATTGTTCTGTGGACCAGTGTGAGCTATTGGTTGATGGAGTGCAAGGGATTCTGTTGGGCAATATTGTTTATTGAGCTGAGAAGTCTTATTCGGAAGGGTTGCAGGAACCCCGTATGTGCTAGGTTGTGAAGTTCTTCCTTGATGTAGAGGCAAGGGCTAATATTTAATGGAGTGATGTGGCTATCACTTAACAAGGTTTTGGTGTCTTCATTAGCTAAGTGATCAGGAGTTGTGATGGGTATCTTCATGAGCAGTCTTGTTTTGTAGATTGTCTTAAAACCTCCAGATCAATGGTATGGCGGGGCGGTGGGTAGTGTTGTTTGGTATTGGGTCTCTTCTTTGGTAGGTTAGTCTGGATTAGTGTTTAGAGGGGTTGGTTCAAAGTCTTGTTTGCTTGGTAATGCATATCTTTGGCTGCGAATTTTGTCTGCTGGAATGGAAAAGCAGGCGTGGTTTCAATCTCTGATATGAGCAAAAGAGTTTGAGCTTTGGTGTATATTGATCAGCACATGAGACTGGAGTATTGCTCATCTTGGTACTGACAATTCTTGTTTTGCAAGTCTCTCTATGTGGTATGGTTCGGCAGCTGGTGGGCTGTCGGTACGCTGGTTTTCACAAGTTTTGCTTTGCAGGGAAGGGTTTGTACGGCTGGCTTGCAAAACAGTGATTCTTAGCAGGTTAGTACTAACTCTTGTCGAAGAAGTAAGAGTGAGTTCCTTGATGGTGTACAACTTGTTATTGATGAAAGGAATATTCTAGACAGTGACTGGGAGTCCTGCATGGTGGGGTGAGAAATACTGATGAGCAGGGTTAATAGGAGTCTTGTTCTGTGGAGAGCTCAATTTGCTTTTCAGCGTAGTCAGAGGAAGTCTTGTTCACTGGACCATACAAAGGTGACACAGAATCTGTTTGATGGTGGGATGGGCACTATTTTTTTACAGAGTCAAAGGCTGCTGAACCGAGGCCAGAACTCAAAAGTGGTTCCTGAGTTCCAACATAGGCATTTCTGGTCGATAAGCCGCATCTCCTCCTCCTTTCCAACAGTATGGTTGGGATTACTGTTTATCGGGATGATGGACCATCTATTTTTTTGGTGGAGTAAGGCATCTGAATTATGATGGTTAGGACTCTTGTTTGGGCTGGGTGGTGAGATTTGTGGTGGGTTGGGTGAAACTGGCTATACAAGATGGGATGAACTAGGATGGGATGGAATGGGATATTGCTCTGCAGTTAAGTGGACAGTTCTGTTTGATAGTGAAATGGAGAAACTTGCTCAGCAGTGGGATGGTGAGTCTTGGGATTTTGTTGTGTGAGATACCAGCTAGCCTTTTAATGGATGTTGTGGAACCATACAAGGTAATGGGACTGTTTCTTTTTACAGTTTTTGGTAAGTCAATGAGGAGTGTTTTTCAGCAATGTGTTGTAGTGTTGTTGGGTGAATATGGTTAGACATGAGGAAGGGGGTGGTTGGTCAGGTGGTGCCAGTCTTGTTTTGGCAGGAAGCGGCAAAATTATATTTAACAAAGAGGTGGGGAGGCCCGTGTGGTATCGAGGAATGTGCAAAAGTTTAGTGGGTACCTATGTGGCTCTGTATTGTTGGAGGAGTCCTTTGTGGTAAGAAACTTTTTTTCGGTTGTGTGGTGAGTAGTCAAGTTCAGAATGGTCATGATGATTCTTGTTTCAAAGTATGTAGTGTGTAGTGTGTGCTCTGGTGGTGAAGGCTCTTTCTTTTTCATCATTATTATTAGTGAGGTCTATGAGGATTCTTGTTCAGTGTTTCGGCAGAGAAATCTGTTCATTAGTGTGATATTGACACCACTGTGGATGAATGGTGGGACTACACTTCAGCGATATGATGGGGAGTTTTGTTTCACTATGCAGTGGACAATCTTGACTGCCAGATCTTGAGTGGTAGATTGAGCAGAAGTTGGGGGTTTGAGAGACTTACTAAGTACACAGTGAAGAAACCAATATCTGTAGTACTTGCTGGGCGTGGTGAAAGGGAGTCAGACCAGTAGGGTGGTGCAAACTCTTGTTTAGCAGTGTTGCGGACGGACTTGTTTGCTAGAATGGGTGATGGGTCAATTGTTAACTTTGTCAGGACTATTATTTTGCACTAGTATCCTGTGGTGCATCCTGGGTTGGGTTGCTTTCTGTGGACATACAGCGTCTTTTGCTTTCCTAACGGATGACACAGCTATTATTAGGCAGGGTAGTAGTGAGTATTTTCCAGCAGCATGCTTATTCTTTTTCAGCAGGGTGAAGAAAATTCATGTTAGGTAGAGTAGCCAGAGTCCTTTTATTAAGGGGCATTGTTCCAATCTCGATAGGGAGTGTTGACCACCTAGGGGTATTTTTCCAGAGCATTGGCTTAGCTGCGACAGGTGGGTGGCTCTAGGAGTTGATGTGCCCAGACTGGATGTACAGCATGCTGGCATGTTTCTCACACACGCTCCTGTACAGCCACCAGCACTTGTCATCATTCCAGGACATATCATCAGAGAGGGTAACACAGTCTTCATTGCCCACATTGTCCGGCTGGTTCCGAGGCCAAAACCTAGAGGAGAAAAAGGTGGACAGACATTGAGTCGGGCAAAACTTTGCTGACACTTTCTACATGCACAGAGACAGCAATGTGATGAGGCTATTGTAATGTAAGTAAGAATTTACTCAAATAAATGTACTTCACAGCCAGGAGTAACAGCTGTGCCTCGGTTTACATATGTTGCCACAAGATGCTGAGACCAAGACACAGCATCTTCGTCGTATCCAGCCAGAAATACTGTTAAGAGATCTTTCAGTTATTTGGCAACAAGTGCTCATGGATCAATCATTTGGCATTTGTTGAGGAAGCAAGTGGTAAGAGTGTTAAGATTGTACAAACATGAATGTTCACAGATACTTCCTGAACTGCATAATGGATGAAGACAATCTTAGGTGTGGAGGTAGGTCATTCCAGAGTTTAGCCTTCTAGTGAAAATAATCTCTTTAATGATTCCCTCCTTACGTACTCTAAATTTTCAAATCATGAAGGCGAGAGGGCTGTTTGAGAGTGCAACATCATAGTCTGGTTTCTTGGCATCAAGAGCCTTCTAGATGATGCAGCATATATTGTGTTTGATGTGGTCTGTCAATGAGAGCAAGGGCAGAACTGTGAGGCTGGATTCAAAGTGGTCAGATTTTCTGAAGCCAGTGAATAAGTGGGGCAGTATGGAAGAGCAGGTTCAAGGAGTTTAGTGGGGGAAGTGAGGGTTGGGTCTGCTTTAGGCAAAAACACAGTGGTTGTTCCACTATCATTGTGAAACAGCATGACAGCTTCAAAAGTGGTGCAAAAGTTGAATAGCCTGAGGAAAGGTTTTACTTTGCGGAGGAGGCACTGATGATATGGAAATATGTTTGCTTTCTTAGTCACATAGGTTCTAAATGAAAGGTGAAACCCTTTGGGTAAATGTGTCATAGACAGAATTGAACTTGCCTTGTGAAGGGGAAAAGATTCTTGGGGTTAGTTACTATTGTTTTGCACAAATCTTGCTGTGCTGCATAAGTGCATGTGCAATCCTTAGTAAATCAAGTCCTCTGTGGCTGTGGTGGCGAATGACACACTGAGGTGGGCCTGGGTACCACGCGTATATTGCTAGGCTGTAATGTTACGAATGGCAAGCCAAGAACTTAGGAGCACCTAGTAAAGAATGGGGCGAGTGGGTACTGAAGATGGGATAGGTGGACCTCACAGGGGACATGGAGTTAAGTCTCCTTAAAACATAGAGAAGTGAATAAAACACTTAAGTACAGTGGGCTTCATGCCCATGTAGGAGGAGAGGGTAGGTTTAAAGGCCCGGAGATCAATGATACTGAAAGCTGTTGATGAATCCAACAGCACAGGGAGGAAGAGGTACCTTTCACTAGTGATGGGGAGCATGTGTTGGACTACGTGTGTAGTTGGTGTCTCTTTGCTGTACCTACAGCCTGGCTATAGGAGACGCTATAGAACTGCCTAATAGCACCCATGGAGAGCAAATTGTATATGGTTGTACAACTTGTAATGTTTGGCTCTGGTGTGCATTAAAGTACTTTCTTTCTTGAAATATGAGCAATGGGTTAGACAGTTGTTTGTTGTGCTGTTGTGTGATTGTTGAGCCATGCATGTGAGCCCCAGCACACCGCCTCCCTGAGAAGCCTGTAACTGCTCTTCATCATTACTACTGAGAGTGACATGTGGAAGGGGTCGTACTTGGCTCAGCTGCCAGAACAACTTTGGGGTGGACTCTGGGACATCCGAGTCAAACAACCACAACCGCCATAGTTGAGGTCCAGTAGCCACTAAATGTGGTATGTGTACCCCCAAACGGATCTGACAGACGGAAGACAAATGTCCACATATAACTCATATTCAGTCAAATCCCTTGAAACAAGATGAGTGGGTCTTGAGTACCATCTTGTCTGGTCTAAATTAGTGTAAGGCTTAGAGGCACAAAGGGCTTTGCACTGTCTTATGTTCTTTGTTAATGTAATGGCAATCAGAAATGCTGTTGTCTATGGAAGCAACTTTGTGTTGCAAGAAACCCTGGTTCAAAGTTCTTGTTTCAGGTGCAGTGGAACAAGTGTGAGGTGCCGACTAGCAGCAGGCCTTCTTACCAGAGGAACATCTTTCATCCAGCTTGTTGGATGTGGATGTGGATTATGTGTAGAGTACTTTCTAGCAATGCCCAGCGTCCACATGAGTGTAATAGTCAAAACTGACAGGGAGAAATGGCTGACAGTGCTCCTGGAGTATTGACGCCACTTGGTAACGAGCTTCACGTCTCTGAAGAATGCACTTCCCACTGGTGCCCAATCACAAACTACATTTCCCATAAGTCTGCTGAAGTCTCAAAAGTTGTGTTTGGAGGAAATGGTGGGAGACATCTCAAACTCGTTGAGTATAAGTTTCCTTATGATTCATGGCATCTTTGCAGGATACCTCTTGCTAAAACCTTAAAGTTCAAAGAAGTTTAATTGAAAGCATGTTTGAAAAGTGAGTGTGAGTACAGAGAAATTCTCGAAAGGATTTAGGGCCTGATTTAGATCTTGGCGGTAATGATCCCGTCATCACTTTTTCGACTGAAAACCCATCCACTGGCCTAGCGCTCCATCTACCTGATTTAGATGTTGACGGCGGGACTGCCCGGGTCCCGCCGTCTCCACCAGGAATCCTCAGCCGCTGCAACAGCACTGCTGGAAACAGTGGCAGGCAACAGGACTCCAGCCACTGTTACCGCTGAGCAGATTTGGATGTGCCTTACTGCCAAGCCAACTGCGGTAGTCTGATCTCCACATCTGAGTTGGAGGATTGGGGTGGTGGACGGAAATGAGGTAAAAACGTACCTTTTTTTCCTGATTCCACTTCTGTTTTTGACTGCACAGGACCTGCTGTCGCTGCTGCCACTGGACCACGGACAAACCACAGCCCCCCCTTCCCCCGTTGCCGGACTCAAACACAGGGAACCTACATTGCCGGTATACGTAGTGGGGTCACTGCACATGAGCTCGGGACCACTGCAGTCATAAACATGTCCCAGTAATTACTTTAAATTACTGTGACATGAATATGTCAGGAACACAATTGTGTCAGACATTGATTGTGACACACTGGTACACAACACATATCTCACACATACACACTGTCATTATGGTGTCGGTATTCATTGCCAAATGAATGCTGGCACCATAATAACCTCACAATCACACTTGTTAACAATCCCCATGTGTGCACATTGCAAGAGGCCATGTCCCTGTAATGTTATGCTATCAGCTGTGTATGTGAGCCAGTACGTGTAGGTGCCTCTGCATGACTGGATTTGATGGGTGAGGTGGAGGGAGTTGTAGTGGGTGACGTGGTTGTCAGATTGTGTGCCACCTGCATGTAGGTCTGGTATTGTGTATGTGTGGTTGTGTGTTGTGTTGCTATGTGCAACGTTCAGGTAAGTGTAGTTGCTGTGTGGTGGTCCTTGTTGCAATGTGTGTAGTGATATTGTGTGAGTATGTGTGTATAAAGGAGTGTGTAGCTGTATTGGTTGTTATGGCTGTGTTGTGTGTAGGTATAGTGTTGATAGTGTGAGTGTGTTGTGTTATGGATGTATGGCAATGTGTGTTTTTGGCATATACGTGCTGTGTGTGGTGGAATGGTGATAAATAACAGTGTGTGTGGTGTGTTGTGTAGTGCAGGGGGACACGTATGACTAAGGTACTGTGTGTGTGTGACCTACCTCTGTTCCACAGCCACTGCTATTGTACAATGTCTATTGGGTCCCACAATGTCCTCCTTCCGTCAGCAATCCGCCACCACTACACTGCCTGTAGAGCTGTAACATCTAAATATGGGCAGCGGAAACCGGCCAGCCTGACGGCTGGGAAGGAGACTCCATCGAGGCAGTCGTCAGCTCAGCCGCAGTACATCTAAATTCGTCGGGCGGACTGCCGTCCACTTGACGGAGTACTCAGGCCCACCGCTACAGCAAATTGGCGGTACAAACGTCAAGATCTAAATCAGGCCCTAACTCATGTAACATATGAACGTAATGGTTGAAGTATGGTTTCTGAGAGACTTTGGAGTAATATTGAAATATACATTTTGCTGGATGTTTTTGGGTCTTCAGTATGTGAGGGAACAGACAGGATCCTTTTCACCCTCAAAGACTTTTGTTATATTCACAAATCACATATTATTATAGATATGGTTGTGACTGGTCTTAAGCAAGTTATTAAGTGGTATCAGTGTGAGCAACACAGTTCTGATGAATGCTTGTTATGTTACAATTTATGAAAAGACAACCTGGAAGGTAGATCATCACCACAAAGCAAAAGGTTTCCCTGCAAGCAAGGAGAATGAAAGTAATGTCAAATGTCTGTAAGACATTAGTTTACCAGATAATTATTTGTGCTCTACTTTCAGAAATAAAAGTGTCCCCACACAACGCAGAGAGTCTGTGGCACAGAGAGACGCTGAATGAATAACTCTGAGATTTCAAAAGACAAATGGTTCAATATGGTGAGAACTTACTAAAGATTTTCACCTTGTCTTTAGGCATACACTACTAAACAAACGTAAGTGCTGAGAAGAGGGCAGCGTTAGAGTGGCGATAGCCGGTTTCTCTCCTTTTTCTTGTTTTTTCTGTCTCTGTCCCCAGGTCTATGGTTACCAAACATATTGCTACTATGTACGGCTGGTTGTGGATATGGAGAAGTGCACAAGTATTCATTATGCTTGCTGGAGCCGGGCTACAAGATTAGTGCTTTCTAACTTATGTAAAAACCTATGGCTGCCTAGTGGGTCTTACAAGTATGAGAAAGGCATGACAGTGTCTATTGAGAAAAGTACAGTTTCAAATTCTCAACCACTTGCATTTGTATTGAAACTTGCCTCTTTATTGAATGACACTTTCTAGAAATGGAAAGGCTCCTGCCTTTCCCATTGTCAAGGAGCTCTACCCCAGGAAGATGCCTACAGCCTCTTTAGTGAATGACACTGTTTCAGGAAATTGAAAACACTCTAGACCTGTTTCCAGAATGACTCCTATGAACAGAAATGCTACTGATAGTATTATGGATGATTTTGCTAAGTTGACGGAGAAACCCAGATCGAAGGAAGCCCACCAGAGAATAAGGGCCACAATTACACAGCAAGCATCTTTGAAGACATCATCACTAGGTAGTGATATTGGTAGAGGCGGTGAAGAATCCTTTGCAACCACAGAAAGGCAGTTAATGGGTTTTAGGAAATACTTGCAGGGATGTACGGAGGCCTAAGGAAAGTGCTCTGTATTAGTAATGCTGGTCTCCTATGGTAAACCAGGAGTATAGTAAACTGCGATAATGACAGACACATGAAAATATGGGTTCTGCAAAATCGCTGGGCATCAGCAATCACTGTCCCTATGTGAGGCCAAGATTCAGGTCTGAGTTCACTTCTTGAGGAGGAAGAATTGTTTTCAATCATTTGACCCAAGATGGGACACTGACTGAGACAGAGGGGGGATTGAAGGAGATGGCAGTGGAAGTGGTCAAACTTATCCAATCAAGACCATCAGCAGCATCCAGGAGTTTGGGGTGATCTGGGGACAATGGTGATTGTGGGAGGAAAGCCTGGGGTGCCACGCTATGTTCACCAGGCCTGCCTGTAAGTCATTGTCACTTCTCAGCCTTTGTTAAGGTCTACAAATATGGCTTTTTCTATTAAAAAGGTCTCCCTCTTGAATGATGTTGAAATTGAGGAAAACGTTGACTCAGACAGAAAGCTTGCTAAGTAAACTGTATCCTATTGATAACCTGCGGTCGACAACACCGTGTCCTTTGAGGAGTCAAGTGTTATGGTGATAAGTCCAAAACATTGCTCCAAACCTCATGTTTTTCGCCTGAAGACTTCAACATAGCTTGCCTCTGTACAGTGAAACAAGCAGTGAGGGTTTAATCAGTGCTATCTCAGGATTCTGGACTGAGCAGGTTCTAAGTATCAGCGGAAGGGCCTGAACGGAAGGATGAGGAGGGTATTAGTCTAGGGCAGGCTTGTGCCTGTCCAGAATGGTGCACTGTCTGTTTCCCCAGACTGTTGGAGGATTTGGATGAGGGCTACTGCCCAGTTCTGTATAGGCTGCAGTGTCTCCTGTCTGAAATGGTCAGGCACGGCGTTTGAAGACTAAATAATTATGTAGCCAGAGACACTTAGGGCCATATTTATACTTTTTGACGCACAACTGCGCCAACGCAGTTGTGCGTCAAAAATTTTAACACCGGCTAACGCCATTCCAAAGCGCCATGCGGGCGCCTTATTTATTGAATGACGTTAGCCAGCGCAGCTGACTGGTGTGCGTCAAAAAAAATTACCCACACCAGGTAGCGCCGGCGTAGGGGACAATGGAGCTTGGGCGTCAAAAAATGGGGCAAGCCAGGTCCGAGGCAAAATATTGGCCTCAACCCGATTTGCGCCATTTTTTTGGACTCCCAACCCCCATTGAAATGACTCCTGTCTTAGCACAGACAGGAGTCATGCCCCCTTTCCCAATGGCCATGCCCAGGGGACTTATGTCCCCTGGGCATGGTCATTGGGCATAGTGGCATGTAGGGGGGCACAAATCAGGCCCCCCTATGCCACAAAAAAAAATAATAATAATACTTACCTGAACTTACCTTAAGTTCCCTGGGATGGGTCCCTCCATCCTTGGGCGTCCTCCTGGTGTGGGCAAGGGTGGCAGGGGGTGTCCCTGGGGGCATGGGAGGGCACCTCTGGGCTCCTTCCGAGCCCACAAAGATCCCTTAACAGGCGTTAAAAAATGACGCAAAAACGGCTGGATGTCATTTTTTCAGGCCCGCCCACTCCCGTGCGTCATTTTTGCACGGGAGTTTAAATAAGGCGCACATGCCTTAGAGTCATTTTTTAGAAGGGAACGCCTACCTTGCATATCATTAACGCAAGGTAGGTGTCCACGCTAAAAAATGACGCAAACTCCAAGATCTTTGGCGCTAGACGGGTCTAACGCCAAAGTATAAATATGGAGTTAGCTTTGCGTCGGATTTGCGTAAAAAAAAACTACGCAAATCCGGCACAAACAGAGTATAAATATGCCCCTTAGAATTCTGAGATGTGGAACTTCACCCAGAGTTATCACTGTGGGTGCGATACCACAATTCGTAATGAGGGCATTCGTGGCAGGATAGTAACAGACTAGCTAGCAGAGACCAGCTGCCAGATAGTCCTATGTGGAAAACTGATTTAATTGTTGGGTCTTTTAAGTTTGGCTTGACATTCAAAATCCATCAGGTGTTGGGTGCCTATGAAAAAGTTTTCATAGTTTTATCTTATTAGCTGATTGACACTTTGTGAATTGGAATTTCTCGACGCATGTTGGGTCATTTGTAGGTTGGCCTCATACAGGCACTCCATCTTTACTGACTAGGTTTTGAATCTGTGAGTCATCTGGTGACTGGCTATCTGTGCACTGGTGTTATAAATGTCATTCAAAAGGTTTTAGCTCATTTGTGGGATGGTTTTGCATCCGTTTGATATGGTGGCTTAGTGGATTAATGCATCTTCTGCTAGAATCTGTCTTTGACATTATGATCACAGACTCAAGTCCTTGCAGCTCAAGCCAGATTTTCATCCTGTCATAAGTTGAAAAAATGAGTACAAAGACTACACATCTGTTATTTACTGGCAAGCTACCCCTCTGGGTGAACATGCATATTATCAAAACCATTGAATGTTGGCGGCATCAGACATGTGTTATTACAAGGATTAGTTCTAATAATTGCACAATTAGATGAAGATGCATTAAGGATGGACTGGAATGACTTTGGTAGTTCAGAAGGAAGTATTTTTACACTGTTTATCCTTCATTATGTCTCTGTAGGTCAACACAGCAAAGATGATTTTACTCTGGTCACAGGTAATAAAATTAATTGTTTTGAGGGTGATTGGTAACAAACAGAAGCAGACCGGTCCAGTAAGAAATTGGGTGGTCTTATGATGAACCTAAGCCTCTGATATTACATGTGGGGCTGTAAGTCACATGGCATCCTCTGCCTTACTTATTTGATTCTTCTCTATCACTACTGACCTGCCAAAGGCATTAGCATAATGGGACGTCTTTTAATATAAGACTACAGGACCCTAAATACCTCGAACTAATTTCCATGGTAGGCCAACTAGTCAAACCATTTTAGGACAGAAGAGAAAGAATGTGCCAAGGAGAATGCTGGACCTACAATCAAAGGCCTAGGCATTGTTTAACACTGACTGGGAAGAATGCAAAGAGGTCAAGACAAGGGAATAAGCGAGCTTAATTGTATTGGAGAGAAACATAAAAGAGCTGTCAGATAAGTTGTTGGAGAGGCAGGAACCAAATAAATGTCATGAGAGATCAAAGTACTGCCTGGCACCCAACCAACCGCAGAAATCACTGTGACTAGTAAAGAGAGAAAAAGAAAGAAAGGGACACTGTTTAAATGTTTTATAAGGATTTCTGTACTGTCTCAAGAAGATGAAATTTGCTGGAGTGTGATGCAGCAACATCTGAGATGGTCCTGATCCTCACTTACTTTGGTGTATAACCATAAGGTGTTCCGTCCACCCAGCGCCAATCATTCTCTATGTCCTTGTCCGAAAGGCCGATCCAGGTAATAGAATTGATCAGATCCACCAGGAACCTCTGTGGGAGAAGCAGAAGAAAGGCAGATGTTTAGGAGGAAGCGTATATTGTGAGTAGAGTTGTTGGTGACTTCCTGTGGTAGAAGGCAAGAAGTGCAGCTGGTGGAAGTTCTGTCTCACAGTGCTGAGCACGAGAAATGCTCATTGCGCCTTACCGCAATGGTGTCTTGCTCAGACCAAGAACATCTCCCACACACTACAGAACACAGGCCTATGTGACATTTGTTAGAAATTACAAAGTGCAATTTAATGGCTCCTATGACTGTCTGTACACTGGTCTTCCTCTTTTCTGGCATATGCTTCTTGTTGTGACAACTGCGTTGGATGGCCTTGTGGCGCAAGTCTGTTCTGTTTTGTTTCACATATTGAGCTATTTTTTACTAAATTCAATGAGTCTTAAGAAAATGTTTGTGTCAGATTTGGTGTTATAGGAATTTTCACCTTTCTGTGTGCACTATACATAAACAAACTGACTTGCTATTTCCTTGAGGCAAGAACCAGAGTGATTTCCCTCTTATAACCACATCCCAAATCTTGTATGACAGACAATAGAGTGGAGTTTCTATGTGCTATATCTTGAAAGCCCATCCCCAGGTGTGCATCACAGTTCCCCTCACCATCTGGTCATGGCTGCGAATAACGACTAAGTGGGCGTCCAGGTCACGGCAGCTGCGTTCACTGGATTCCCAGTTTTGCTCTAGTGGCGAGAAGAAGTAGCAACGGGGGCCAAAGACCACCCAACCCTCAGGACAGAACATGCACTTGCCACCTGGAAATGAAGCACAGGACAAAAAATGCTGTTAAGAAAAAAAGTGACAGAAAATGGCTCAGAGAGGGATTTACGACTGTAGAACCCCATACAGCATCTCTTCCCGGTTCCCCTCGCCCCAAGAGGAAACAACATGCTTTAATGCAAACTTAGCAGCATTTATAGAGCACTCTCCCTAGTGACCTCGAGCTCTCCTCCTAATAACCCACTCTGGACCAGGTTTTGATACTGTTTTTATATGTTCGCATTTGCACGGAGTTCAATGTTACCCCCAAGCTTTATCTATTGAATAAGGGCAAAAGCAACAGAAGGACTCGAAGTGATGCTTAGAAAAAAAACAAGTTACAGTTCAAGGACTCCACTCCAAGGGGCTGGTTCTTTCGTTGGCTTTTTGCTTGTCTGTACCTCATGCAATGCCCACAGCGCCTACAGGTTGATGCAGTCAGTTTAAAACCTGATCACACCGCTGGGCCTGTCTTCAAGGTTCATGTCCCTGCCTCCTGAAACATAAGGACTCAAATAACTTTTCTCATTTTTGAAGAGGTTAAATAGAATCAAACTATTTATATTCTAAAGAATCTGGTAATCTTGTGATGCATAGAAGCACACATGATGCCCGTGTTAACCACATCTTAACTTTTGCGGTTCCTGGGCCGAAGGGGAATTTATACCTTTTCAGATTCCGGGTGACTACTGTATTCACTGATGAGTGGAATGGATTTAAGCATGCCATGGCAGCACTTGCTGTTTCATAAACAGACTTATTGATGTGAAGAACCACCCGGTTGGATGATGTCATAAAACATCTGAAAACCTAGTCAGATTTCATCAATCGAAGGGACATTCTGGAATGCCTTTTGTTGGTGATTGTCAGAGATGCAGGACTGGGTGCCCTACTTCCGGTTTATTGAAGTCCCATGAGGCCCTGGGGTGGTTCTTATGCTTTCATGCTGTGTCCATTTCTTGTAATGTCAGCCTCCTGCCCCAGCTGAGGAGTGATTTACCCCAGTAACAGTGGTTGCTGAAGCACTCCTCTGCTTGACACCTTTGCGGGTCCTCTTCCTGTCTTTGAGTTAACACTGGCAGTGGGGACACTGTTGCTGACATTTTATTAATGTGTGTTTACAGCATGTAGTAGCAGTTCCCTCCTCTAACTAACCTTGAGGTGTTGTGAGCAGACAGCAGCTGTACCCATCTCTTATATAACAAGAAAGTTATTGCAAATGCGCCTTTGTGTGACTGCCACACACGTCAACAGGTACTTGATGGATCTCAGTGCCCATTACTTAAAGTCTGGCTAGGATAAGCAAGTCCCAGGTGATCTGGTGCTGTGCAAATCCTCCAGAAAAGTGTTCCTGGAACTCTGGAGGCCTCTGGCCAAAGTCCACAGATTGAGAACCCACCCCTTTAAATATGTATCTGTCCCCTTAGCTTACTCGGGTCTCCAGGGTCCATAGTCTTGTTGCAGCTGCGAAAGAGCGAGCTGTTTTTGGACAGGAAGAGGTTGTTTTCCCGCATTTCCTTGCACTCTTCTTGCACCATGACATAGCGCTCAAGAAGGCGCTTCTTCTGCTCGCGCTCAGCCTCCAACTCCATCTGGAATTGCTTGTGCTTGCCCAGCATGGCAGGAAGCGTCTGTTCCTGCAGCTCCTGGCACTCCTGCTCCAGGGACGACCGGTTGCGCTCTGCCTCTTCCTGTTCAACCCGCTCCATTTCCAGCTCTGTGAGGCAGCGGGTACCATTGGCTCGGAGTGCATCAAGCTCTTCCGCATCCTCTGCCAAGCGAGCGGTCACCTGCAGATCTATCAAGAGAACATGGAGAAAGAATAACTTTTGTTCAACTTGGGAATGTCAATGATGACTCAGAAAATGTTTGTGGATACTAGAGGGTACAATGCCTTCCTATATTCTGTCACGCATCGGCACTCGTACAATTGTGAGCCCTCGGTTGCTGACTTTATGTTGTCACCAATCAACTATTGAGTGGATGACAGTATGTCCCCTAGCTTTATACCCGCTGCTTTGTATTTTTCAGTATCTATTTATGGTGCCTCTGCCTATGATTCCTGACCTGAACCTGCACTGTAGACTGTGTTGCGTAGCAGTGTGCCACTCCAGCAATGTATTATTGAGGTCAGCGTGTATTGATTGGTGCGGTCCTGTCGCTTTACCCAGCTCTATGTCGACATAGTGCTTCTATGGTGAGGAAGTAATGGTACTCACATAGGCTCAGAAGTGTGATGCTCAAGGCCAGCAGCAGAAGCACGACCAAGACAAAGCCGAGCAGCAGCCACCGCTTCAGGTGGGTCCGGAAACCCGTGGGGGTGAAACTCCTGCACATCCTGAGGGAGAAGACAGCAGACAACTATTATTCCACAAGAACAGACCAGGCCTCCTCCTTCCAAACGCCTCTCCTTTACAATACTGAAGGTACATTGCACCTCACTCTAGTTCGAAAGGACCTTCAGACCCCCAGCTCCCATTTGGAATGCGAATTGGTCCAGGGACATTGAAACATTTGGTTGCAGGGAAAAACAGACTACAAAAATATATTTAGCAAAAACAGAGATTTCAGTATATAGATTGGCAAAATACTGGCCTCACATGATTAACTTCCTTTGAAAATTGGTAACTGTACTTATAGAATAAGTCCAATCAAACTCCTTTTCCACATGCAACAAAGCTGAGTTATTAAATTCTTTTGATGTCAAGTCATATTTGTGGTTAAATGCTTCAAAGTGGGATTAGGTGAAGGCTGAATCTTTTTAGGAACATATTTTTGTAGCGTTAAGATTTTGATATTTATATTTTGGAGTCCATGTTTTTAAAGTATGTTTTTCGAGTCTGTTTTCTTATGTGCTATGAACCAGGACGTATCTCCAGGGGGATGTTTGGGGTTTTACACCACCCCCAAAAAATGTATTCTCTACTAAATAGTTGGGTACAAGTGCTTTCATTCGGGTGATGTGAAGTCTGTTGGATTTCACCTGTGATTTGTACATGCCCACACTGACAAAAACACACAAACTCACTCTCCTCTATGTTTTGAAGGCCTTAGAAAATGCTGATTCATTTGAAAAATATTGCATTTTAAGTACCCCTAACAATCTGCACTCCTCTCTCTTTCCACTGCTCCTTAAGCCCCCTTGATGTCCTGCTTCTCATATCATGTGTTTTAGCAAGATGTGCAGAGTGATTGTTGGGAAATCTTAACCTCGCCGGCCTCTTCCCCAAATCATACTGATCAAGCTACGCCCCTGGCTTTGAAAACTATTAAGTTGACGAAAAAATACTCCACTGCACAGCCACGACTCAATGGGAATAAAGTCTACACTGTCCTAGCAAAGACGGTCCACGTTGGTACCAAACCATGACAGTGGAATGTAGTTTTGGAATTCTATATCTTTTCCTTAATACTCGAGAGTTAGAGTGACAAATCTCAGGGTCTTCCTTGTATGAATGTGGTCACTCCTGCTGGCTTTTCTGAAGAATGTGTCCCTTCTGTATATGTCCTTGGGTTCTCCATGCACTGAATGGATCTGCAATCAGTGCTACTCTCTACTGTGCCTCAGTCAGTGTCAGTCAGTGCCCGTGTTTTGCTCACTTCAATTTAACTCCTTCATTTTTTCCCCTTTTCCTTGTCCCTTTCCCCTTGTAACACAAAACTTGCTTGTCATCCCATATGATGTCTGCTTTGGCTTGATGTAGATAACGTAAGCAGCTAAATTATATGAATTATAATCTCCGTTTGCCTTAAGTTCCCTTTTAGGGGGTACAGGGTTACCCTATACTGTATCGCCCACTCGTGCTAGCTTTGCTTCCAGTCACTCGAGGCTCACTGAGGTTTACAGCAGGAATCATACAGCCTTTGTCTCTTGGTGCCCAGGCCACCTGACGTCATCAACAACCATGTTTTTTTACTGCAAAGAAGGGATCCAAGGAGATTTTAATGTCTTCTGGGTGCTGGGGGCCAGGCCCAAAGGGTCAGAGGAGGATTTTCGCGGGCACAGAGAGATTGCAGGGAAATGCCTAGGCTTCCAGAAGGTGCCCATGCAAGGAGTTGGAGATGAGAAAGAAAAGATCATGCAACTTCATACAATTTGTCAGTTCTGACCAGAGGGCAGTACTGAGAAGGACCTATAAGAAGCTGAGGTAGGAGACCTACAGGCCATTCTGGAAGAGCCTACTGCTGCAAAAGAAGGAGGTTTTCTCTTATGGTGTTCTTTCCTTTGGACACATTCTATAAGGAGCTGATATTCTCAGTGGTGCCAGATGACAGCCAAGGCCTAACTCTTTGTGGAAGACTGTCACCACTGATGGAGCAAGAGATTCCCCAAGAAAGCTGTTCTCTTGACTCTTTAGATGTTGGGTGGATAAATGCCCTTTCTTATCCCTACTTCTGGTCTTGTAACCTTGAATCCTTAAGCTGACCACCCTTCTGTTTATACGTTCCTTTACACTCAAACCACCCGGAGTGCTGGACATCCCTGCGTCCATGTGCAGACACATTTCCAGAAAGATTGGTAGAGCAAGCTGCTAACAGAACAAAGAAAACACCATGGGTATACCCAAGACAGTAATTATTACAGCCCAAGTGGGTAATCTGCACTATAGGATTTCTCAATACTTCACAGGGGAGGTCGCCATTTGGTTGTTGTAGTTAGGACCACGTTTCATAAGAAAAGCATTTTTTGGCTTGCTTGTAACTTTGACATCGTACAATGAATCTTCACAAAACTTCAAAAAAGTTCACCCACCTAAGCTACATCTTGTAAAGTTTTGGGGTAATCTGTTAAGTAGGCGCCAGGAAAAAGGTGGGGTCCCAAAATTTGTTTCCGCATGCATTTTTCCACAGGAAAATTGAACATCTATTCCACAGAAGCGGCTGAACGGAATTACACCAAATTTGGCAGAAAGCTAGAACTTGGCCCCGAACCTATGTTTTTTGCATTTTGTGATGATGTCAATCTATTGAGTAATATCTGAGAAATTAAGGTTAAAAAACTTTGTATATTTTACGCCACAGAGGATCCTTGAAGCCGGCAGATGTCTAGAGAAGATTTGATTTGCTGCCACTGCATCTACAACAATGTGGTGGCATCCATTTTAGTATTCAGCGGCTCGGTACCCTGTGCTGCGAAAAAAGTAAAAAATATAGATGAGAGGGCAGGGTAGGCATAAGCTGTCCCCTTAGGTCTGGTTAAAGGGTCCCAGAGGGACCTCCCCCATCAAGCCCCTCAGGCCAAAAATATATTTTTTTTTATGTCTGCACCATGGATACGCAGACCTGATAGAAAATAAAATTGCGGTCTCCTGCCTTTTAAAAAATAACCTACCCCTATGGGGTGGGCTAGGCCCAGGGTGGGTCGCAGTAGTTTTATTTTTAGGTGATCAGGGTGCGTGACCCTCCTCCCTGAGCCTTCTTGAGGCTCTGAAGACCCCATTCCCCCGGGGTCAATAAGTGGGAGCCTGGGTGGGAGCAGTAATAAATGCTGCTGTTGCCCAGGCAAGAAAAAAGTTAAAGAGCAGGCTCCCACCAGTGCCACAATGAGGCCGCCAGATGGGATGGGGCTGCAGGGGTTGGGAGGCTCCCCAGTGACCCCCAATGAGTGGGCTGTCGTGGTTGCCCTGTGTAGGTAAAAAATTAGAAAAATAGCCAGCTCCTGCCACAGTGGTGACTGGGGAGCCGGCTGGGGCCGCGGGAGCACTGGGGATCCCCCAGAGATGCCAACTATTACAGAAGAGGTGGGTGCCCAGGTGGGCACAGGGGCACACACTTAAAAAAAATAATGAAATAGCCAGCTCCCACCTTGCTGGGGAGTTGTCAGGGGCCCCAGCTTATAAAACATAAATAAAACATTTGGGCACCTCAAGTTTGAAACAGGACACCCAACAATTATTAAAATCAGCAAAAAATGAATAATAAATAACTGGCAGAAGTCACTTATTTATTATTCCCTACTCCAGCAAGGAGTGCTTCATAATGTCTAGGGCTTCTTAAAATTATATTTTTCCATCCTGGTGGTGTCCTTCGAAGAGGGAGGGGCACCACTAACCATTTTTTATAATGTTGTGGAGATCTGGTGGGAGTATAGAAGCCCCTAGCAACATTAAAAAAACAGTAAGTCTTCTGAGTCACTGAATCCATCCACCCAGGAGAGTTTACCATGTTTTTAAAGCAGTCCTGAAAACTCCTGGTCTAAGAAATGTTATGTCTAATGTTTAAAAAAAAAACTACTTTGTTGAAAATAGTTTGCTACAATCATTTTTATCAAACATTTAGGGCTTCATTACCACTCACAGGGGTGGTCTGACCGCCACATTATGACTGTGGCAGTTGCGCCACGGTCAGACTGCCATTTTCCTTCCACAGGAGGGACTGGCGGTGCTGGCGGTCTGAATCCTCCAGGGCAGCTCTGCAAGTAGTGGAGAAGTGTGGCACAATGGTTAGAGCGGTAGACCCTGATGCAGATATCTGGCCTGGGACCAGGGTTCAATTCTCGCCTCAGCAGGTCTTGGGCTCAATTCCCTTTGACCAGATAATTCTCGCCTTGGTGCCTAATCTAATTAATGGGTTCCACTCTGGGCAATAGCTTGCTTAATCTCCACAATGCCCCTGACAGCGCTTGGATGCCTGGCTTCACCCTGGGGGTTGTCCAGGAGTGGGTGCCTCACAGGGAAAAGCCAGGAGGGTTTCCACAGCGTTATGCATACAGTGCCTTGAGACTCTAACGGGTGAGTAGGTTGCTATACAAAGTGCAAAGTTTACGTTTACTGCGGCTGCCTGTCTCCTGGGGGCTGGCCGGGCCTGCACAAGCAACACTACCTCACTAGACACAAAATTGATCTCTGTTTAATGCAGGAGACTCACCTAGCCAGCACAGCGGCCTCAGGCTCACCGGTCTGGTGAGGACAATCACCCTGGCAGGACACTGGCCGGGATGCTTCATAAACCACACGTCTCCACATACATGACACAACTTCTTGACTCAAATTCCCAACCGGTCTCCTCCTCTACAGAGCTCCTGGATGTGATATCGTCCTTCTATTCCCAACTATACGGGCAAACTACGTCTCCGGACCTGCCTAAGCTAACCGCCTATTTGGACAGTATGCAATTCCTCTGGTTGGACCCGGCTCATCGCGAATACCTTAATTTTCCCATAACTACTGTGGAGATCGTATATGTGATAAGAGCCCTCTCAGGCGACAAAGCGCCAGGGCTCGATGGCCTAACCACTGCCTTTTCTAAAGTGTTCACCACTCTTCTGGCCCTGCATTTATTGGCGATGTACCAGAATACCCTGTCCATGGGCTCGCTACCCCCCCACACTGAGGGAAACAGTCATTATAACCCCCCTTAAGCCAGACAAGCTAGCTGAGCACTGTGAGTCCTACAGACCCCTATCACTCTTCAATGTCGACAATGAGATTTACGCCAGAGTGCTTGCTAATCACCTGGTACCCCTACTGCCATTGTTTGTAAGATCAGACCAATCGGCTTTATCACTGGACGCTCCACCTCACACACCCTCTGCACCATATTTGTTGTCATGCACCACCTTGCTCCCCACGTCCCCGCACTGTCCACTCTGCTAGACGCCACCCAGGCATTCGACTTCTTAGAATGGGCATACCATTTTCCACTCCTTGCACATCTCTGGATGAAATCAGTTTATCAAGCAGATTCGACTCCTCCACACACTCCCCACCGCTCGAGTACGCTTAAATGGGCTCCTTTCGGATCCATTCCCCATCCCCCTTGGCACACGGAGGATGCCCACTATCACCTATTTGTTTCACTATCACTATAGAGCCCCTGGCCGCGAGACTCCAACAACATCACATGATTAGAGGCAGTAGATTTAGTTCCAGGGGACTCGTGGTCTCAATGTATGCAGACAATATCACACTATATGCATGTAACCCTAAGGAGAATCTGAACTTTCTCACCCGTGAGAAGGTGCAATTTGGGGGCTACTCCAGCATTTATGTAAACTGGTCTAAATCTACTCTTTTCCCCCTCACAGAATCCACTCTACCTTTTAGTTGTAAATACCCCTTAAAATGGGCGACGGATCCGATCAGATATTTGGGTATCTGGCTCAGCAGAGATCCAGATGAGCATTGGCGAGCTAACTACGACCGTCTCATTGACTGGCTTGAAGATATAATACCTACTTGGTCTAAACTACCACTATCCATTACGAGCCACATTGCAATCACTAAAATGATCATACTCCCCAAACTACTCTACGTATTCACCAACATTCCACTTCCCCTAACTACTCATTCCTCAAGCAGTTAAAATCTAACTTGATAACTCTGTTTTGGGCCAAGAAACAACCACGTGTTTCCTCTGACCTCCTTACCCTACAACCACAGGCAGGACTCGAGGCCCCAGATATGATGTGAAATGCGCCTATGCCAACTTCCTTTGTTACTGGATCCACCCCACCCAATGCCAGCCACATGTGGCCTTTTAGAAGGATCGTATCTCCCCCGGCCACTATCGATCGCACTCTTTCTGCCATACATAGCGCCAAGGGGGGAAATTGACACCGTCAAATGTATGTGCTGGGCCTGGGAGGGTTTGTGTAAGCGGGCAGGTTTGCAGCTACGGTATGCCTCCTTCATTCCTCTAGCCAACAACCTCACATTTCCACTACTACACAACAAGGGAGCTATCACACGAGCCAGGCAGCGAAACATTCATGTGTTTTTGGACCTATATCCAGAGGGTCAATTCTTCCCTCCATTTGATGGCTCATCATCCACACAACCCACTTTCTCATATACCCTATTATATTATCAGCCACGAGCCACTTGTTGGGCAGCACACTGTCCGTTTCCAGGACCCCCACCATCCCTCCCTGCACTGGAGCATATGTTCATGTCTCCCTCCGCATGTAAACTGATCCCTCGGCTCTACAACCACATGCAACTCTCCTCACCAATCACCGCCTCGAAATCACAGGAGGCATCGTGTATGGACTTTGACTCTCTCTTAATGGAAGCGCAATGGTCATCTTGCTGCAATCAACTGACACTGTTATCATCCAACTATAGGCTGCGTCTTATACACTTTAAATTCTTACATCGTTTGTATCACACCTCGGAGCAACCCTTTAAGATGGGGCTTGCCCCTTACTCTAGATGTTTGAGATGCAATGCACTACAGGCCACATTCATTCATCTAGCATGGCAATGTCCCCAAGTGGAGCACTACTGGGGAGAGGTGTACAATATTGAACACAAAATCACAGGCTCAATGCCCAAATTCACACCCAGGGTTGGGCTACTTGGTTACGTTGAAGACACACTAGCCCCGTCCCGCACACTCACTGCCATGATGCTACTATTGGCCAAACTGAGAGTGGCCATGCATTGGGGAAGGAAACTGGCACCCGTCATCCCCACATGGCTTGTAGATGTGTCTTACTGTCAAGAGCAACTTGCAGATTACTGGGAGTTGAGGCCACCACGATCTCACCCAACAGATACATGAGAACCTTTCACCTCCTACCTCTGCCAGAGGAGTGAACCTCACCTCACTGTGGACAGGGCTTCTATAGAGGGGGAAACGGGCTAAGTGGCCTGTCATTAGTTTTCTGGGGGTTCTGGTTGTAGTGGGGACGCCCCACTGGCAGCGGATCCTTGATTTCAGGGGCTTGCTCATACTTACAAGCTAAAATGGTACTCTGCTATTGGACAGACAACAATATTTCTGTAAGCTCGCAGATGATTACACACTTCTCTGGGGCCTACCACAATGTAATTCTCTCATATCTTGGTGTTGGAGACACTCACCTACACCAATGTTTATGTTCCTGCTCTGTATATCATGGATCCTTAATCATTTAACATGGTAATTGCTCGTGCTTGTTTTGGTTTGTTGCTGAAAACTCTCATAAAAATAATTTTTAAAAAACTTTACATAAACAAACTTTTGGAAGTCACTGAAAAACTAAATGCTAAAGGAAGAATATAGTTAGGTTAAAATCTCAGTTAAAACATACTGCTTTGCACTAAAAAAAAACACTGAGATTCACCAGTTACAGTTATCTTAAGTGACTATAACTCATGGCCTAAAGTAAATATAACTCATGTTCCCGCCATGCACTGCAAAGTACCTCACATATGACATAACTAATGATACCTTGAATGACATAATTAAATCACTGCAATATCTGAAGTGACATAATTGATAATAAGAGTATGAATGGCAGGGGGCACAAGTGAGGGAAAGAAAAAAAGAAAGATGGAAAGAAAGAAGACAAGAAGGACTAAAGGAATGAAAGCAAGAAAGAAAAGAAAGATGGAAAGAAAACAAGAAACAAGCAAAGAAGGTGTAAAGTAAGATGGAAATAAAGAAAAAAGAAAGGAAGCAAGAAACAAGGCAATAAAGAAGGCAAAAAGGTAAGAAAGGTTGAAAAAAGAAGTAAAAGAAGGAAAGATGGTGGGAAAGAAAGACAGAACAGAAAAAGGATGAAAAGCAAGTACAGAAGAAGAGAAAGAAGGAAAGAGGGACTGATATGAATAAGGAAGGGAAGAAGAAGAAAGAGGAAAAGAAAGCAACAAAGAAGAAAAGAAAGAAAGAGGGAGGAAAGATGGAAAGAAAGTGGCAGGAAAATGGAGAGAAAGAAATAACAATGAAAGGAAAGAAGGAAGTAAGGAAATAAGGAAAGAAATGCGAGAAAGAAGGAAAGAAGGAATGCAAGAAGAAAAGCAAGAAAGCTTAAAGGAAGAAATGAAGGAAAATGAAAAAGAAGTAAGGAAAGAATGCAAGAGAGAAGGCAAGAAAAGGAAAGAAAGAAACAAAGAAGGAGGAAGGAAAGAAAGAAACAAAGATGGAAGGAAATACATTTTAAAAAGTATTACAAGTGCTGCAAATTAAACACTATAAATGGTGATTTTCTTCCTGAGAAAAGTTTATTAAAGAACCATTGGTGAAATTAAGTCCAGAATAAATGTGTTCTGAAGGATTGTCCGCTTATGAATTTGCATGTATGATGTTTGTAGTATGCATGCATGCAAATAAAAAGAGAATAAAAATATAAAACAGTTTCAAATGTATGTAACACGTTATGTTGTAAAATATCAGCAGTACGATAAAGAAAGGACCTCCAGAAGCAATTTACAACAGCATTGGCAATGCTCAGGAACTAATATAGCTGCAATGTGGCCTGTGCTCTTGTTGTAGAAAGTATCCTCCTATCACCTCAGGCCCTAAACACAAGGGAAACAATTAATTATAAACTGTGAGAAACTGGATTGTTGGTTGACTGAGATGCAACCACAATGTTTTTCAGGGTACGGCAGAAGCAAACCACAAATTAACCTGTGCTCACCCGCTGGTAGGTTGGCAAACAGCTGTCAGCTTAGCTCGAAGTCAAAATGTAAAGTATTTGTGCAACACTTCAAACAGTAAAACAGTGAACACACAAGACAAAAAGGATCTTGCACCAGGTTCAAAAAGTGCTTAATTTAATAACTAAAACACAACCAAGACTACAAAAATCCTATCAGCAGAACTTGAGTAATGAGTTTACAAAGTATAAATTATGAAGCAGCAGTTAGAAACATAAAGTGCCAACCGGGAATATATGGTTACGCCAGGCTGGAACAAACTCACAAATTCAGGCCGACCACGATGGAGCATGAAAAACGTACCTTAATTCCTGGTTGTGGAGCGTTGTGTGGATCCGAGTCAAAGATACGTTGCGCACCCGAGGCGATGTGTTGGTTCCGAGATGCGGCAAGGCTGCAGTGGGAGGTCCTGTAGATTTGAGGATCCCGACAATGGAGCTTATGATGCAAATGCCGGGGATGTATTGCACAGTTGAGGCGATGCCTCGGTTACAATGAGCGGGGAAGCTGTGATGAGCTCTGGCTTCATCATGGCTGCTGTCGCCGAGGGATGCAGGACCTGCTGGAAAAGCATTGCACTGGGCGGTTCCGACAGTGGTGTCAAACCCAAGATGCGGGATGAGGCGGTGATGCGAGTCTTTTGTGCTGGGTCCAATTCATGCAGCAGCTACGATGTGTCAGTTCTGCTCAAGGATACACTGCTTAGCAGAGGATAAGTGTTGGTTCTGCTCTGGGTTGCACAACTTAGCAGAGATGTGTGGGTTCCACTAACAGCCTTCTAGGCCCACTTCCACGAGGTCAAGGACTGAGGTGGCACCACTTGGCAAGATAGACTCACATATGGCAGAGTCCAGGTGCAGGACCTGGGTGGCTGGAAGTCTTTTATGTCACTGAGACTTCAGATCAGGAGGCCAGCCAACTAGCCCTTGAAGTCACTCTGGGTACTGGGCTAAAAATATGCAGGTCTGGTCCTTCTCACTCCCAGGCAAGATGGAAGCAGGCAATAGGTCAGCACAGCAAAGCAGGAGTCCGGCAGAGTGACGGCCCTTCAGCACCACAACAGTCCTTCTTCCTAGCACAGTACCCACAGGTCTAGAAGTGTACTGGATTGGTGGTGTCTGAGGTCCAGTTTTCAAACAGAGGTGTGCCTTTGATGTGGAGGAGACTTCAAAGACATTCCTTTGAAGTGCAGAGATGTCCTGCCCTCCCTGTCCTGGCTCCAGAAAAACTACAGGGGAGATTGCAGCCCTTTATGTGGAGACAGGACACAGCCTATTCAAGTGTGAGGCTGGGTCCAGGTCCAGATCCTGCCCAGGATGACACATTAAGTCCCAGATGGCCCATCAAGTCACACCTAAGCTCCCCCAGTGTGTGCGGCTGTCTAGGGGGAAAATGCAAAGCCCAACTTCCAACTACACCCAGTCATGTGAGTAGAGGCAGGCACCAAATGGCTAAGTCAAGAAAATGCCAACTTTCTAAAAGTGGTATTTTCAGACTTGCAATTTAAAATACCACTTCACCATAAGTTAGGATTTACAATATAATAAGGTAACTCCAATGTTATCCTATGGGAGAGATAGGTCTTGCAGTAGTGAAAAACAAATGTAAGAGGTTTTTACTACCAGGACATATAAAACTTGGAAGTACATGTCTAAATCTTTGAAGACACAGCACCCTGGCTTTCAGGCCACCTAGTGCCTAGCATAGAGGTGAATTATATGTATTAAAAAGGAAGGTTTGGGTCTGGCGAACGGTTTATTTTGCCAGGTCAAAATTGCAGCTTGAAACTGCACACAGGCTATGCAATGATAGGCCTGAGACATCTTTAAAGTGCTAATTAAGTGGGTGGCACAATCAGTGCTGCAGGCCACTAGTGGCAAATAACTTACAGTCCCTGGGCATGTGTAGTGCACTTTACTGGGACTTATAAGTAAATTAAATATGGCAGTTGGGTGTATGTAAATGTTACCATGTTTTAGGGCAAGAGCACAAGCACTTTAGCACTAGTTAGTAGCGGTAATGTGCAGAATCCCAAGGCCAGCAAAAACAAAGGTAGCAAAACAAGAGGTCTGACGGCAAAAGGTTGGGGGAAGTATGCAAATGATGCTATATCTAACATAAAGAAAAACAAAAAAACAGGCACTGAAGGGAACTTCCTTGTGTGCAGGTGTGTTCATTGTGAAAGAGCAAAATGCAGTCACTCAAAGTGAAGTTAACCAGTTGCTGGAGTAGGCTGACCCATTTCTTCATGCTGTATGCTGTAGCAAACAGAAGCAAGATGTAAATGAAACAACAGCAAACCGATGGATGAAGAGAAGTGGCTGAAGGTACCTTTAAGTAAGTATATTATACACATCATTTTAGTAAAATCAAACGATGTCGGCTAATGCCAGACCTAAAAAGAGAAACGGGGCAAACCTTCTTCTCTTCTGACATAGAGAGACTGTGCTTGGCTGTCAGTACACCTTTCCACTTACTAATTCTGGAGTGAGGGATGCAGCCTTAGGAGTCGCGGTTGGTGACTGGGCAAAGTGGTGGGGCGGGGGGAATAAAACAAAAAGAAAACGTTTTTTCAAAAGAAATCCAAAACTTAACTTAATCGTACCACTGCACCGCCGCTCTCCACCGCACCGCCGCTCTCCACCGCACCGCACTCCAGGCACAGGCTCTCAGCCTGCCCTGCGGCCAATCATGACGCTGCTTAGCAGCATTATGATTGGCTGGAGCACCCTGGCTGGGCGTTCCAAGACAGACTGGGAGCCAGGGCTGGCTCTCTCCAACCCGGGAACACAGTGCCGGGTTGGACAGAGCCCAGTGCGCATGTGTGTTTCGCCGGCCCAAGACAGCCGGCCAAACATACATGCGCACTGAGGGGAAGGCTCTGTGCACACCCCTCACTTGCTCGTCACCCCCATGACCCCACCGCTTTAAAAATAAAAAGATAATAAACAGAGTTTATTATTGTTTTATTTTTAAAGGTTTGCAGCTGTTTCTGCTGCTTGTGAAGGGGTGACGCTCCTCCGCCATAATGGAGGAGCCGCCCCTGAGCCTTAGTCATGTTACTTTAACTTTGCTTTCAACATAGTCATGTCTTTCTTCTCATTGAGCGTCACATCACAGGCCAGCCTCGTAGGCAGAGTCCCCAGCAGCAGAACGTGGGCTGAGCTCCAGCAGTAAGCAGGGAGATGGCTGTCAATGCCTCCAGCTAGAAGGAGCTATAAACCCAAGAGCAGCAGGCCAGTACTGCGTACAGCCGGAGAACCCGCCACAAATGGGCACTCTGGAATATGTTGTTTTAAAAAACATTTATATTTCTTTTAAGGTTGAGTTGCCATTATACTCTTATCCAGGGGGGATTTCCACCCTCAGATACTTCTCTTCTCTAATACCAAGGGGCACTGCATGCTAAGTGACACATTCAACCACACACGGGTTCTCAACAATTTGTTGCTTTTTGGGACTTGTAGTCAAATTTTTCGTGTTGATAATTTGGAAGTAAAAAACTCCAGTTTGCAATGTGCTCTTGGGTGAAAAGCCCTGTGTGCCGCAAAGTTTCCAACAATAGAACAACTTATTCTATGATTGCAAAAGTTACCAAAATGTATGTATCATGCTGGGCACGTGCCCTTTAGAAACTATTGCAATTTTAGAACAAGTGGAGCTAAAAGGAAACAAATGACGCAACAGGTCCATGAATAGTAAGGGAAGGAAACATCCCCAGTCGTACATGAAAAGGACACTGTAGGCCACGTTAGAGGAGTATTTTGTACCACTCCTGTTAAGATCTCAGTATCGATGAGAAGAAATATTAGAAGATTTCTGGGATGTGGTCATAAGAGAAGAGATACCGCCCTTCTCTGTCCAGTTTATTTCCCTTTATGCTTTTCCATAGTCTTACTCGCCAAGCTGAACTGCTCTAGTTAATGCTAATACTTCACTTCCTATGAAATCCCATTTTTGCATCTTTAATAACTGTGCTCCCTGTCCCCATGAGCAATTTTCATCAAACCTAAGGAAGACGGTGTTTAATGGGCAATTTTTGAGCACACTCAATTTGGGGTATATTGCCCAACTAGGTCAAAAGTTATAAGGGGTTCTCAAAATGGACTTTTGCATATATCATGGGTTTTCTCATAGGAATGTTGGTCCAATCACAGATCTGAAACTGCTAAATAGAAATTCCCAAAGTTTTAATGGTATGACGGCCTTTCTGGCATTCAGCGTCCTTCTTGGTTTGGTGATTTTTTGTCCAGCCATTTTTGGGGCTATAAACAAAAACGAGAGTGCATAGTTTTGATTCTCCCACTAATGACATATACATAATTATTGACAGTCGCTGGAAAAAAGAGTAACTCATGGTGATGTAATGTAAATGAAAAATGTGCATGTGCTTTTTAAGCATGCTCAGATTGACAGAGATCCCTGCCCTTGAAAGGCTGGTGATAACAAAATGAAACAAGCCCTGGCAAAGCCAATAGGTCTCACTTATACAAGAGCTATTGGCTTTGGCAGTGTATTTATCCATGTTGTACACCAGTGTGGCTGCTGTTCAGCATGGCTTAAAGCTAATGGCGTGGAGTGTCAGAGTGGACTGGGAGAATACAGTGTTGTGGAGTGGAGTAGGCGGAGTAGCGTGTCGTAGAGGTGAGTTGAGTAGAGAGTGGCAGAGAGTGTAGTGGAGTCGAATAGGGGTGTGTGGGTTGGAGTGGATTGAGATTGTGGGGTGGATTGGATTGGACTACACTGGGGTGGATTGGGATGGGGTAGAGTGGGGTGGAATTAGTGGAGTGCAGTGGTGTAACAAAACTTGACAGGGGCCCCTGCAAAATACATAGAGGCCCCCCCCCCCATGTTCCAGACCTAGTCTAGAGCTCTTTGGCCAGGGGCACTCCACCCGTGCACAGTGTGGGACGGGGCCCCCTGGAGCTCAGGCTCCCCGCATGGTGGGGGCTGCTGGGGCTATTTTTATACCACAGGTGGATTCGAGTGGGGTGGAGGAAAATGTGGTGAGGTAGATGGGATTGGGGTAGACTTGAGTGGGGTGGATTAGACTGGATTGGGCAGGATGGTTTGGATTGGAGTGATGGGGTGGGTGGACTGGATTGGGGTGGGGTGGATTGGTTCGGATTGGGGTGGAGTAGAGTGTGGTGGGTTAGATTGGATTTCAGTGGGGTGGACTGGATTGGAGTGTGGTGGATTGGATTGGAGTGTGGTGGATTGGATAGAGTTGCAGTAGGGTGGATTGGGGTGGGCTGGATGGATTGGAGTGGGGCAGGCTGGATGGACTGGAGCGGGGTGTACTGAACAGGGGTGGGCTGGATTGGACTTGGATAGAGCCGGTGGATTGGAGTAGAGTATAGTAGATTGGAGTGGGCTGGAGTGGATTGGAGTGGGGTGGATTGAAATGTGGTAGGGTGGACTGGGTTGGGGTGTGGTGGGCTGCAGTGGAATGGACTGGATTGGAGTGGAGTGGTGTGGGTGTGTTGGATAGGACTGAGGTGGATTGGAGTGGGGTGGATTGCACTGAGGTGGGGTGGATTGGAGTGGGGTGGTGGGGTGGATAGATTGGATTTGAGTGGACTGAACTGGGGTGGGGTGGATTGGATTGGGTGGGGTGGATTGTAGCGTGATGGATTGGAGTGGGGTGGATTGGGGTGCGGTAGACTGGGTGGACTGCATTGGAGTGTGGTGGAATAAACTGAGATGGGGTGCAGTGGGGTGGATTGGGGTAGAGTGGGGAGGAGTGGAGTGGGGTGGATGGCAGTGGGGTAGAGTGTATTGAAATGGGGTGTGGTGTATCGAGGTGGGGTGGAATTAAAGGGGGTGGAATGAGGTGGGGTGGATTGGAATGGGTTGGGTAGGGGTGGATTGGACTGGGGTTGATTCCACTGAGGTGAGGTGGATTGGCGTGGGATGAACTGGACTGGAGTGGGGTGGACTGGAGTGCAGTGGATCAGATTGGGGTGGGGTGGAGTTGAGTGGATTGGAGTAAGGTGGATTGTTTGAGTGCGGTGGATTGATTGAGTGGGGTGGATTAGGGAGGAGTGGACTGGATTGAGTGTGGTGGGTTGGACAGGGGTGGGGTGGATTAGAGTGGGTAGGGTGGATTGGAGTGGGGTGGTTTGTGATGGATTGGATTGGAGTGGGTTGGACTGGAGTAGAGTGGGTGGACTAGATTGGATTGGAGTGGGGTGGATTGGATTGGATTGGTGTGTGGTGCACTTACTGACTGATTGGAGAGGGGTGTACTGGAATGAGGTGGGGTAGGGTAAGGTGGTTTGGAGTGGGGTGGATTGGACTGGAGTAGGGTGGATTAATGTGGACTGGATTGGACTGGAGTGGATTGGATTAAAGTGGATTGTATTGGAGTGTGATGGATTGGAATGAAGTGGATTCGGTAGCAGTGGACTTGATTGGAGTGGATTGGATTGGAGTGGGGTGTGTTGGACTGGGGTAGGGTGGGTTGGATTGGAGTTGGGTGGGTTGGATTGGAGTGGGGTGGATCAGACTCAGGTGGGGTGGATCAGACAGGGGTAGGGTTAATCGGACTGGAGTGGGATGGACTGGACTGGACTCGAATTGTGTGGAGTGGACTGCAGTGGATTGGGGTAGCATGGATTGGACTGGGCTGGATTGGGGTGGATTGGATTGGTGTGGTGTGGATTGGATTGGTGTGGGGTAGACTGGATTGGAGTGTGGTGGAGTGGAGTGGGATGAATTGGAATGGAGTGGGGTGGATTGGATTGGCATGAGGTGGATTGGAGTGGGACACATTGTTTTGGATTGGAGTGGGTTGTTTGGGATTGGAGAGGGGCAGGTTGGAGTGGAGCAGGTTGTTGTGGATTAAAGTGGTGCAGACTAAAGTGGGGCAGATTGGAATGGGGTAGACTGGAGTAGGGCAGATTGAAATTATTTGAAGTGGCTAGTTTGTTTTGTATTGAAGTGGGGCAGATTGCAGTGGAGCAGATTGGAGTGGATCAGATTGTTTCGGATTGGAGTGGGGCAGATTGTTTTGGATTGGAATGGGGCAGATTAGAGTGGGGCGGATTGGTGTGGGACTGATTGTTTTGGATTGGAGTGGGCAGACTATTTTGGATGGGAGTGGGGCAGATTGTAATGGAGTGGATTGTAGTGGGGTAAATTGATTTGGTGTGGGGTGGATTGGATGGGAGTGGGGTGGATTGGAGTGGAGCTAATTGGGATGGTGTGGGGAGGATTGGATTGGGGTGAAGTGGATGGATTGGAGTGGGACGTATTGTTTTGGATTGGAGTGGGGCATATTCGAGTGGAGCGGATTGGAGTGGGACAGATTGTTTTGGATTGGAGTGGGCAGACTGGAGTGGGGCAGATTGTTTTAGACAGAAGTTGGGCAGGTTGGAGAGGAGCAGATTTGAGTGGCAGATTGTTTTGGGTTGAAGTGGGGCAGATAGGAGTCGGGCGAACTGGAGTGGGGCAAATTGTTCTGGATAAAAGAGGGGCAGATTGGAGTGAGGTAGGCTGGAGTGGGCCAGATTGTTTTGGATTGGAATGGGGAAAATTGTTTTGTATTGCAGTGGCGCGGATTGGAGTGGGGCTGATTAGAGTGGGGCGGATTGGTGTGGGACTGATTGTTTTGGATTGGAGTGGGCAGACTATTTTGGATGGGAGTGGGGCAGATTGTAATGGAGTGGATTGTAGTGGGGTAAATTGATTTGGTGTGGGGTGGATTGGATGGGAGTGGGGTGGATTGGAGTGGAGCTAATTGGGATGGTGTGGGGAGGATTGGATTGGGGTGAAGTGGATGGATTGGAGTGGGACGTATTGTTTTGGATTGGAGTGGGGCATATTCGAGTGGAGCGGATTGGAGTGGGACAGATTGTTTTGGATTGGAGTGGGCAGACTGGAGTGGG
Organism: Pleurodeles waltl; assembly: GCF_031143425.1. Lineage (NCBI taxonomy): Eukaryota > Metazoa > Chordata > Amphibia > Caudata > Salamandridae > Pleurodeles > Pleurodeles waltl. The sequence continues at coordinate 80,274,359 of NC_090446.1, forward strand.
GCAGATTGTTTTAGACAGAAGTTGGGCAGGTTGGAGAGGAGCAGATTTGAGTGGCAGATTGTTTTGGGTTGAAGTGGGGCAGATAGGAGTCGGGCGAACTGGAGTGGGGCAAATTGTTCTGGATAAAAGAGGGGCAGATTGGAGTGAGGTAGGCTGGAGTGGGCCAGATTGTTTTGGATTGGAATGGGGAAAATTGTTTTGTATTGCAGTGGCGCGGATTGGAGTGGGGCTGATTGTTTTGGATTTTTGGATTGGAGTGCAGCAGATTGCAGCGGGGCAGATTGTTTTTGGATTGGAGTGGGGCAGATTGCTTTTGTACGATAGTGGGGCAGACTGGAGTGGGGGAGATGGGAATGGGGCATATTGTTTTGGAACAGAGCATATTGTTTTGGATTGAAGTGGAGCAAATTGTTTTGCATAGGAGTGGGGCAGACTGTTTTGATTGGTGCAGATTTTGTTTTATTAGAGTGGGGTAAACTGGAGTGGGACAGATTAGACTGGGGTGGGTTGGAAGGATTGGAGTGGGGTGTGTTGGATTGGATTGGAGTGGGGTGAGTGGTTTGGATTCCAGTGGGGTGGATTGGTGTGGGGTAAAGTAGGATGGATTGTGGTAGGGCAGATTGGAGTAGGTGGACTGGGATGGAATGCACAACTTTGTGTTAAAGCATCTTTTCATAAATTACACACTGTAAACAAACAATGTCACTTTGCAATATTTTAAACAATATAATTTTCTGTCATCTTTTGAGAAGAGGGCTCACAAGTAAAATCAAAAGAAAACATTAGTGTAAAGTGGAAAAGACGACTTGGCATAATAAAAGAAAGTTCGCTTTAAAAAATAAAACATTGCAATTTTGTTTGTCCTGCTGGGCACATTTTTGCCAGTCACAAGCCTTCTGTTTGCAGGGCACTAGAAGTTAAAAATAATAAAATAGTCCAGGGCAGTGAACAGAAAGTAATTAAGTTGAGTCAATCAGTGCTTGGTCCCAGCTCCACACAGGGGAACGGAAATGTTGCCAGGCTTACAGTGATGAATTATGAGGCTGGTAAAAAATGGGCGGGCTCCAAGCTTATTACTGTACGCAATAGTCTTGCACGTGAGACGCAAGCGCTAGAGCATGCACTTGCAGGCTTTACCCTAAAAAAGGACAGTTTTGACACCGCTCCTCTCCACATCACCTGAATCCTTGCTTGAGAGTGTGTGGGTCATTCTTTAATAGCCCCCACACCCCAGCCCTCCTAATGTAATTTAAATACAAAGAGGAAACGAGGAGAAATGAAGATATTTCTCCTCTTTGTGCCTGCCCTGGGGAGGTGTACAGTTTTGACGCATTCCCACGTTTACAGATTCTTGTAAATCTGGGAATGTGTCAAAACCCATGGGTGTTGTGTAGGAACACCCTTTTCAACACCCATGGTACGTCTTTCTGACGCAACACAGCAACTTGCACTGCGTTGCCTTACACCATATCTACAAGGCCATGAAAAGCCAGGCAAAGTGGCTTTGCCTGGCCTTGTAGATATGGCTCTGCGCTATGAGTCACAAAAAGTGATGCACCCCGGCACATGCAGCTTGTAAGTATGCCACTATATCTCTCCTTGCCCTTGGGCAAGGAGGCACAAAATCCTGCAAATGCCTACCCCTGCTACTCCCTTACTTGTGCAAGGAGACCGGAAGAAATATACCTCACCTTGCCAAGGTGGAGTACCTATGTACCACACTTGCACTGCCACAATCTACTCTTCGGCCCTTGGGCAAAGCGGGGGAGGTAATATAACAGCCCTGGTGGATTACATATCACAGCTGCAATAGGGCAAGTGGGGTGAAGAAATTAATACCAGCTGTGCCCTCGGGAGGAACATCCTGGGAGTAAGGCTACTAAATACATCACCCTTGTTCTAGACTTGGGGAGGGGACAAAAACATAAAAGATATGTACACCTAAAAGGAGCAATGAAATTGCCGGAAAACAACTAAAGTTAAAAGGACACATAGAGACCCCGCTCGGCGGAGGCCGACGGGGGCCCCCCTAGGCAAGTGGTGGCGCAACTGCTTCATGTTTAAAGACAGGGACCATATACTACTATGTGCTCGGAGGGGTGGTGACCTAACAGTGGACAACAATAAAGTCTCCATATTTCCTGACTTCACAAGGGATGAGAAATGCCAAAGGGCGGCCTTTACCTCTGTGAAAAAGAAATTGAGGGAAGCAGGAATCATCTATTCTACACAATTACCTGCATGATTAAGAGTAGTAACACCCACGGGAATACAATTCTTTGCTACACCCCAAGAGGCCTGGGACAGGGCGGAAGGACAGCCCATCCCAGGCTCAAGCAGACCACCTCGTCCATAGAGAAGGAAATGCCTCCCTCGCACACGAAATCAAGATCAGGCAACGCCATCTGGGTCACCAACGGCCCAGGAGGCGCAAAGATGTCGGCAGGCAGCTGTAGCTGCGGTAACATCCCTGGGGGGGATCATCACCTGACTCTGTATCTCTATTAAGGGAAGTGAGTGACGATGGCACGGATTCAGACAGACACTCGGTGTCTTCGACACCTGCCAGCAAGATTTTACCGGTGGCCACCCTACGAACCGCAGATGAGAGTATTTAATCTCCAACCCGTCGGAACAACGGATACTACTATGGAGATGGCAGCACAGACAATGCTTACTTGTCTACTAAAATTAATCTGTAGATAACCAGACTAAGGGGGTAATTCAAGACCGCCAGGGCCGCGAATGACAGAAGCACCGCCAACAGGCTGGCAGTGCTTCAATCCCCATTCCGACCGCGGCGGTAAAGCCGCGGTCAGATTACCGGGGCCGGCGGTCATCCGCCGTTTTTGCCCCGGCTGGGAGAATCCACCAGGGCAGCGCTGCAAGCAGCGCTGCCCTGGGGATTCTGACCCCTGTACCGCCAGCCTGTTTCTGGCGGTTTTCACTGCCAGGAAGAGGCTGGCGGTAACAGGTGTCCTGGGGCCCCCTAACAGGGCCCCGGCCTGCTTTTCACTGTCTGCATGGCAGACAGTGAAAAGCGCGATGGGTGCAACTGCACCCGTCGCACCACCGCAACACCGCCGGCTCCATTCGGAGCCGGCTCCTGTGTTGCGGCCTCATTCCCGCTGGGCCGGCGGGCGCTAACTTGGTTAGCGCCCGCCGGCCCAGCGGGAATGTCAGAATGGGGGCCGCGGAATTTTGGCCGCGTGGTGGCCAAATGGCGGTTTCCGCCTGGCGGGCGGCAGTAGCCGCCCGCCAGAGTTGGAATCACCCCCTAAGTCCTTAACTGCACGGATTATGACATTTTATTCTAAATCCATATCTTAGTGACTCAGTGGGTGCCTGGAGAGCCCGGGGCCCGGGACTCAGAGCAGACGGAGCTACTGACCCCCCTGCATCAGAGAGCATGAACATGGTTGAATACGTTATGGTTGACTGGGCGAACGGCTCACACTGTTTGCCCTGGGGAGTGGGAGTTGGGTGAGGTTTCTGTTTATTTTGTTGGGGATTGTCCACTGCCGCATATACCTGCACTTGTTAGTGACCTTCTGGGAGGAACTCCCGATAGAGAAGAACATGGGCGCTTTGCGATGCCCACACTCTTCCCTATCCTACTTTAATGGTTGACTCCTCTACTCTTGAAGTGCTCACATGGAATATCAGGGGAATGCATTCACTGGGTAAGCGACACAAATTATGGTCCTACCTCACTAAGCGAGGAATTCATATAGCCCTATTACAAGAGACACACTTAGATGCCAAAGAGGGGAATGCACTGCAACGCAAATGGAGAGGACACATTTATTATACTACCTACTCTGTTTAGGCCAGAGGGGTTCTTATCTGGATTAAGCCTGAAATACCTTTTCAACACGCTGAATGTGTCATAGATCTCTTGGGAGATATATCCTGATAGCAGGGAGGTTAGATGGTTGAGACAGTGATAGGGAGTATTTATGGTCCTAATGTTGATCAACCTGGATTCTTGAGGACATTGTCTGATCATTTGGCCTCCCACCTTATGGGATCCATTTTGCTAGGCGGGGATTTTAATTGCATTTGTGACACAATACTAGATAGATCGTACCCCACACCCCTGCAGGAGTCCCTCATTCGACGCACCACTGAGGCATTCTGGGAATGCCAACAGGAATGAGGATTGATAGATTATTGGCACACTCAGCACGCAGATGAGAGGGATTATTCCTTTTATTCCCCCTTGTATGACTTACATGTGTGATTAGATACCTTCCTCTGTTCCCCAGATGACCATGAATCGACCAGCGCAACCGAGTATTTGAGCAGAATGATCTCAGACCATAACCCCCTACTGTTAAAACTGGGCTGGGCACTCCCCCGTCCTCCAGTGCCTATGTGGCGACTTCGATCCTAACTATTAGAAGACCAAGGCCCATATTTATCCTTTTTTACGCCGCATTAGCGTCATTTTTTGATGCAAAAACGGCGCAAACTTACAAAATACAAATGTATTTTGTAACTTTGCGCTGCTTATGCGTAAAAAAATGACGCAAATGTGGCACTAAAAAAGTATAAATATGGGCCCAAGTCTTTAGGACAGACATTGCAGCGGAAATAACTGCCTACTTTCATGATAATGAAGGCACTACAGACACAAGACTTCTTGATTGGTTCGTCTTCAAGGTAGTCATAAGGGGGAAATGTATCTCAGCTGCAAAAGGGGTTCGCTATGTATTACAACGGGATATACGGGAGCAAGAATTGAGGGAGATGGAGAGAGAGTGCCCCAGACAACCAGGACTCAGAACGGCCGTTATAGACTCACGGGAGAGGGTTGCAGTAGGAGTTGAAAGACTCCGCTGCTAGGACTACAAAACCTACCTAGTGAAAACGCATGCTGAGGGCAACCGTGCAGGTTCACTTCTGGCATGGCTGGCAAACCCGGCAAAAAGGGCATAGTGGAATTGGTTACATCCATGGTCCAGCAGGTCCATAGTCAGGCTGCAATCAATCAGGAGTTTTATAATGACTATTTAGTGCTTCATAAAAGTAAAACACACATTACAATTACAGACATCCAAGGGTATTTATCACATATCAACCTTCCAACGATTTCGGAGCAGGAAGCTGAGGCCCTGGGACAGGCAATAGAATTGTCGGAGGTGGAAGTTGCCGTAGATAGTACAGCACTGAATAAAAAGCTGGGCCTGGATGGTCTGCCTGTTGAATTTTATTCTGCATTTATGGCTACCTTGGGACCCCGACTGGTAGGCATGTATGAAGCAGCTAGGTCGGCTGGGTCCCTTCCTTCATCAGCGTGGGAGGCCCTCATTGTCTTCCTCCTGAAACCTAGGAAGCCACCCGCTAAGGTAACCTCTTATCGACCCCTGTCGATGTTATCTATGGACTGCGTTATCTGGCTTTCAAGTGAACTGGGGGAAATCTAGTCTATTTCCCATGACCCCGGGCCCAGAGGCCCCACAAGATCTGAGGGGCCAACAGTGGGAGCCGCTTTGCTTGAGTTACCTGGGGGTGCATGACTATCATAACAGGACTGACCTATATGAGGGCAATATAGGACGAGCGTTGCGGGATCTAGGTAGCAACATGAATTTCTGGGGATCACTGCCTTTTAACAGTTGCAGGGCGAGCAGCGCTAATGAAAATGATCATACTGCCACGATTCCCATGTTACTTTGTTACACTATCTTTATGGATACCCCGGGCTTTATTTAAGACTCTGAATTCATTGATAATTGGGTTCCTGTAGGGAGAAGGTAGGCGTCACCTGGCACTTGAGCATCTCCAGAGGCCGATGAACGGAGGGGGTCTGGCAGTACCCGACTTTGAGGCCTATTCCCTTACGGGCCAGCTACAATGGCTGACCCTGTGGATAGCCAGTCGGGTGCAACCGGGCAGGCTGGTGACACCTTTTACCCCAGATCGAGAGACCTCGGCACGAGTGGTTCTTCGGCTCGGCCCCCAACCAAGACATTATCAGCGGAACTCAGGGTGTTGCACTCCTGTTGGTCACGCCACCTTCGTAGGGCACATGTACCTCAACCTTACGCCCCAGAGATTCCAATGCTCTTTTTATCAGTTTTACCGCATGGAGGAGATTGGGGTGGAATTGCGGCCAGGGTAGAGGCAGGGGCAACATCCAAGGGGACACTGTTTGAAGTTGATGCACTACTTCCCTTTGAAGAGTTTAGAATGCAATACGACTTACCACTGGGGCATTTTTTGCTCCATAGATCGATTACAGAGGCAATCACTAAACACTGGCACACGGGATGACCAGAACTTCCCTTATCCAATATTTGTCAATATTTGACTAGAAGTGCAGGCACGTATAAAGCTGTAACTTTTTTATATATTTAACATATGGCACTGTTTTCCCCTTTATATACAATTAGACCTCAGATTGAACTGGGAACCAGTTACATTTCGATACCTAGTGATTAATATCTACAGTTCTCCCACTGATTTGCAGGATGTAAATATCAGCAGAGCATCATGGTCCCTCCGAGCCCAGTTTGCTTTTTGGTCTTCTCTTCTGCTTTCTGTAGTGGGCCATGTGGCACTAGGGAAGATGGTGTGCTACCAGATGATAGTATTATTTTGCAAACCTTCCCCTTCTCATCCTTCTTTCTTTCTTCAGACAAGCCACACATCTGATTTGGTCACTGGGTCACTGTCGGGTAGCTCTTTCCACTCTAAAGTTACCTGTGACTGCGGATGGATTAGGCCTTCTAGACTTAGAACGCTATTATTCAGCTGCACAAGTCCAATGGGTGGCTCGCTGGCTTTCCTCCCACCTCCCTGCATGAGATGGGGTTTATCAGTAAAGACTTTTAAGGAAGGCTTAATGCACTGCTCATTGTTTCCTAATGACCATTCTACGGATCACCATCCAGGGTTATGGTGCACAGCTTTCTCTTGCCTTGCTAGAACTTGTAAACTCACTGACACGAAGAAACCCTGTGCTCCTGCACTACCTTTGCTATGCCTTTCCACTCACACAGAACGGCTATGCTCAGAGAAACTCCATCAGTGGCATCCTGCAGGTGTCTTAGAATTGGGGAATTTGTTTCTGGACAGCGAGCTACTAAATTTCCAAACCCTTGTGGCGGAATACCATCTTCACCCCGGTCAACCTCTTACTTACAACCAACTTAAACAATCATTAAATGCCCTATATCATGTCTACCACCTAGCACTAACCCTATATTAGGTGTGCCAGAAGCTCTACACCATAGGGACTAAAGGCAAACTGATAGAATGGGTGTACAGACCTATCCTGCAATACTGAGACCACTCAAGGTCTTCTCATCATACTACCTGGGTGATTGATGTGGCCAAACCTCTACAAGATACGGACTGGACTAAAATACTGGACTGTCCCCACAAAGTATTCCTCGGCTGTCACTTTAAATACATTCATAGAGCTTTGTTGGGAATGCATTCCGCCCGTTGCTTGAGGATTGGCTTTATGGTTTGTAAGTCACATTTCGTTGCTTTCAATTTGCTGGCTTTATTTGTTTTAGGCTATGCAGCCTGAGTTTGTCCCTTACCTTGCCCAACCCTTATTTACAGTATCGTTCTGAGTGCTCCCTTTCTGCAAACAGGCCTGCAAATCATGTTCTTATCTCATCACATTTGCTGTGCATTCAAAAAAACAAGGTCAAATGTCAGGCTCTGTCTTCGGCTTGAAATTCGTGTTTACTTTTCTTTCTCTGACTTCAAAGTGAGAGGATTTATACGACATTCTTGCTGGATACTGGGGTTAGCAAAGAGTTTTTTCTATCGTATGACAACATTTAAATAAACTTCAGAACATATCAGAATTAGGAGAACAAATGAAGCACATTTTGTTAATTCTGAACTGTGCTGAAAACAAATACCTTTAAATGATTAATACAAATCATTGCATTAGGTGATGCAATTTCCACACATCGTCTGTGGACTGTATAGTTATATTTGAAAAACTGTATGTCTGTGCAATGTAATGGTCATTTCAATCAAAAACGTGTTGTCTGTAATGGCAGTGTGTTACCATACCATGCATACTCCACTCCACGCTGCTCTGCACCACTCTACACCACTGCACCCTACTCTGTATCACTCCACTTTACAACACTCCATGCCACTGCACTGCACTCTTTTCCATTCTGAACCTCTCCACATTTTGCCACTGCACTCTATGCTACTTCACACTATGCCTCTCTACTCTACTCTACACCACTCTACTCTATGCCAATGCACTTTACGCCTCTCTACACCATTGCGCTCTGCTCCTCTGCACGCTATACCACTCTGGTCTAGGCAACACCAATCTAGTCTGCATAACTCCACTCTGTGCCACTCTGCAACACTGCACTGTTCGTCACTGCACTCTAAGCTAATACACTCTATGCTAGTGCACTTTACTCTACAACACTCAACTCTATGCCTCTGCACTCTACATCAATACACTGTACGTCACTCTAATCTACTCAGCACCACTGCACTCTATGCCATGGCACTCTTTATGACTTTACTCTATGCCATCACACTCTATGCAACTCCATTCTACCTTCCACCTCTTCACTCTAAGCCACTTCACTCTCCTGTGAAACAATCTACTTTACGCCACTGCACTCTGTGCCACTGCATTCTATGATACTTCACACTGTACTCTATGCCTATGGACTTCACGCCTCTCTACAACACTGCGCTCTGCCCCTCTGCACGCTATACCACTCCAGTCCAGGCAACACCAATCTAGTCCGCACAACTCCACTAAGTGCCACTCTGCAACACTGCACTGTACACCACTGCACTGTATGCTAATACACTCTAAGCCAGTGCACTTTACTCTATAACACTCAACTCTATGCCCCTGAACTCTACATCAATAAACTGTATGTCACTCTAATGTACTCTTTGCCACAGCACTCTACACCACTTTACCCTATGCCATCACACTCTATGCAACTCCACTCTACCCTGCACCTCTCCACTCTAGGCCACTCTACTGTGAAACAATCTTCTTTACGCCACTGCATTCTATGCCACTGCACTCTACCCTACAACTCTCCACTCTATGCCACTGCACTCTACTCTGAAACAATCTATTATATGCCACTGCACTCTATGCCACTCTGCCCCATTGCACTCTAAACCACTGCACTCCACTTCAATGCACTTTATGCCAATGCACTCTAAACAACTGCATTATATGCCACTGTACTCTGACACTCTACTCTGCAACACTGCACTGGCCCCTACTATACTCTACACCACTCTACTCTGTACTGCTGCATTCTGCACCAATACACTCTAGTCCACTGCACTCTATAACCCTATCCTCTGCATAACTCCACTCTATGTCACTACACTTTACAGCACTATACCCTGCTCTGCACTGCACAACACTACACTACTCCGCTCTGCACCACTCTACACCACTGCACTCTCTGCCACTCTACTGTATGCAACTCTACCCCACTGCACTCGATGCCACTCTACTGTGCCCCGTGCCACTCTACTGTGCCCCGTGCCACTCTATGCCAATGTACTATAAACAACTGCACTGTACGCCACTGCCCTTTACTCTGCACCACTGTACTCTAAACCAATGTTCTTTGTAACACTCTACGCCACTCTACACCACTGCACTGCCACTCTACTCTGCAACATTGCACTCTGTTACTGTACTCTACACCACTCTGCTCTGTGCGTCTGCATTCTACCCCGCTGCACTCTACAGCACTATACTCTACTCTGCACCACTCTACATTACTCCACACTGCACCACTCTATGCCACTGCTCTCTATGCCACGCTAGTCTACTCTGCACTCTATGCCACTGCACCACTTCATACTACTGAACTCTCTGCCACGCTATTGTATACCACTCTACCTCACTGCACTTTATGCCACTCTACTCTGCCCCATGCCACTCTATGGCACTGCACTCTACACCAATGCACTCTAAACTGCACTGTACACCACTGCCCTCTATTCTGCACCACTGTACTCTACGCCACTGCTCTCTGTGCCACTCTACACCAATACACTGACACTCTGCAACATTGCACTCTCAGGCACTGTACTCTACACCACTAACTCTATAGTACTGTGTTCTACGCCACTGCACTCTATGCCTCTGCACTCTATGCCACTGCACTCTACTCTACTTTTCTCTGCACCACCATACACTAGTCCACTCTGCACCACTCTACATCACTGCACTCTATGCCACCCAAGCCTATTCTGCATTTAATGCCATTGCACCACTCTACACTGCTGCACTCTCTGCCACTCCATTGCATACTGCTCTGCACCACTGCACTCTATGCCACTCTACTCTGCCCCACGCCACTGCACTCTAATCCACTGCACTATACGCCAATGCACTCTAAACAACTGCAGTGTACCCCACTGCACTCTACTCTGCACCACTGTGCTCTATGCCACTGCTCCTATGCCACTCTACTCCACTGCTACTATGCCACTAACTTTTAGCCATGCTTAACAGCAGACACTCTGGTGTATAACATGGCTAAAACACATTGGCAAAGCCAAGAACTCTTGCGTAGACAAGGCCTATTGGCTTTGCCAATGTTAGTACTATGAGGTACCGAGGTCCCTGAAAGAACTATGAATGTGTAAGTCCTTATTTTAAACATGCATTACACACCTCATAATATAGGCTGCTACAAAATGTGCAAATACATTTCGGTTAAATAAAAAAGTCCTTCAAAAATACAGATTTGAATAATATACAGTTTATACCTAGTACTAACATTTTTTGATAACACTCCAATAAAACCACTTACTCCACAGCTCACCTTGGAACACCCATACAGTACCTCTCTAAAAGAAAATGTCTTTGTCATCAGAAAGCTTTAAGTGATTCCTTTGATTAAAGTCAATGCAAGTTTCCAAGCCCCTTTACATTTGCAGATTTGTCAGTTGTGCACATTTTCATTTCTTTAGGGAAGGAGCCATTTTATCTGCCCTCCCTCCCTCAGACCACAGGAGACCCCCTGCCTTTCAGTCCAGCTGGGGAAACTGATCTGTCCTAATTACATTTTGTCCTTTAGGTGAAAGGCTAAAATTAAGGACAAATGCTGTTCCTTAAGCCTTTCATCACGGACAACGGAGCGCAGGGCGAAATTACGGACAGTCCGTGAAAATCACAGACGGGTGGTCACCCTACTGGGGAAAGAGCTTGGAGGCATAAATGAACAAGCATTGGCAAATTCAATAGGTCTCGCCTAAGAGCCGTATAGGCTTTTGCATTGATTTCTGGCCATGCTATATACAATATAAAAATTGAGCTGTCACAGCATTTTATTGGAGTGTGGCATACCAGATGTGGATGCACACAAAATGAGGTGAACATCATTTTTCTTTTTATCAGTCCGAGGTGGATTAGTAAATAAAGGAGGAGTAGGTTAGGCAGGCAGAGGAAAGGCAACCTGGAGTAAGGGAGGGTGGGAGAGAAGGATGCGGGCTGGGCGTGAGAAGGACAGGCAAAAGGCAGCAATGCAGAAGCACATAGCAATGGAGGGTGGACTGGGAATCACACAAACAACAGAGGAGGTGGAGAAGCAAGAACAACAATTGAAGGTGGGAAAAAAAGGTGATAGCATGAAAGGTAACTAAGGAAGGGAGGGCGAGAGAAGTAACACATGGAGGGGAAAGAGGATACGAAGCATACAAGGGAGATGGCTTGAAAACACATACACTTTCATAGAGTGCACAGACTAGAAGAAAGATTCAGCAGTGGAAGGACACAAGTAACGAGTCCGTGCTCCAAGGGAGGGACAAACCCTAGAAGAGGAAGGACGGCCTAAGGAAGCTGACAAATTGGAAGCATGCAAATGTAAGACGAGACTATAAAGCCCACCAATGGTAAGCAATGGGTGAGCTCTAAGCCCACTATAAGCTAACAATATGTCTCACAACAGACCACAAATGGGCTGTCTTAGGTGCGATCTAAAATGTATCCAGGAGGAAAGGGAGAAAGGAGGGAACCCTCCTCCATGTGGGTGTGCCAAAACAAGAGCCAGAAAGCAGGGGTATGGAAATGTGCATATCAGTGCCCTCCTCCCATCCACCCCTAATATGGAGAAGGGATCTGGGGAAAGGGCCCAGGGATGCAGCCTAGTTTGGGGTTGGCCCCCCAATGGTTGCTGTACTAGTTGGCCAAAAGAGGGGCCTTTTCTTTTGAAACCCCCAACCACCTCCAAGGAAGAGGGGAATATAAGGAACACCACAACTCTGTACCCTGCCTCACCCACACAACGCAGAAGGGCTAAGACCAAGTGATTGCTGGTGCGAAAAAAAGTACACTTATGCTGTATCAGAGAAGACAACCACATGCTGAAACGATATAGACCACTGGCCAAAGAAAATGGAACGAAGAGGGCTGCTTGACTCAGCAGGCCTTGGGATGGCTGGGCCAGCTGCAGAAGGGACTATGATAACCTTCTAAAGCAGCTTCCTAAGGCAGCCTCCCAAGGCTAACGCACCCTTCCAGTGCAGCCTTCTAAGGCAGCCTCCCAGGGTAGCCACCCAAGCCAGCATCAAGGTAGGCTCCCAAGGCAGCATCCCAAGGCAGCATCAAGGTAGGCTCCCAAGGCAGCATCCCAAGTAGCCTCCCAAGGCAGCATCCCAAGTAGCCTCCCAAGGCAGCCACCCAAGGCAGCCTCCTAAGGCAGCATCCCAAGGCAGGCTCCAAAAACAGGCTCCCAAAGCAGCCTCCTAAGGCTAAGGCAGCCTATCAAGGCAGCCTACTAAGGCTAAGGCAGCCTTCCAAAGCAGCCTTCTAAGGCATCCACCCAAGGCAGCCTCCCAATGCATCCCACAAAGGCAGCCTCCAAGGTAGCCTCCCAAGGCAGCCACCCAAGGCAGCATTCCAAGGTAACCTCCCAAGGTAGAATCTCAAGGCAGCCACCCAAGGCAGCATCCCAAGGCGGGCTCCAAAGGCAGCCACCCAAGGCAGCATCCCAATGCTAGGTCCAAAGGCAACCACCCAAGGCAGCATCCCAAGGTAGCCACCCAAGGCAGCCTCCCAAGGCAGCCACCCAAGGCAGCATCCCAAAGCAGCCACCCAAGGCAGCATCCAAGGCAGGCTGCAAAGGCAGCCACCCAAGGCAGAATCCGAAGGCAGCATCCCAAGGTAGCCACCCAAGGCAGCCTCCCAAGGCAGCCACCCAAGGCAGCCACCCAAGGTAGCATCCCAAGGTAGCCTCCTAGGGCAGCATCCCAAGGAAGGCTCCAAAGGCAGCCACCCAAGGCAGCATTCCAAGGTAGCATCCCAAGGTAGCATCCCAAGGTAGCATAGCATCCCAAGGCAGCCACCCAAGTCAGCATCCCAAGGCAGGCTCCAAAGGCAGCCACCCAAGGTAGCCTCCAAAGGCAGCATCCCAAGGCAGCCTCCAAAGGCAGCATCCCAAGGCAGCTCCAAAGGCAGCATCCCAAGGCAGCCTCCAAAGGCAGCCACCCAAGGTAGCCTCCAAAGGCAGCATCCCAAGGCAGCCTCCAAAGGCAGCATCCCAAGGCAGCCTCCAAAGGCAGCATCCCAAGGCAGCTCCAAAGGCAGCATCCCAAGGCAGCCTGGGCACTTTCAGTCCTGGCTGGCCACCTTGGACAAGCAGTCGGTTAGCAAGTAAAGAGGCGGAGAGATCCTGCAGCAAAAGCAGACTTTGGAAGGGCACAAACTCAAGCAGTGGAATAGTAAACTTGTACAAAATGTTTTTTAAGTTATGACTTATGAAGGTTTGACTGATTTGAACTGTCAGCGCGTCGTATGACTCAATCAACCAGCGGCCATGTTACTCCACAAAGTGTGGAAGTGTCCTTGTTAAAAGCCAGGGATGTCCACGGCCAGAGAGGCCTGACTGAGAGGGTTATGCAATGACTGACCCCCTCATCGCCAACACTTGCATTCCTCTCTCTTCTCTCGACCCTTCGCCCTTTCCTTTAACGCTCTCAAGGCAAACACTTTGGCACCCCCATCACGAAGCACTCTAGCCCCTCTCACTGCAAGCACTTTTATCACTCCTTATACTTTGGCGCTCTCACAACGAACACTTTGCCCCCCCCCCCCCCCCCACCACCACAACTCTAAGTGCTTTAACTCCTCTCACCTCACTTTCACTCTCTCACTGTAAACACTTTGTGCCATCTCTCAACACTTTAACCCCTCTCTTTCCTCGTCGACCCTTTTCACTGTAAACAGCACTCTCTTTTCTGGCTCATCCTTCTCTGTGCACTTGACACATCTGACTTCAACACTCTCAAGGTGAGCACTTTAAACCCTCACTTCACTTTGTCCCCTATAAATGACAGCTCCTGCCCCCCCTCACTGTAAGCACTTTGACCCCTCATTTCTCGTTGATCCTTCTCGGTTCTCTTCCGCACTCTCAAGGTAAACACGCTGACACGTTCAACTGTAAGTACTACTATTACTGTGACCACAGGCACTTCTACCCCTCTCACTGTCAGCACTTTGAACCGTCTCTTTACAGGCTAAACCTTCTTACTGTAAACATTTTGACCCCTCTCTTTTCTCGTTGCCCCCATCTCACTGTACTTCGACCCTTGTCACTTTAAACACTTTGAACCTTCCCATTTTTGTTGTCTCTTCTTCCTTCACAATGACTCCTCTCAGTTCGATACTCTCAGCACTTTGACTCCCTCTAACTGTAAGTACGATAATCACTCTCACTGAAAGCATATGTTCCCCTTCTACTGGCAGCCCTTAGAATCCTATCCCTGCACTTTGACCCCTCTGTTCCCTTTGACCCTTATCACTGCATTTTGGCCCTTTTTTCACTGTAAAAACCTTGGCTCCCCTCTTTTCTCGTTGACTCTTCTCACTCCACTTTGACACTCTCAAGGTAAACACTTTTTGACCTTCTCTAACTGTAATCACTACAAGCACTCTCACTGCAAGCACTTAGGCCTCTGCCACGGCAAGCACTCAGGCTTCCCTCTCCGCACAAGCACTTATACTTCTCTCTCCCTACAAGCACTTTGCGTTCTCTCCCTGCAAGCACTTTGACCCATCTCACTGCAGCACTTTGAACCCTCTCACTGCAGCACTTCGAACCCTCTCTTTGCGGCACTTTGGCTCCCTTCACTCCAGCACTTTGACCCCTTTCACTGCAGCACTTTGAACCCTCTCAATGCAGGCACTTTGACCCTTCTCACTGCAAGCACTTTGGCCCGTCTCACTGCAGGCACTTTGACCCCTCTCACTGCAGCACGTTGAACCCTCTCACTGCAGGCACTTTGACCCCTTTCACTGCAGCACTTTGAATCCTCTCACTGCAGGCACGTTGGCCCTTCTCACTGCAGGCACTCTGGCCCCTTCCCCTGCAGGCTCTTTGACCCCTTTCACTGCAGCACTTTGACTCTTCTCACTGCAGCACTCTGGCTCTTCTCACTTCAGCACTTTGGCCACTCTCACCGCAGGCACTCTGGCCCCTCTCACTTCAGGCACTTTGACCCTTCTCACTGCAGGCACTTTGACCCCTCTCACTGCTGGCACTTTGTCCCCTCACCTGCAGGCACTTTGACCCCTCTCACCACAGGCACTTTGACCCCTCTCACCGCAGGCACTCGGCCCCTTCCCCTGCAGGCTCTTTGACCCCTTTCACTGCAGCACTTTGACCCTTCTCACTGCAGCACTTTGACCCTTCTCACTGCAGCACTTTGACTCCCCTCACTGCAGGCACATTGACCCTTCTCACTGCAGCACTCTGGCTCTTCTCACTGCAGGACTTTTACCCCTCTCACCGCAGGCACTCTGGCCCCTCTCACTTCAGGCACTTTGACCCTTCTCTCTGCAGGCACTTTGACCCCTCTCACTGCAGGCACTCTGGCCCCTCACCTGCAGGCACTTTGACCCCTCTCACCGCAGGCACTTTGACCCCTCTCACCACAGGCACTCTGGCCCCTTCCCCTGCAGGTACTTTGACCCTTCCCCTGCAGGCACTTTGACCCCTCTCACTGCAGGCACTTTGACCCCTCTCACTGCAGGCACTCTGGACCCTTCCCCTGCAGGCTCTTTCACCCCTTTCACTGCAGCACTTTGACCCTTCTCACTGCAGCACTCTGACCCTTCTCACTGCAGCACTTTGACTCCCCTCACTGCAGGCACTTTGACCCCTACCACCGCAGGCACTCTGGCCCCTTCCCCTGCAGGCACTTTGACCCTTCTCACTGCAGCACTTTGACTCCCCTCACTGCAGGCACTTTGACCCCTCTCACTGCAGGCACTCTGGCCCCTTCCCCTGCAGGCACTTTGACCCCTCTCACTGCAGGCACTTTGACCCCTCTCACCGCAGGCACTCTGGCTCTTCTCACCGCAGGCACTCTGACCCCTCTCACCGCAGGCACTCTGGCCCCTCTCACCGCAGGCACTCTGACCCCTCTCACCGCAGGCACTCTGGCCCCTCTCACCGCAGGCACTCTGACCCCTCTCACCGCAGGCACTCTGGCCCCTCTCACCGCAGGCACTCTGACCCCTCTCACTGCAGGCACTCTGGCCCCTTCCCCTGCAGGCACTCTGACCCCTCTCACCGCAGGCGGCGGTGCTCCCCACCCTCCTGCTCCCCGGTGAGGCAGGCCCGGCTACTCACAGCGCCGGTTTGGCCGGCACGGCCGGGGTCTCGCCGGCCATGCTGCCCACGTTCAGCCTGGAGGCCCGCAGGAAGTTGAGCTCTGCGTAGGTGATGTCGGTGTCCAGCTTGCCGGTGCGGGGCTCGCCCCTCTCGCGCCACTCCATGCCGGCCCCGCGCGCGCCCCTCTGCAGGCCTCCCTCCAGGCGCGGGGCTCCGGGGCCCTCTCCGCCCGGGCTCAGCATCTCCTCCCACCGCCCGCCCGCTGGACACTAAGTCTGGGACACGGTGGCCTCGCACAGAGCGCTATTGTCTTCTAGCTGCACCCCAGCATCCAAGGTTAGGCCGCGTCCTCCAGCTGCGCGCTCGAGTGGTTACTTTCTTGCACCCCTTCTCCTCCCCTCCGCCTCTTTCTCTTTTGTCCTTGTCTACATGATTCTTCTTCCTCCCTCTTTTCTATTTTTATAATTCCTATTTTCTCTTTCTATTTCATCTTTTAATTTCGTTTTCCACCCTCGAAGCATCTCTTCCATGCTCTCGCTCGGGTTTGCTCCCTTTTGCCCCTTCCTCTCTGCAAGTTTTGTTTACTCTTTTGCTCTTCTCTCCTTATGTTACATTTTCTTCGACTGTTGTTTTCCCCTCCTCGTTGGTGCGGGAAGGATTACACTCCGGGAACCCACGAGTTTGAGGGCAGAAAAGGGCCATAGTCTGGAGGGCCCGCGGTGCCTTGCGCAGAGCAGCGGAATCTGTGAAAATCCGTCCCTCCAAAAGAAGACATGAATTATTTTCACACCTTGCCCCTAACTAAACTGACAACGAGCTAAAACGTCAGGGATTTCGGTCACAGGCCGCAGAAGTGTCTCTTCATCCATCGATCATAGAGTACATAATACTAGCAAAATAGCTTAGGAGGCTAATGCACTTGCTGAACATTAATTGTCTTGTGCAATAATTATTTTAAATCATTTCAACATACTTACATAAGAATATTAATCATATAAAAACACCCCTAGTTAATTTTTCACGAATCTCCATGCAGTGGCAGGCCATATCAGTGCCACAATTAAAACTGTGTACCCACGTGAGAGGGGTAAATTAATACAAGTCCATAGTAGTTTGATCAAAAAAAGGCATTATGCCCTTTTTCGTTAATAATATTGGCAGTTACATTAAAAACAGAGCAATCAATTCACATTTCTGACAGATTTTTTTTAAAGTTAACGAACAAGTTAATTACCGGTAACACATTACCTGGTAGGGGTTCTATCTGGCTGCAGAGTCCTCACCTTTAGAATTTCCTGGTGTCAGCTTGGAATGTGGAACGTTTGCACAGCAATACTCTTGCGAGCGCTTTCCAGTCGCGTTGTTCGGATCCAGGAGAACGTCATCGGCATCTTTGGTGCCATTTGTGATTTTATGGTCGCCTATTGGGAAAGAAGGTGTTTACTTCCTCCATCCTGGCATTGAGGTCTGTAAATAGCTTGTGCCTATTGGGCCATTTTTCCCATGCACTATGGGATACGGTGGCGAAGGTGCTGCCTCAGGTCCCGGAGGATGTGTGGGCCTCTCTCTCTCACAGGCAGTTAAAGATGGGCGAGATGCAGCCAAGTTTACCATCACTAGTGGTTTGGACACGACGCACACGCTGGGCAGGGCGAGTTCCATGACAGCGGCCCCTCGACGCCAAGCCTGGCTACGCACCTCTGGCTTTTCGCAGGATATCCAGGCAATTCTTATGGACATGCCCTTCAATGGACCCGCCTTTCTGGGTAAAAGGCAGGCTCGGCGCTGGAGCGCTTCAAGCACTTCCGGGCTGTGGCCAAGTCCTTGTTAGCATCTGCCACCTGTTTCTTGTGCTTACATCCCCATACATCTGCATGCAGGACTCCCTTTGGAATGGGTGCAGTGCATAGTTATCAGTGGGATGGGTGATGCATTGTAGGAATTGTAGTGTTTTGTGCGTTACATGCAGGGACTGGTGGTTGTGTGCATATTGGGAAGGTGTTAGTGGGGTGCATGGGCATGGAGAGGACCGGTGTGGGTGGTTGGTGGGGTTGATATGGGATAGGATGCTTTGGGGTAGTTACAAGGGGAGGGGTAAGCATGCATTTCAGTTGCAGGTGGTGGGAGGGGTGTGTCAGTGAATTACCAGAGTCCAGTCCTCCACTGCCTCCAGTGAGGCCCTCCAGCTACAGGCTAGCCAAGACTTTCTCCTCCCACTCGGTCAACTCGGGGGAAGATGGTGGCGGACCACCGCCAGTCCGCTGGATGGCAAGCTGGTGTTGTAATGCCATGGAATGTACCTTCCCCCACAGGTTGTTCCACCTCTTCCTGATGTCATCCCTTGTGCGTGGATGGCTTCCCACTACATTCACCTTGTTGACGATCCTCTGCCATAGCTCCATTTTCCTAGCAATGGATGTCTGCTGGACCTGTGCACCGAAGAGCTATGACTCCACCCTGATTATTTCATCCACCATGGTCTGCAACTCCCTGTCAGTGAAAAGGGTGTACTTAGTGGGTGCCATAGTGGGTTATGTGGGGAGATATATGATGTGATGTGGTGGAGTTGTTTGGGGCAATGGAGTGTGTGAGTTGTTGACAGGTGTGGAGATATTTTAAGGTGTTGTTGTGGGATGCATGTTTGTGAGTTGAATGAGGCGTGTGGGATGTGCAAGTGTGTCTTGAGTTTGGGGTGTCTGTTTCCAGTTGGCTGGGAATTGTGTGGCAGAAGGTAGGCATAGCTAGGGATTGGGGGTGTGTTTTTTTATAGTGGTGTGTATGAAGTGTGTGTATGCGTATGTGTATCAGGTGTGGGGTTTTCAAAATGTCCCGTGTGGGGTGTTTTTGTTGGTGAGTCGATTTTATGGCTGCGGCGGTCCATCCTGCCAATGGCATACCGCCGTTGAATGACCGCTGTGCTGATTTGTGAGTCGTAATTGGGAGGGCCGTCTATTCTTGCCATGGCGGTTTTAGAGTCACCTGTTTCCCGCCGTCGTTCAGCCTTGCGGGGTCAGATACCTGGCTATTTTCTGGCGTTTTTTGATTTTGGAGTCGTAATACGGCTGTAAGTTTCCCGCATCCACGGCGGTCTTTGGCTGGCCGCCGGTACGGCAGTAATGACCGCCAAACTCATAAAGAGGGCCTGAGTCTCTACATTGCTCTACTGCACCCAGTTTGTTGCACTGCTGTCACTGGACTCTGTTCGTACTGTAAAATTCTCACTGCACTCTCACTCTGATCACTGCAGCCATTTTTTAATCTATCTCTCACTGCACCCAGTTTTTAATCCAACTCTTACTACACCCAGTTTTCAATCCGTCTCTCACTGCATCCATTTTTTAATCCGTTTGTCACAGCAGTTTTAAATCTGTCTCTCACTGCACCCAGTTTATACCCTGCAGTTCTTGCATCCCTGCTTTCACTACACCCATGCTGGCTGTCATCTATTCTAACCACTCCTTCGCACTCTGTCTTGCTCTCACTGCACACATTTCTTGCCCTGCTGTGGCCCACCAGTGTACCTGCCCGGTGCTGAGTGCACCCGGGTCTCGTCCTGTTTTCACTGCAGACGTTTCATAACCCTTGTCACTGGATACAGAGCTCCCTGTTCTGAAAGCGACTGTCTGCTAGCTTTACTTTTTAATGAGCTCATCTGTGATGTTCCCTTATTTGTAGTATTTAGACATGTGATATTTCCCTACATGTGAACTACTTTCAGGATCACTTTACGTGGGATTAGTGACTCTTCTGCTTCCCTTGGGTTTTGTTAATGACAGAACTGTCTCTCTTGCAGGGAGGTGGAACTCTACCACACTGCTGGTATTTAAGGCAACAGTGCCATCTTCAGCCAGGAGGATGGCACATAGTCCTCCATCCTTTCTAGTGAATTCCCCTCAGAATCTCTACCTCTTCTCCCTATCCTTCAGCAGGCCCTCCTCCGTCCCACCAGCTTGTTCTCTATTCCTCACCCTGCTACAATGTCTTTGCTCATAACTTTTAACCACTCCCTCTCATCTTTACCTCCCTGAGCTGCCCTGCGGTCCCCCCTCAAGCACCATCATGGGCCCTCCATTGATATGGCACATTTTGTCCCTCTTCTTCTCCAAAACCTCCGCTATAGGAAGACTCCTGCCACCAGGCTTTCTTCTCAGTTTCTCTCAAGTACTCCCTCACACCTCCCCATGAGGTATGGTACCTTATGCTACACCTAGCAGAGGTGCGCTGTCCACCACCTTCTAAAGTGCCCTCCACTACCCTCCCACACAGTCTCCAATCACAGTCAGGTACCTACTATACTCCACAATCCCTATCATCTACTCTTCTCCACCATCTTGCTCCAGTATCTTCATCATCGCCAAGTTCCCTCCATCCTAGTCTGGTATTTTAATGCACACCCTCTTCCGGTGCCCTCCATTCCCATTAGGTATTTTACTTCTCTCATGTGCATAAGATTCAAGAACCCCTCCCCACCAAAAGACCTGCATAATCATTGCCACCAGGTAGGTACCAGTTCTGTCCTCAAGCACTTTTATTTACATAGACTGCGCTGCAGCATTGCTGTGAACAAAAGAGGTGCAAGGGGCCTTTACATGAAAAAACAACCATTGGCACTGTCAATAGGCCTGCCCTTCTAAAACTGAAGAGATGTTTCTATTTTTAGCTTTGTTTCTATTGCAAGAATGCAACGAAACTAAAGAGAAAACGTGCTGCAGTCTAGATGTGCAGCCACATGCATATGATTTTTAAAAAAATACATTAAAAAATAACCATGGCATTTAATTGTAAAAGAGCTATGTGAGGTGCTCCTTGCAGCCATATACAGATACCGTTATTAGTTTTAAGTAACATCACAGCAATATCTTCTCATTGGTAAGAAGTATAGGTGCTAGTACCTTTGAATTACAGTAATGTGCAGGCATAGCTTAGACCATCAAGATATCTGAATAAGAACAAAAGGTGATATAGAATTTAAAGAAAATTGGCAAATTAAAATATTGACTCTCTAATCCAGACACTGAAGAGTGCTTCTTTTTAGCCTATTTATACGTGTGATCAAGGAAACTATGTCATTCAATGCAAACCAGCCGACAGCTGACATGGACTTACCCATTGATCTTGGTCTATGCAATGGTGGGCGGAAGAAAATTTGAATGACAGGGGAACAGACCAATGGATGAAGAGGCCTGAACCAAAGCAGTTCTGTGTGTATACATGGTTTAAGGCTTGCATGAAAGATTAAGCTGTAAGAAGGCCACACCATAAAAAGCCCTGATGGCTGCAAAGTTAACAGATGAACAATCGCAGTGGTCCAGGGAAAATGAAGGGTACATAAAAGCATCTTTGAGGCACTTTTTGGAAGATGTCTGATACTTAGCGAGATGTCATTCCAGATCTTCTGAACAAAACCTGAGAAGCGATGGGTTAGAGTGAAGGCGTTTTCTGCCAGTGAATTTTGACTGGAGCCTGAGAATAGTAATTCATTATTCAGATAGGAGTAAGTGCTTGTTTTCAGAACTTTGAAAGCGATGGACACAGAAGCTTACCATTGACGACCTTTGAGTTTACAAAGTACTGACGTCACATGGCCAAACGTCCCAGTCTGTAACTAATCTAGCATCTGCATAAAGTACAATTTTCAATTAGGGGTGGGCGTAACTTGTGTAATTCTGTGTAGCGTAATCATACAGAATTACCTAGGAAATCTGTGAGATTACGCGGAATTAGGCAAGAAGAGTAATTCTGCATTTAGAACTATTTCCTAGTGGGAAAATCCTCCCCCACGACCAAAATGGATATGAGGATGAATTTTGGGCTATGAAATAGCTCTAAAGGCAGCAGAACACGAAAAGCAAGCAGCCGCTTGTTTTAGCTAAATGTACTCGCACAGTAGAAATCCCCCAATCTCCTCCCCCCAATTAAGCTGGCAGGAGTAATTGCATAAATATCAGTAAGTGCGTCAAAAAGTAATGTAATTGAAATTCTGTCCAGGCCTACTTTCAATGGTGCTGTGCACGTGGCCAGGAGACTACTGATAATGGAGATCCCACACTCCAGTTACAACGCAGCCAGTGCGTCTTATTTACGATCTACTTCAGGAATTCAATTCTTGGTTGAACTCAGGAGTCATAAATGTTTTTGCACACTCTTTGCAAATGATTTCACAGTGTCCTCAAAGTTGTTTGTTGTTTAGGATGAAGCACTGCGATTGGGCATTCCCTATGATCTCAGTGCGGATACTTGCTTTTTTGAGGTGCGCAAGGCAGTTCTTTTAGAGCATCCGTTGGTGTCGGAGCTAATAAACATTAATTCTATTTTGTTTTAATCCAGTTTCAGTCTCCATCTCGTCCCCCATATTTGGAGATTGGGAACAAATTCTTTCTAGCGATTGATGGCGGTATCTAAATCGGTAAGTTACAAGCACACTAAGCGTCTAAGATATATGTTCCATAACATGAGTCATTAGAAACCCCTATGCCCCTCTCCTCTGGTACTTTGTCCATTACTCCTCTCATGCACTCTCCACCCCACAACTGTTTTCTCAACTCAACGTCTAGTACTTTTCTCCACCAGACAGGGATGTTGGAGACAAGAACTAGACCAATCCCGGTCAGATAGCAATGCTGGAGTCTGAAGAAGGAGCCAGGCTGGCCCCAGAGATCTCCTCAGCAGTGTGCTGACACCAGGACCACACTCAAGGGCTTAAAAAACATTAGGCCCGAATCACAAAGGTAAATTTAAACTTTTGGTCTAAACGTAGCCCAAAAGCCTAAGTTTACGACTTTGGGAATTCATAAAGGCCATTTACAAGTACTACCTTTAGGTTCACACTTAGGCGGATCCCTATCTTGATTGCAGACCTAAAGATAGTACTCGCACATACCCTTCGTGAATTCCCAAAGTCATAAACGTATTTCTATTGGTCTAAGTTGAGACCAAAAGTCGAAGTTTACCTTTGTGAATTGGGCCCATTCAGTTTGCTTCGCTGTGTGGAGCTGCAGCCTGGAGAGGGTGAGAGTTCTTAAAGGACTTTAGCAGCTGGGCAGTATATGGCTGGCTTTGTGGCCAATCACTATCCACTATTGTTGGAGCTCTGCTATTTTGATGGTTGCACCTGAGGTCAAATAGAGCTACCCAGCTGGAACCATCCCCTTTGACTACTCAGCGACAAGAGCACACAGACATTTGACAAGGTTGCAAGAGCTAGTGAAATTTAAACTGTTTTGAGGTGCACGTGTGTGTAAGAACCATTTATATTGCACACATTACAAAGTGAAGGTTTGAGATCACTTATTATAGCTACCTAACCAAAAAATGTTATCAACCTTATTTAAGAATGCCAACTTAAAATCAGCAAAGGTTCAAAATTACATCTTGTAAGTTATATGCAGCTGTTTGCTGTGGACTTATCACTCACGGACCTGTTTTCGAAGATTGTAAATTTAGATTTTTAAATTAAATAATGATCTCTGAAACAAAACCACTAACACACTGAACTTTCTTACATTAACTCAGAAACTGTTAATCTACACATTAAATGTGATGGCCACAAAAGGCACATCGACCTTCTGACCAGATAAAGCGCTCTCCAGCAAGTTCATTAACTACCACATTTATCTTACAATTATTATAATCTTCAACGTAGATCTGTGCAGCAGGTGCTTTAACCCCTAACCCATCTTATATTGCATTCTATTTGTGACCAAATAATGAAGATTGGACATATTCAATAATGCTTTTTGCATTTTACCATTTTTTTGGTATTAAAGTTTGCAAAAGAATAGTGCGAGAGGAATATATGAGGCTGTCAGGAGTGGTGCGAATGATCTTTGCTTTGCTGTGGACAGGGTGTTCGCAGTAAAAGAGACAGACACCTTGCCTGACTACCATGTCACACACCTTCCTGAAACTGAAGTCTTTCTGTTTTCTGGAGGCAGGTCACCTACCAGTTTTGACGTGCTCACGTAGAAATTTTTTGTTTTTTTTTACAAAATTCACACTACTTTGTGGGACACAGGTCACCTTTTCACATATATTATTCTGTGTAGGGTAGCATTGTGGCTACTGAGAGGAGTCAACCTTTCCCTAATCAATCTTGAAGGGCACTGAATAGATCAACATCATGCCCACCCCCTCTGCAGAGTGCCATCGCCAACCTTGCTCCTCTTCACCCACGTGCATGCAGGGTTTCCTCTACTTCTTCATCCGGATCTTGGCGTTTGACCTCCAACTGCCTTGGACTGCAGTCAGGGCCCAAAAGATCTTCAACTTCACTGTCCTCCGTATCCTAACGATTACACAATGAAAGTTGTCAAAAGTTACTTTGGGATGTGGATTCTGTCTGCCTCTCCAAAACAAGAGTGATCTTGGGTGTATTAGAAGGTTGGTTTATGTCCTTTCAGCTGTGTGTCCGGCTACTCCAAATCCCATATCGTGAGTGGGGTTGAGGATTCTGGAATGGTCAAACAGTGAACATTGAAGGAGCTGGCTGTTTGAGCTGGGCAATAGTTGCACCTTTACTGTTGCCCCATTTTTGCTATCACGTAAATAAATACCTTTTAAGGACTATGGCTAGAGTGCAGCATTTTTCTCCCAATTGTGAGAGGCTGTCCAGTCACTGTTGATATCATCTATTTCTTTGTTGATGGGACTATGGCTCCTGTCTCTTGGTATCCAGGCGACTGTTCCTTATCAACAGTAGTCTCTTTAGCTGGTGGTGAAGATTTAGATGTGGACCTATATGGAGTAGGTTTACAAGGAAATCACTGTTGACACAAACCATCACAGAAGATGGATTGCGATCCTTGGTGGCTTTCATGCCTGCTTCTTTAGGATTTTCTGAAGTAGTCCTGTAGGGAACAAAGTACTGCTTATTCTTCAAAACGAACATTCTAGAAATACAGGATACCACAGATCATCCTCTGCAAACACAAATGAGTAACAATATAAAAATGAAACATAACCAGAGGGTTACAAATAATTATAAACAGTGACTCAAACAATCATTGAGATACTTTTGGTAGGCTCACTAAATTTTAAAATGTCAGCATTCTTGCCAGGACATTTAATTTTGACCAAATCCCCGACACATAAATTACTGACTTTGACTCTTTTCCTTTCCTCTCATCGTGGTCAATTTCCTTCTGCAAACCTTTCTCCTTTGTATCACTCTCCATGCTTCACCTTCAGACCTAACCTCTGTGGTAACCTCTTCTCTTGTTCACCCAACTTGGACAAATGTAGCAATTCGCCTTTCTATTCCCGGAAAGCTCAAATATGGATTTTCCTGTTGTGAAATGTGGTCTGTCTATACACTTTCACTTTATTCATTAATTCATCCTTCCAATTCAGACCATGCGCCACGGCATGTAACATTGTTTCTTTCAAAAACTTGTAAGTGCTAAACCATGCCATTGACCTCAGGGTAATACAGAGCTATCTTCCTACACGCAATACCTCTATCTGTCAGGAATACTTCCCTTAGAAGTGAGTTGCACACAATTTGCAGTCAATAAAGTAGATGGATATCTTTCTCTGCTAAGCAAATCTTCAAGAAAATGTTATCACATCACAAGTTTCAATGGTATTCACTATCTTTACCTCAAGCCAACTCGAGAACATATCTATGTAGTTCTGGATATATTTGTACACACTGGATGTTGCCAAAAATATCTAATGCAATTTCTTTCCAATGACCAGACAGCAACTTTCACACCACCATGGGTTATATCCTACACTACAATATCTTGTTGTTATTCAAGCATTCACAACAGCTTCTCACAGACCTTTTCATCATCAAATCCATTCCTGGCCACCAATAATGATCACAAAGTCTCTCTTTATTTCTAGAGATGACGGGATGGTTTTCATTGGCAAATCAATTAAACACTTTCTGAGATTAACCGGTGGCACTGATTCATTGCCCCTTAGACGTAAGCCATTTAAAAAAGAAAGTTAATCTTTCACCTTCAAAAAACCTTTACTAGCTTCACTACATTGGCTCTTAGATATCCAGCCTTTATTAAAGAAAGAAACCACCTTGTTCAAGGCAGAGTCCTTTTCCAACTCCTTCACCCAATCTGCTTCTTGAATGATACCACTAGTTATTTCATGCACTTTAACCCCTTCTTCATAGGGCTCACTGCCAAAAATAACACAAGGAATATCTCAACTTCCCAGGTCAGTTCTGCAAAATCTAGACATGCAGGCTGCTACAGAATTCTCTCCTCAGGGAATGTTTGATAAAACAAACTCAAATTCTTGGATAGCAACTACCTACCTGCGTATTCTTCTGGACACCGAAATCTATACCTTTTTTTGTAAAAACCCCTTCCAACGGTTTATGGTCTGTTTACATTTCAAATTTGCTCCCCACAGTAATTTTCTCAACTTTCTGGCTGCCCTGTAAATATCCAATGCTTTGTTTTCTATAACAGAGTAACCCAATCCTGCTCTTCTTAAGGCACTGGAAATAAATAGAA
Source organism: Pleurodeles waltl (assembly GCF_031143425.1). Taxonomy (NCBI): domain Eukaryota; kingdom Metazoa; phylum Chordata; class Amphibia; order Caudata; family Salamandridae; genus Pleurodeles; species Pleurodeles waltl. The sequence continues at coordinate 80,301,444 of NC_090446.1, forward strand.
CGGATCTTTCTTGACCATCATCCACTTTCGGGAGCATAGCGCATTGACATCCATCATGCAAAAAAATCAAAACATCACTGCCCTGGGTCAAAACTACACTAACTGGGGGGGCCTTTTCTAATCCAGTTTTTAGATCTTTGAATTATTTTTCATAGATGTGAACCCAAACAAGTTCAGTTCCTTTGTTCAGTAACCTCCTCATACTTACCCTCTTGCTGGTGTAATTGGAAATAAATTTGCTGTAATACTTAGCCATAACCAAAAATGTCTTTGTTCGAAGGACTAGGCACATCCTTAACTATATTAACCCAATTCTCTTTGGATTGCATACCCTTAGAGATGATCTTAAGGCCTAGGTACTTAAGATACATTAAATATGCACTTTTCTAGTTTCAAAGTGAGACCATTTGTTTCAAATCTTGAGTTCCTCATGTAACCTTTCATCATGCTCTGCCACACTCCTTTCATCCACCACAACATCATACTGGTTTTCACACCCAAGGCACTCTTTCATACTTCTTCTCTAGTCCTTTTAGATACAGACCAAGTTGGAATTAGCCCAAAAGGCACTCTCAAATACCTAATAGTGCCAAAAGGTGTGATAAAAGATGTTAATTCCTGTGACTGGGGATGTAATCGTATTTGCTGGGAAGCCAATGTTAAGTCCAAAGAGGAAAAGTGCTTAGTATCACTCAAACAGCACAACAGCTCAGTTATATTGGAAAGCGGGTAATGATCAACAACCCCTTTGTCCAATTCTCTTTTATCAGTGCACAGACTTACATCCCCACTGGCCATGTGTGCCGTAATGACATGAGCTTACTGTTGTGAGGCTGCAATTTCTTCAAAAATCCAATTTTCTTTAACTTTTCCATCTCTTAGGCCATATCTTCTTCAATCATGTTAGAAATGGGGTCTTTGGTTGGCAGTCAGGTTACCCCCTGTCCAAGCAAGAACCCCCACTCTAGTCAGGTAAAAAGAGAATCACCCTCAACTAACCCCCACTCACCCCCTTGATAGCTTGGCACGAGCAGTGGGCTTAACTTCAGAGTGCTAGGTGTAAAGTATTTGTACCAACACACACAGTAACTTAATGAAAATACTACGAAATGACAACACAGGTTTAGAAAAATAGAGAATATTTATCTAAACAAAACAAGACCAAAACAACAAAAATCCACAATACACAAGTCAAGTGCTTACTAAAAATGCAAAAAGAGTCTTCATGTAATTTTAAACACAACGCTAACACTGTTAGCATGAAAATGTACCTTGGGTGCATCAAAAATAACCCCGCAGAGGCGACTGGGTGTCAAAAAGGGCTTGCGATGCATCGATTTCACTCACGAGCGAGACCTTGCGTTGTTTCTCCTTTAGTCAGGTCAGCGTGCGTTGTTTCTTCTCTCCACAGGAGAGCGATGCGTCGATCCGGTAAGCACTCTCGGGTCCGGGCAGGCCTTGCGCCGTTTTTACACGACCAGAGGTGTTTGCTTCAGAAATTCAGCCACACAATGGTCCGAAAACCACGCAGCGTGGGTTGCGATCTCACCAGCCTCCAGAGGCTCCAGGTGCTGGCAGAGAGAAGTCTTTGCTGTCCCTGAGACGTCAAACAACAGGAGGCAAGCTCTAAATCAAGCCCTTGGAGATCTTCACAAGAAGGAAGGCAACACAAAGTCCAGTCTTCGTCCTCTACCACAGGCAGAAGCTGCAACTGCAGGATAGCTCCACAAAGCACAGACAGGGCAGCTCTTCTTCCTCAGCTCTTCTCCATGCAGAGGTTCCTCTTGGTTTCTAGAAGTGTTCTAAAGTCTGTGGTTTTGGGTGCCCTTCTTACACCCATTTTGGCCTTTGAAGTAGGCATACTTCAAAGAAAAGTCTCTCTTGATTGCGTAATCCTGCCTCGCCTAGGCCAGGCCCCACACACACACCAGGGGGTTGGAGACTGCATTGTGTGAGGGCAGGCACAGCCCTTTCAGTGTGAGTGACCACTCCTCCCCTCCCTCCTAGCACAGTTGGCTCATCAGGAAATGCAGACTACACCCCAGCTCCCTTTGTGTCACTGTCTAGTGAGAGGTGCAACCAGCCCAACTGTCAAACTGACTCAGACAGGGAATCCACAACCGAACAGAGTCACAGAAATGGTATAAGCAAGAAAATGCACATTTTCTAAAAGTGGCATTTTCAAACACACAATCTTAAAATCAACTTTACTAAAAGATGTATCTTTAAATTGTGAGCTCAGAGACCCCCAAACTCCATGTCTATCCGCTCCCAAATGGAATCTACACTTTAATCATATTTAAAGGTAGCCCCCATGTTAACCTAGGAGAGGGACAGGCCTTGCAACAGTGAAAAACGAATGTAGCAGTTATTCACTGTCAGGACATATAAAACTGGAAATGTTAAACATATTATGTAGTCCTTGGCGATGTACGTTGAATGTACACTAAATAAATCTCTTATGAGGATTGTCATGGTAAAGCCTATATTTCTTACAGGAGCCAGAAGCAAAGAAGAGGCTCTTTTTAGAGGCTCAGAAACAGGTTTTCTGCATTTTAGAGACAACCAACTTAGGTCAAAAGGCTAGTCCTAGGATGGAATAGGCAAGAATCTTGAAGAAGAAAAATATCAAGTAAACAGGCAGTGACAATTTTCAAAATGTCAGGACATGTTTACCAGTATGTTGTTAATTTACTGTTGCCAGGAGACTCCCAGCTCAACGACTGGGAAAAGTTTGAGCAAGGAATCTAGGAAAGATTTAATTCTGGAAAATTCATGCTTTTTACCTGGAAGACTGTCTACCTGCTATTCCCCGCAATTGTTCACTCTGCCACCTTGTCTATTTTCATTCATGTTTGTGGCAAGACAGAGTGTGTTCTGTACAGTGCAAGAATGAATAGCTGATGCCCATATGGGACACCATGTGTATGATTGCACACAATAATCTCTGTCTTGGGCAGGTACAGTACCTGAAAAACGCATTTAAAGAAAGTTAATGTTGAAGGGAGTTGTCATAGTGACCACAGTACAAAACCTAAAAAGACATGAGCTTCACAAGTTAAGGAGATACCTTAATCGTTAAATTCACACCTGCGGTCATCGCGGGATGTACAAATGAGATGTGAATTAGATTGGATCAGTATGTTGAAGAATGTGTGAAACTTCGTGGGATGTCATTATGAACTAGAGAGACATTTGGCAGTAGCCTACTTAAGTGGTTCCCAACCTTTTGACTATAGTGGACGCCCACTTCATAATTACTGGAACTCGGGGACCCCCACTGAATTATTATTGGAGTCCAGGGACCACCTCCCCCCACTGAGCTATTACTGGAAGCCAGGGATCCCGGCCGAAACATTGTCAATGATTTGCAATGCAACACAAAACAGAAAAAATACTGAAACAAGGATTCATCAAACACATACACAATTAACATTGTATTTGTTAACAAATATAAATAAAAAGATTTTAAAAAATTTAATACGAAGGTTCGAGGTTTTCTAAATTCAATTGCAGCCACACATCGTCCATACTATATTCAGTTTGATGCACCTGCATTGCCCCCAAAAAGCAATCTGAGGATACCAATTACATTTTTAGCCTCCAATGTGAAATTCCTTGACATTTACAATATGTTTTAAAATTTTCAATTGTACATTTAGCCACCTTTTTACATACACTTGATTAATCTGTTAATAATATAAAATGTTTCTAAGCAGTCGCGGACCACTGCGCTAGTTCTTTGTGTATTGAATTTCCTAGTTGAAACTTTTTTGTCATTGTAAATTAAGATTCCCAGGTCTGTTCACTATAGATGAAATTTGTTATACTTTTAAAGTTAGTTGAGAACACCATGATAGCCAGTGTTAGCATATTTCATGTTAAATTATAAAGTTCATCAATGTTTAGGCTTTGTTCTCTAGGCACAATTAGATCCAGTAAACTGTGACACCCCTTTAAGTTTATTTTTCGTCCAGGAATTTCACTTTTTAGAACATACAGCTTTTCTAGTGTTTGTCAGATACCTCAGTCCTCCTTCACCCTAAATGTTTGAAGATGAAGTTGGCACCTGTGAGCCTTAAGCACACTCATGTTTGCCCTTAGGGGTGAATTACTCGTGTTAAGCCATCCTGCTCACTAAGCACATAACAGTTCAGACAACTGATAGTTTAGCTGAAAAAAAGGTAAGAGCTGCTTTGCCTTTAACCAGTTTAGGTCTGTCCCTAGAAAGGCTGGACTTGAAACAGTTGTAAATGGAATTTAGAGGAATTTATTGTGATAAAGAGATAGTGTAGGAGTGAGATGGTGGCCTGAGAATCAGCTAGGCACTTGTGCTTAACTGCCCTCTTGTTCAGCCAACTGCTGGGGTGGGGAAAATGTGCTTTCTACTACTAGGCTGTTTGTGAAGACCCTTGGAGCAGTGGAGATGCTAACGAGCAGTACCTTGAACTGTTCTTTGTCATTTTCCATAAGAACTAGCACAGACATCCAAGGGAGACTATCAGACTAATGTAGCAGACCATACATACAGGGCTGTTAGACTGGGAGCTGTATGGAAATATACGCAAAACCTGAAATTTGCAGGTGAAGCAAGTAACAGATATCCTTGACCCAGCCCTGTTGCTTCAACTGCAGGTCCTCCCCAAAGGGGCACCCTGATCAAAGGACAAATGCTGAAGCCCAAGAGTTCTGGATACCATACTGTAGGAAAGTGCCCTTGTTGGCATGGTTACTGTGACAGGCTTAACGGTATAAACCAGACGGAGATTGGATAATAGGGTAAGTAAGGATTTATTTATTTAAACTTCTTTCTTTGTCCAGGTGTTTTCAAAATAAAGTTCAGTTTGTTTATGGCGTAACCCGGTTAATTTCTCTTCTTTTAACTCTGTTGTTCTTCTTCTTTTCTCTCCTAGGTCAGTGTTCTCTGGGAACTTGGAGTGGCTCCAGGGAGGTACCGGCAAGAAAACAGAAGAACGCCACGGTAAGTATAAAGATGTTTCTGGGGTTTTCTCTTTAAACAGGAAATAGGGAGTGGGTAAGTAGGGAGATAGAAAGAGCGTGCAGTCACCCGTGTACTGTTTCTCAAACAAAACACTGTCTGTGCTTCAGGTAAGTAACTCACGGTGCGCCCAAATAGGTTAGGATAGTCAGTCTCTCTTTTCCTTAAAGAGACTGTGCACTTCCCTTACCCCTTTTCCCTTCTCACCCCTCCCCAGTTCCCTTCCCCGGTGAGGTTTTTGTATTTCCTCCCCTTGTCCCTAGGAGGGACCGTACCTTTGTGTGCCACGACCCTCCAGGGTCGTGGCTGGGCTCTTGGGTCCTGATCTCCAGTGTTCCTTCGTTGGTGGCCTCGTTCTTCCCCTCTCTGCGGCTCTGCGTTCCGTTGACTCCTGCTGCCCTGGGGTGTCTCCGTCCTCTGTCCTCCTTTCGCCGCCCACACACACCTCCTTGACGCGGTCGGCGTTTTTATGACGTCCCGCGGTGCCAACGAGTTCGAGCGTTTCCCTGTTTCCAGGGAAACGAGGCCGTGACGGGGTGAGCGTTCCCATGGTGACATGGGAACGCGGAAATGAAGTGTCAGGAGAACCCAACACAGAAACTCCTCCCGGTGCCCGTGCCGTGATCGGGGTTGCCCGATCACATACCCCATCCCAAGAACGGTCCTGCTCGAGGACCGGAGCAGGGCAAGGAAACCTGGACAAGTAATCCGCAGGACCCTGTTGCGTTCCAGGGACATGACAGACCTGGAAGGAAAAAGGCTGAAGTTCAAGAAACCAGCGCAATATCCTAAAGTTGGAATCCTTATGTGAGGCAAGCCAGGTAAGAGGAGCATGATCTGTATACAGTAGAAAAGGTCTACCCAGGAGATAATATTGCAAGGTCTCTACTGCCCATTTAATGGCCAAACACTCTTTCTCAATGGTGGGGTAATGACATCCCCGGGGAAGCAGTTTCCGGCTGATAAATACAATCGGGTGATCCCTACCATCCGAGTCCGGTTGTGCGAGCACGGCCCCAAGACCCACATTAGAAGCATCCGTGTACAGATGAAAAGGACTAGAGAAATCAGGACATTGCAAAACCGGTTCCGAAGTAAGAGAAGATTTTAACCGGTCAAAACTAGCCCTTTGACTGTCAGAAAGAGGAACCAATTTGTTGGGGTGCTTTTTGGATAACAGATCAGTAAGGGGGGCCGCAACAGTGGAATAACCCGGTATAAATCTACGGTAGTAACCCACTAGCCCAAGAAAAGATCGCAAGTCTCTTTTCGTTTTTGGGATTGGTGCGTTTTGAATTGCTTCAATCTTAGTCATTTGTGGTTTTAATGTACCATTGCCTATCTTATAGCCAAGATATGATATGTCAGTCTTCCCTAATATGCACTTTTTAGGATTAGCCGTCAATCCTGCTTCTGTGAGAGTGGTAAAAATTTGGTGGAGATGTTGCAGATGGTCTAGCCAAGTATTGCTAAAGATGACGACATCATCAAGATAGGCAGCAGAGAATGAATGGAAGGGTTTTAATAACCTATCCATCAACCTCTGAAAGGTTGCCGGGGCTCCGTGGAGACCAAAAGGTAGCACTGTGAATTGATACAGACCAGATTGAGTAGAGAAGGCTGTTTTCTCTTTATCTTCGGGGAAAAGGGGTATCTGCCAGTACCCTTTTGTGAGGTCCAAGGTAGACATATATTAGCTTTTCCTAGCTTTTCTAGAACATCATCCACCCGGGGAATAGGATAAGAGTCAAACCTAGAGATTGCATTGAGTTGGCAGAAGTCAATACAAAAGCGAACCGTTCCGTCAGGTTTTGGGACCAGGACTACAGGAGAGCACCAGGGACTGACAGAGGGCTCAATTACTCCTAAGTGTATCATCTTTTCTATTTCGTCTTCTATGATATGTTTCCTAGCCTCGGGAATACGATAAGGCCGTAGTCGAATAGTCTGTCCTGGTGGTGTTCTTATTCTATGATAGATCAGGGACGTTCTGCCAGGTATGTCTGAAAAAACCCCTGGGTATTGGGTTAACAGAGCGTATAACTGACCCTTCTCTGACTCGGTTAGTGAAGTGTCGACATAGGGCATATTTGTCTTTTGTTGATCCCCAGAGGGAAACAGCTCTATCTCTACTTCCTTCATGGGAGATACAAGACAACCCACTGCTATTCTCTCGCTAACCTCCTCCTCTGCTTCCCATTTCTTGAGGAGATTCACATGATAAATTTGTTTTTTTTGGGGGTTGACACTTAATTCTATGAGATAGGTGACAAGGGAGATTGCTCTAACAACCCTCTATGGCCCCTGCCATCTGGCTAACAATGTTTGATCAGACGTGGGTCGCATGATCAGTACTTGGTCATTAGGAAGGAATGTACGCAGTTTACTTCCCCTATCATAATATTGTTTTTGTGTCTCTTGGGCCTTTTCCAGATGTTGTCGTACATTCTCCCATAAGTCTTGTAAATGTGATTTAAGCTTCTGGACGTATTCTAACAATGGTCGACCTTCCTCTTCCTCTTCTTCCTCCCAGGCTTCGACGGCCATATCTAAAAGGGAACGGGGTTGCCTTCCGAATACCAGTTCGAACGGGCTATGACCTGTTGAGGACTGTTCGTGGGTTCGAATGGCATAGAGAACTAAGGGCAGTTTCTGGTCCCAGTCCCTCCCTGTGTCGTCGACTATTTTCTTTAATAGTGTTTTAATAGTCCGGTTGTATCGTTCAACGAGGCCATCTGTCTGTGGATGATAAACGGAAGTTTTAATTTGGGTAATGCCGAGTACCTTGCATATCTGCTTCATGAGGTTGGACATGAAGGGTGTACCCTGGTCAGTAAGAATCTCTCGGGGAAACCCTGTCCTAGTGAATACCGTTATCATTGCCTGTGCTACTGTTTTAGTCGTCATGCTGGCAAGAGGAATGGCTTCTGGGTATCTGGTTGCATAGTCTACTATAACTAGTATATAAGTGTGTCCCTTACTTTAGGGAAGTAAGGGTCCAATTAGATCCATTCCCACCCTACTAAACGGGATATCGATGATAGGAAGAGGTAGGAGGGGTGCTTTCCGGGGCCTGCCGGGGTCGGTGAGTTGACATCTAGGGCATTGTAAGCAATATTTCCTAATGTGGGCAAACACCCCTGGCCAGTAAAATCTTCGGAGGAGATATTCCTCGGTTTTGTCCCTGCCAAAATGGCCCCCTCCCGGTTGATTGTGGGCTAGGAGGAGTACTTGGTCTCTATATGTCTCTGGGACTACTAATTGGTATTTGCGTTCCCCTGCCCTGGTAGTGGTCACCCTATACAGAAGGTTTCGTTGTACTAAAAAATAGGGACCCACCTCGTCAGTTTCTTCAGTTTTTGCTGTTCTCTATGCATGAGTGAGGGTAGGGTCCTCCCTCTGATGATGGCGGAAACTGATGGGTGCTCTATAATTCTCTGCTATCACTCTTATGGGTTGACTTAGCTCTTTTACCTCTCAAAACTGTGCCTTGTTTTCTCTTTTTTCCCGACGGGAAAGTTTCCTACGATATGGGGGACACTCAATTTCGCTATAAGAAAAAAGAGCCTCGGTCCACCATTCGAAGCTCTCCTTCTGTGTTTGGGTACCATTTAAGAGTTGCTGGAAGTGCACGTAGTCTGTGCCAACAATACATTCTTCGATGAGTTGATCCATAATTCCCATGGGAAGGAAGTCTCTATACTTTCCCCACTCTAACTCTACTGTGGTAAGGGGGTATTGCGCCTTATCGCCATGTATACAGCAAATAGTAACTCTTTGGCTGGTGCTTTCATCCAGTGGGTCTATTAGATCTTGTCGGATGACCGATTGACTACATCCCGAGTCTATGAGGGCAGAGAGGAGGCGACCATTGATTCTTAGAGTCTGTTTAAATTTGGTGTCCCCTTTTCCTGTACATAGGACCCGGCGTCGTGTTACTCCTATCTCCATAGGTTCCACCCCCTCTGTTTTCCTGGGACACATGCGAGCTATATGTCCCCATTCTCCACAGTTAAAACATTGGGGTCCTGGTATTAGATGACCCTCCCCTGGTTTACGTGGAAATGGGTCTTCTACTGGATATCTCTGTATGGGCCTTACTGGAGGGGTAATGGATTTGGGAGTGGGCCGTGGTGCTATTGATCTCAAGTCCGTGGATCTGTGGTATGCACAGGCCAAGTCTATAGCCATGTCTGTATCCACATTAGGATGCTGTCTTATCCAATTTTTTTTATACCGGTTGGTAAAGAGTCCAAGTATTGTTCGAGGATGATTGTCTTGATAACATCCTCTCGGATAGTTCCTATAGGTCCCAACCATTTGAGCGCCAAATCCTTAACCCTAAAGTAGAAGGTTCGGGGGTCCTCATTCTGTCCCCACTTGACTTTACGAAACTTTACTCTATAGAACTCGGTACTGTGACCTACCCGTTCCAAAATGCTCTTTTTTATGTCTTTATAGGACGTAGTACCGTCTCGATTGGCCGCCTGATAAGCTGCCTGTATAAGACCGGTGAGTAAAGGAGCAATGTATTGTCCCCATCTTTCTTCGGGCCACTGAGCTGAAGAAGCGACCCGCTCAAAGTTAGTAAAGAATGAATCCGGATCTTCCCCTTCCTGATATCGTTGTAGAACCGAACTGGGAACATTCGGGTGAACTTTACTAGCAGCTATTGTCTCAGTTAACTTTTTCATTGCCGTCTCACGGACCAGCTGATTGTTCGCCAATATGGTGGCTTGACTCTTTAGGGCGGACTGCAATGCTTCCCTATCTTCTTTGGCCTCGCGCTGGTGAGCTTCCCAGACCAGCTGTAAATGGCGTTGGCCTTCCGCCAGCTGTTTGATCATGTCCTCTAGGCTAGGTTGTTCACTCATGGTTTATACCGTTCCTCAGCCGTCGTGGTTAAAAATCCCACTTCTGACACCACTGTGACAGGCTGAACGGTATAAACCAGACGGAGATTGGATAATAGGGTAAGTAAGGATTTATTTATTTAAACTTCTTTCTTTGTCCAGGTGTTTTCAAAATAAAGTTCAGTTTGTTTATGGCGTAACCCGGTTAATTTCTCTTCTTTTAACTCTGTTGTTGTTCTTCTTTTCTCTCCTAGGTCAGTGTTCTCTGGGAACTTGGAGTGGCTCCAGGGAGGTACCGGCAAGAAAACAGAAGAACGCCATGGTAAGTATAAAGATGTTTCTGGGGTTTTCTCTTTAAACAGGAAATAGGGAGTGGGTAAGTAGGGAGATAGAAAGAGCGTGCAGTCACCCGTGTACTGTTTCTCAAACAAAACACTGTCTGTGCTTCAGGTAAGTAACTCACGGTGCGCCCAAATAGGTTAGGATAGTCAGTCTCTCTTTTCCTTAAAGAGACTGTGCCCTTCCCTTACCCCTTTTCCCTTCTCACCCCTCCCCAGTTCCCTTCCCCGGTGAGGTTTTTGTATTTCCTCCCCTTGTCCCTAGGAGGGACCGTACCTTTGTGTGCCACGACACTCCAGGGTCGTGGCTGGGCTCTTGGGTCCTGATCTCCAGTGTTCCTTCGTTGGTGGCCTTGTTCTTCCCCTCTCTGCGGCTCTGCGTTCCGTTGACTCCTGCTGCCCTGGGGTGTCTCCGTCCTCTGTCCTCCTTTCGCCGCCCACACACACCTCCTTGACGCGGTCGGCGTTTTTATGACGTCCCGCGGTGCCAACGAGTTCGAGTGTTTCCCTGTTTCCAGGGAAACGAGGCCGTAACGGGGTGAGCGTTCCCATGGTGACATGGGAACGTGGAAATGACGTGTCGGGAGAACCCGACACAGAAACTCCTCCCGCTGCCGGTGCCGTGATCGGGGTTGCCCGATCACATACCCCATCCCAAGAACGGTCCTGCTCGAGGACCGGAGCAGGGCAAGGAAACCTGGACAAGTAATCCGCAGGACCCTGTTGCGTTCCAGGGACATGACAGACCTGGAAGGAAAAAGGCTGAAGTTCAAGAAACCAGCACAATATCCTAAAGTTGGAATCCTTATGTGAGGCAAGTCAGGTAAGAGGAGCATGATCTGTATACAGTAGAAAAGGTCTACCCAGGAGATAATATTGCAAGGTCTCTACTGCCCATTTAATGGCCAAACACTCTTTCTCAATGGTGGGGTAATGACATCCCCGGGGAAGCAGTTTCCGGCTGATAAATACAATCGGGTGATCCCTACCATCCGAGTCCGGTTGTGCGAGCACGACCCACATTAGAAGCATCCGTGTACAGATGAAAAGGGCTAGAGAAATCAGGACATTGCAAAACCGGTTCCGAGGTAAGAGAAGATTTTAACCGGTCAAAACTAGCCCTTTGACTGTCAGAAAGAGGAACCAATTTGTTGGGGTGCTTTTTGGATAACAGATCAGTAAGGGGGGCCGCAACAGTGGAATAACCCGGTATAAATCTACGGTAGTAACCCACTAGCCCAAGAAAAGATTGCAAGTCTCTTTTCGTTTTTGGGATTGGTGCGTTTTGAATTGCTTCAATCTTAGTCATTTGTGGTTTTAATGTACCATTGCCTATCTTATAGGTCGGCGTCTTTATGACGTCCTGCGGTGCCAACGAGTTCGAGAGTTTCCCTGTTTCCAGGGAAACGAGGCCGTGACGGGGTGAGAGTTCCCATGGTGACATGGGAACGCGGAAATGACGTGTCGGGAGAACCCGACACAGAAACTCCTCCCGCTGCCGTGATCAGGGTTGCCCGATCACAGTTACCATCTACGTTTTGCCTGCTATTGATGCCAACTTTGACTGAGAGTGTACTGGGATCCTGCTATCCAGGCCTCAGCACCAGTGTTCTTTCCCAAAACCTGTACCATTGTTTCCACAATTTGCCAACCCTGGCACACAGTTAAGTTCTTTGTAAAAGGTACCCATGGTACCAAGGGCCCTGTGGCCAGGGAAAGTCTTATGCTACACTGGGGGACTCCTCACTAAGCACATGCACACTGCCATTGCAGTGTGTGTGTGCTGGTGGGGAGAAAAACTGCCCTCTGATACCTGTAACACCCCTAAATCCAGGATTTAAGGGCTTCCCTGAAACCCTACCAGAGAAGACGGAAGACACAAACTGACTGGGCTGAGCCCCACCGGCTGTCCCCAGCTTCAAAAGCCCTGAAAAAGAAAGTGACGAATCCTGCAGGACCAGCAACTTCTGAAAAGCCTTCAGAGGACTGCCGGCACCACAGAGGACCAAGAACTCCTGTGGACAGCGGCCCTATCCAAGAAGAAACTCTATCTTAGTACTTCAGAATTGCCCGGGATCCTTGCATCCTGACCACTCTGCACCTGATGCCCACGGCCTGAGTCCGGGTGGCCCAACCAAGTAGAGCTGGTTCCCAGGTGATTCTGAGCAAGTGCCCACCCTAGTATGACCCCTCGAGTTCACCATGATGACGCCTGCATACTGAATCCGAAGGACCCCACCGATCGCGACAGAACCGGAACAAGATTTCCGACGCCAAAGGGTAACCGTTGCACCCGCATCCCCCTGGCCTTGGGGAATCCGACCTTCGGTGCAGCAACGTCCAGCAGGCGGCCCCTCTCCTTGTCCAGCCTTTGGTTTCTAGAAACTGACCCCCTGGGCTTCACCTGCAGCATCTTTGTGGCCCCCAGAGGTCCCACTATAGGAAAGCACTGGGAGCCCGACGCTGTGTTTGCATCCTGCCCCCGGCCACCCCTGTGCTGCTAAGGGTGTGTGCTTGGTGCTGACCTGCGGCCCCTCCAGTGCTCCTCTAAACCCCTCAGGTCTGCCTTCCAAAGATGCAGGTACTTACCTGCAAGCAGGCCTGATTCAGAGTGCACCCAGTCTCCATAGGAGCCCATGTTAAATTTGCCTCATCTTTGACCTGTGCACCCGGCTGGCCCCATGTTGCTGGTGGTGGGTGTTTAGTCTTAACTTGAACCCCAAACTGTGGACTTCCTAAACCCTGGAGAATGGAACTGTAAGTCTTGCACTTACCTTCAAATTGTACTAACTTTTGTTTCCCCCAGGAACTGTTCATGAAAATTGCACTGTCAACTTTAGAAACAGATTATTGCCATTTATTCAAAAACTGTACTACTTACCAATTCTAACCAAAGTGGTATTGATACATATGTGGAATACTTATTTATTCATGTTCTTATCTGCAACTTGAATTTTGTGGTTCTAGAAATAAATTAACAAAAGACATGTTTGCTCTTTAAAAAACATTGGTCTGGAGTTAGTCATTGAGTGTGTGCTTCCTTTATTGTCTGTGTGTGTACAACAAATGCTTTGCACTACCCTCTGATAAGCCTAACTGCTCAACCACATTACCACAAAAGACAGCAGTAGTATTATCTACTTTAGCCTCTGGGAAACTCCTGGACTCTGTGCACACTATATCTCATTTTGATATAATGTATATACAGAGCCAGCTTCCTACACATACTCTTTGTGCTCAATCCAGAGCCAATAGGATGAAGTGGGCCTTGTCTGTCCTTCAGAACTCATGGCAGGAGTGGTATCACTGAGAAGGTATACAGGAGTCCCGAGTTTCACTTGGGCGAAATGTGTCCCCCATTGAGAGACACCTTGGAAACTCCAAAGTGCAAAAGTGCTGATGTGTTTTTGGCAGCAAACAGATCGAGCCATCTTCCGTTTGAAAGCCATCTTCCATTTGTGAGCCATCTTCCATTTACGGAAGATGCCTGATGCCATCTTAGGGTGTAATTGCCAATCGTGATCCACTAGGCGCTGATGGCGGAGCCACCCAGGCATTCAATGATCCTGCCAGTTGATTCACCACCAAGAAGAGACCTTTGTGGCACAGCCATTTCCAGAGGAGCAAGGCACTCTGGTACAGGGTCTGTGACCCCACCCACCCTGTTTGTTGCAGTACCACATATCTGTGTCCGTGAGCACCTGTACCAGCCTCTCTTTGATGGATGGTATAAAGGCTTTCAGCACCAAGCAAATGGCCCTCAGCCCAAGAAGGTTAATGTGGAGCCAGGACCCTGCCTGAGACCAGAGGCCTCTGATTTCCACCTCTCCCAGATGCTGTCCAATCTCAGCAGCGATGCATTGGTTACCACTGTCAGTTCGGGGTGGGGAAGGGAGATGGGTTAGCCGCTGACCCAACTGTGGTTCACCAACCACCATTACAGATCTTTTGCAGCCTCCTACAAAATCTGAACATGGTCAGAGAGGTCACCTAGATGTTGGGCCCACTGAGACTTCACATTCCACTGTAGAACATGCATATGCCACTCTACAAATTCGACAGAAAGTCATCAGTCCCAGCAGCCTTAGAATCAACCTCATTAAAATCCTGAATCAAGGCTGAAAGATTGGATGGGGCACTCTTTCCCAGGGAAACGACACAAAACCGAACCATGCCCAGAGTGTCTCAGGGGAGTGTCTGAGTAGAAGTCAGGTATGACTTTGGCATATTGACACTCAACCCCAAAGATGACAGAAGGTTTCCATAGCCTAAAGGTAGCTGGGAGCAAGATGCAAGTGAAGTCTTTGATGTCCCTGGGACTTCAGAAAGAGGAGGCAAGCTCAGTGAGGCCCTTGGAGAAACTCTAGATTGCATTGCAGGACGTAGAGATTTAAGCACAGTCCTCTCACTCCCAGGCAAGAAGTAGCAGGCAGTAGGCCAACACAGCAGAGCAAACAGCAAGGTGGCAGTCCCTCCTGACAATACTGCAGTCCTTCATGGTAGAATGTCCTCAGTCCAAAAGTGTTACAGTGTGTCAGAGGGCCAGTACTTATACCCAAATGTGCCTTTTGAAGTGGGGAAGGCTTCAAAGAGTGGTTTAGAAGTGACCCCACCATCAGCAGCCAATGGTCAAGGTAGGGGGCAGACTGGTACCCCAGACCTCCAAACTTGAGTTGGCACCACCACCTCCACCACTTTTGTGAATGCCTGAGGGGCGTTGGTTATACCAAAGTCGAGGGCAGACAAGACTTGGGCCAGGGTGAGCATCTTGAACTCTTCCTTTTGGAGGAAGGCATCGAGAGGGTGCAGATCTAATATAGGTTGAAGACCTCAGTACTTCTTGGGCACTAGAAAGTAGAAGTAATAACAACCATTCTCTACTTCTGGCACTGGCGCCCTCTCAATAACTCCTTTGGCTAAAACTAAAAGGGCTTGCACTTCCTGCAGCAAAATGGAGACAGTCCTCAGACAGTCGTTGAGGGAACAGTGGAAGGTGAGGGCAGTGAAGAAAGGAATCAGTGATCATAACCCTGCAAACTATCTGCAGAACCCACCTGCGACACAATGATATGCCAACCTGGAAAGAATTGACAGATTCTGCCTGCCACTGGGTGACTGTGGTCTGTCAAGAGCATCCTAAAGGAGTTTGGCAGGTGGGGTTGAAGGGTGGGTGGGGGCCAAATGGACAGAAGTGGCGGTGAAAGGGGGTTTTTAAAGGTGTTGCGGACTGGTTGGCAGGCTGATTGTGGCTGGAAGGGTGGTGGGCACTTCAGCTGTGACTGCAAAATTGCTGGGTCCCCTGGAGGGGTTGGACAGGGTGCCTCATCCAAAACCCTCAATGGAGCATTGAACTGATGCAGTTGGAGAGGGGATGTGGAGAGGCCCAAGAGTGAGCTGGGGCCCTGCCCTCTACGAATTGCTCAAGGGCAAAGTTAGTCTTGTCCCCAAACAAGCGTGTCTCATCAAAGGACACATGCTTCAACGAGGAATTGATGTCGCTAGAGAACCCAGTAAAACACAGCCAAGCATGGTGGTGAATGGCAATGCGGATAGTGCACCCAATGGAGTCCTTGGTGTCCCAGCTACAACTAATTGTGAACTTGGCTAGATCATGACCATCTTGAATTGCCTGGGCCAGAACAGAGAGAAGGTCGTGAGGAACATCTAGGAGATCTTGAGCCATCAGACCCTAAAGAATATGAGAGTAATGTCCCAAAAGCAGCTGGGGTGGACAGAGCAGAGGGTTAGGCTAATGGAAGTGAAGACCCTCTTGCCAAAAGTCATCAGGAGGAATACAGGGAAATGTATCGGGAGTAGACAGACTAGTGGTGCATGAACAACAAGACTGTCTGGTGAAAGATGCCATGAAACAAAAGCAGGGCACTGGGTAACTGGTCGGCCACAGGGGGCCTAGTGCAGGGTTTGGCAATATCCCATAATAAGGGTTCCATCAAAGGCTCATTAAATGGTAGCTGAGGCTCAGAAGTCTGCCTAGGTAGTAGGACCTCAGTATATTTGTTTTGACCTATATAGTAAGGAGGCATCGGTCAAGAATTTTAGCTGCCCTATGCATAACCATACATAGGAAGCAGATTCCTCAGCAACAGGACCAGGAGGAGAATAAAGGGTTCTCACAGAAGAATTGTACCACACTCCTTTTTCCTGGTAGAATTTCCTCAGTCCAAAAGTGTTCCGAGTATGGAGTGTCAGAGGCCCAGTACCTGTACCCAAATGTGCCTTTGAAGTGGGGGAGGCTTCAAAGAGTGGTTTTGAAGTGCCCCAGTTCCCTTTCAGGCCAATCCCATATGCCCGGAGTTCTGAGAGGGTTATCAGTCCTTTGTGTGGGGTCAAACCACAACCCTTTAAAGTGTGAAAGCCCTTCCAACCCTTCCTGCTTAGGAAGAGCCATCAGTATGCAATGGAATGCAGCGGTGTTGGAAATCGCCCTTTTTGCCTTCTTCCTCCTATTTTTTCTCGGTCTGTTTTTTGCTGGTTATGGTCTCTGTAAACTTTACCACTGTTAATCAGTGCTAAAGTGCAAGTGTTCCCTATTTAAATCGTACTGTTGATTGGTTTAACCATGATTGGCATAATTGATTTACTCATAAGTCCCTAGTAAAGTGCACTAGAGGTGCCCAGGGCCTGTAAATCAAATGCTACTAGTGGGCCTGCAGCACTGATTGTGCCACCCACATGAGAAGCCCTGTAAACATGGCTCAGACCTGCCATTGCAGTGTCTGTGTGTGGAGTTTTAACCTGTGAATCGACTAGGCAAGTAAACCCACTTGCCAGGCCCAAACCTTCCCTTTTGGTACATGTAAGGCACCCCTAAGGTAGGCCCTAGGTAGCTGCATGGGCAGGGTGCAGTGTATTTACATGTACTGATATGTTACACATGTCCTAACAGTGAAATACTGCCAAACTAGGGTTTCACTATTGCAAGGCCTATCTACTTCATAGGTTAACATGGGGGCTGTCTTTAAATAACTTAAAAGCGTAGATTCCCTTTGATGGCAGATAGAAATATGGAGTTTGGAGTCTCTGAACTCACAATTGAGAAATATATCTTTTAGTGGAGTTGGTTTTTAGACTGTGAGTTTGAAAATGCCACTTTTAGAAAGAAGCCATTTTCGTGCTTAAACCATTCTGTGACTCTGCCTGTTTGTGGATTCCCCGTCTGGGTTAGTTTGACAGTTGGGCTGTTGTGAATTCCTTCCAGACAGTGACACAAAGGCGTCTGGGGTGTAGCCTGCATATCCTGATGGGCCATCTGAGCGAGAGTGGAGGGAGGAGTGGTCGCTTACACCTGAAAGGACTGTGCCTGCCCTCACACAATGCAGTCTCCAACCCCCTGGTGTGTGTCTGGGGCCTGACCTGGACACGGAAGGATCTTGCAAACACTTGAGACTTTGCTTTGAAGTTTGCCAACTTGAAAGGCAGAACAGGGTATAAGAAGAAGACCCAAAACCCCAGACTTGTAGATTCTTTCTGGAAACAAGATGAACCTCTGCCAAGGACAAGAGCTGATGGGCTGGAGAAGGAATACTGCCCCTTTGCTGTGTTGCTTTGCTGGACTGGCCTGCAGTTGCTACTTCTGCCTGAAAAGAGTGCAAAGGGTGAACTTAGCTGTGTGTCCTGCTTGAGGAAGTTCTCCAATGGCTTGGAGTAGAGCTCGCCTCCTGTTGGAAGTCTCAGGGACACCAAAGACTTCAGTTTCCTCAACCTGCAGCACTGGGAACTGTGTGTTTTGTGCTATTTAAGAGGAGAAATCACTGCAATGCCGCCAATGACCTGCACTGTGACCTGCAGATGCCGTATGAAATCGCATTGCCCCACTTTGCACTGTGACCCTGGTCTCACCAATGCCGTCATCGGACAACTTCACCGAGCCGCTGATCGCACTGCGACCTGTGGGCCCGCACTCCAGCATTGCCTGCTCACACTGCAGCCAGGGCATCCCCAACGATGCTGCTCCTGCTGACAGTGGCGCCGCTGCCTGCACCGTGGCCTGTGGACACCGCTCGTGAGGTACACAAAGCACCATCTCTATCGCACTGCAGCCCCAGTCCACCAACGCCAGCATCATCGACTCTAGTGTTATCACCCGGCCTCCTTCCTGCACAGTGGCCTGCGGACACTGTTCTTGAGGGTCACGAAGCACCATCCTGTCCCACACCGCTAGCTTGGTCCTACCAACGACAGCACTTCAGCAAAGATGACGCCACTGCCTGCACCGTGATGTGGTGACATCACACTTCGCACCGCCCCCACTTCACACCGCAGCCCTAGTCTCACTGACCCCGCTGGATGCCATCGCCGAGCTGCTGCTGGCACCGTGATCTGTGGGCACCGCACGTCGCCACGCTTCGCACTGCAGCCCCGACGCCATCCACGCCAGCGCTCCTGACTTCATCAGCCTCGAGTTCGATCTGCAAGGCGTGTGACTACAAGGGGGCCCACGACTCATGCACCGACTCCGGAACTGACACCGCAAGCCCTCTGGAGCTCACCACGAGGATCACAATACCCTGCAATTCCAAAGGTACTGTTCGCGGGTCTTCCCGACACCGTAGCTGGCCTGAGACGCCGAGGCTGGTCTGAACTGTTGCTTTTGTTGATCACTACACGGTGATAGCCCCCATGTGGAGCTATCGACTTCAGGGAACTGTATTTTTTTTTAGTAAATCTTGCAGAATTCATATATTTATTACTGTATGGTGGATTTTTATCGTATTTGGTCTTGTTTTATATAGATTAATATTGGCTATTTTTCTAAAACTAGTGTGGTGTCCTTTTGTAGTGTCTTCATTTATTACTGTGCGTTATGTGCAAATGCTTTACACATTGCTTCTGAGATAAGCCTGACTGCTTGTGCCAAGCTAACAAGGTGTAGTTATATTTGTGTTTTGACCACTGACTTCATGTCGCACCACTTTGCACTTGGCTTAGCTGTCCACCGTCACATTAGCGGTGACCAGTTACAGACTCCATTTTGTATTCAGCTGACCAGTTAGAGACTATTTTGTATTCAGCTTAGCCTTAGCTTCACTGCCACGTTAAAGGTTCAATTAGTTTTCCGTACAAAACATGTTATGCAATGTTTTTTAAAAAATTCTTTGTGTTCTTTTTTCACCGAAGGGCTAGAACATAACGTGGAGGAGTCAGTTAGAAAGATAAGGATGTACTAGACTGCTGTTTATGGTACAACAGGGAACAGTTTAGTTTTGGGAAAGACACTTTGGGATTTTGGCCAAGTTCCGATGTGTTTCTTTCAAAGCTTACCTAAAATAGCCAGCATTCTTTAATACTTCTTGCACAGCGGGACGGTTATTTTCAGAAAGCTCCTTCCTCGTTTGTTTAAAATATATGAGACCTAGGTCAACAGTGGGAGATTCAGAGACCTCAATCAGGATTTAGACGTCGAATGCCCGATATATTTCCCTGGGACGGTAGAGACCTTGCTTTCTCGTTGTGGTCGAACCAGGGTCAACGACTTGCTGGCAGGAGAAAGATGAAGCACCAGGCCGGCCCTTCGGTGATGCATTTTTATTAATTACTTGCTTTACATTGTATATGAATATATACATATATCAATATAAGTGTTTGCATCCTTGCATGTATATATTTGCTGTTATAGATTGAATATTCTTCGTACATGGTCTTACTTAATTGTTGCATATTTTAAAAGTACACTTTTGGCTATACAGGCCTTCCTTCACGAGCCTTGCAGAAAGATATAATAAATGTCTTATTCAGATTAAGGGGTGCATTCCAGAGAATCTTTTTGAATCCTCTCAGTGTGTGTATTTTGGCTCAGTCAGCAGTAAAGCAAAACACAAGGGGGTGAGCAGGGGTTATATGAGCAGGTATCTCCCTTGTCTTGACTAGAGTTAGGGTTCCTACTTGGACAGGGTGCATACAGACTGCCAACTAGAGATCCCATTTCTAACAAGGGGCAGTTGAGTGTTTTGGGTTTATTACTGTCTAAGTGGAATGCACAAAGGTAGGTTTTACCCCAAAGCATCTCTGACAAAATATCATCATGCAATTTGATTGGCATGAACAAACAAGTCTGCAGAGAGGATTAAGTAATCTATTAACTCTTCAAGAGAGATTTATAATATGTTAACTTGGTTGCAGAACCATGATACTCCAGAAACCGGGCCCAGTGCATCTGTATCATTTTAATGGTGTGAATCTCCTGCAAACCACTTACTTGGGAAAGTAAGATACATTTATAATGTCCTTTAAGGCTCAATAGATCATATGGTTAATGTGGACAGCAGACCAAGAATAATTAACAACAAATCAGTACTCTCTACTTTCCCGCAACTGACCAAAGAGGAGATTTGGGCTGTGGCAACTTCAGTGAAGTCGGATTCTCCGCTTGACCCAGCTCCAATTGATATTCTATTGAGGAGGGGGGCTGAATATGAGGTTCTGCATGTTGAATGATTTGTATAACCTTTTCCTGGAAAAGTGTAGTGTTCTGGAGGAATGGAAACATGCCATTATCCGCTACTAAAGAAGTCTAACTTAGATCCTGAGATAATAGGAAACTCTCGCTACTGCCTGGAGTTTGTAAAATTCTAAAGAAAATAATTATTAAGTATAATACAGATCATCTGCAAACCAATAACATTCCTCAACCTACCCAGATGGGTTTCCCTAGCAAGCTGTAGCACAGAGACGGCTCTTTTGAGGGCCACAGAAGATCTTTAACTAATTCTCTTGGACCAAGTGCTGCCTTTGATACTGTTTCCTATTCAATTCTTCTTCAGCGACTGGAAGATGTAGGCATCACAGGGAAGGCCTGAAGGTGGCTTGCCTCATTCTTTAGCTTTCAAGTTATGGAAGGGCCGTTCCTCTCATCCTGCTATAAGTTGAATTGTGAAGTTCTGCAGGGCTCATCACTGAGCTCTTTAACATTTAGAAATTAATGAAATGTAGATTTATATAGTGTGGCTTGTCACCTGTGAGGGTCTCAAGGCGCTGTCAGTGGGCACAGGGATATTAAGTGATTTGTCCAGAATCACAGGGCATTGCGCAGATGCCGAGGCTCGAACCTGGGTCTCCAGCTCTTGAGGCTGTCGCTCCGGCCTCTGTGCTACATCCTCCTCCCTGCGCTACATCCTCTCTCATTTATGTCCGTCCGCTAGCAGATATCACCTGCTCCTTTGGCTTCAAGATGGTATCCTAGGTGGACAACACTCAGCTGATTGTTACACTAGCCCCAGATATAGACTCCACTTCCTTAAGATTAAATAGCTGCCTACAGAAGGTGTCTGAGTGTATTAAAGCCAATTGCCTAAAGTTGAATGGTGAAAAAACCAAGGTTCTCGCTGTAGGTCACAATTCAACACTCTGGGATCAGATTATCTGGCCACCTTCACTAGAGAGAACGTCCATCCACTAAAATAGAAGTAAAGAGCCTAGGGATGGTCCTGGATAAACAGCAAACCATAGCCTCCGAAGCTAAAAGAGTAGCAGGCAGCCGCTTCGGCCTGAGAGCCGAGGAAGGTTCTGAAATGGCTCCCGGTAGAGTCACGTAGAATTGTGATTTAAGGTTTGATCCTTTATCTTCTTGATTATGGCAATGCCCTTAACTTAAACAGTCCAAAGACAGTGATTAAAAAAAGCTCCAAATCATTCAGAATGCAGCTGCTCAATGTAGGAACCTCATTCTATTTGGCATGGTTACCCTCATTTTTTGCCTATCTATCAGTGTGCTTAGACTGTTTACACTGGGATCCTGCCAACCAGGACCCCGGTGATTGTGCTCTCTCCTCTAAATGTGGTTGCTTTGGTACCCTTGTAACTCCCTAGTATATGGTACTTAGGTACCCAAGGCATTGGTACAGCAGGGGTATCCCACTGGCTGTAGCATGTATTATGCATGGGAGCCCATGCAAACTATGCCTGAAGGCCTGCCACTGCAGCCTGCATGAAAAGATGCATGCACCCTTTCACTGCGGGTCACTACATCATAAGTCACCTCTATGGTAGGCCCTTTCAGCCCAAAGGGCAGGATGCAGGTTCCTGTGTGTGAGGGCACCCCGTCATGAGCAGAGGTGCCCCTACAAACTACAGTTTCAAAACACTGGAGTTTCTAAGTGCAGGGAGGCCATTGTACCTGTGTACTGGCCTGTGGTCCAGCTACATAATAGTAACTCCGAAGCTAGGCATGTTTGATATGAAACATTTCGGAATAATACCCCAATACTAATGCTAGTATTGGTGGCATGATTGCACGCACTTTGGGGGTGCCTTACAGGACCCCCCAGTATTGCTCCTACTAGTCTTCCAGGGTTTGCGGCAAGCCCACACTGCTGCAGCCCCTCAGGCAGGTGTCTGCCCTCCTGCTGCTTGACCAGCTCATGCAGAGGAAGGCAGGACACAGGATTTCCTGTGGGGGAGGGGATGCAACAACCTCTTCTTTGGAAAAAGGTGTTACAAGGCTGGGTAGGGGTAGCTTCCCCACACCACCGGCTTGCTTAGAAGGGCACATTTGGTGTCCTCCTTGCATAATCCGGTTTGATCCAGTCCAGGGACTCCTGGTCCCTGCTCTGGTGTAAAATCACACAAAGGAAAGGGGAGTGACCACTCCTCTGTTCATCACAACCCCAGGGGTGGTGCCCAGAGCTCCTCCAGGTGGTCACTTGATTCTGCCATCTTGAAAACAAGATGTGCAGAGGCCCCTGGGAGCCCTCTCCTGCAACAACCTCTTCTGCTCCTCGCCACCAGAATTGCTGTTGGACCTCACAGGAACCAAACAAGCCTGCAACTCCTGAGACAACCTCGCCTTGCAAGATTGTTTCTCTGACGCCTTACAGCAATTTCCACAGCTGTGCATCCTCTGGGGTCGGAAATACTTCAGCTGCACCAAAGAACCAAGAAGGAATCTCCCTTGGAGTGAAGGAGTCACTCCCCTGCATCTGCAGGTACCTAAGGCAACGCTGTCCGGCTGCTGGGATCTGCTCTCTACAGGAACTGCTTGGATCCTCTAACACAGGTGGTGGTTTTGAGTGGTCCTCCTGGTCCTCTCTGCCTTCTGTCCAACTTGGGAGATGGTGAGCTCTTGCCTCTCTTGCAGGACAGAATCCCTGTGCACCGCAACTCTTGCAACAACCAAGGCTTTTTGACTTCTGCTGCGAGGGATCTTCAGGCTCCAAGTAGCCCCGGCCTCCAGCACTTCATCCTTGCAAGGACAGTCTCTCCTCTGCTGCTCCAGCGACGTAGGACTCATCTCCGGGTGTGCTGACTGGGCCTCACTGTAACTTACTGTGCCTGTTGCCAGTGGGTTGCCTGTGGGGGTTATGACTGCTTCTGCTGGCTTCCCCGACTGCAGAGGGTCAGCCCAGACTCCCCTCCAAAGGTCGAGTCTCCTGGACCTTGCTGATCCTCGTCTTCTCTACAAATCCTCTTCTGCCCTGATTTGCGTTTGCCAAAGCTTGTTGGTGGTCCTCCTGACCACTGACCCGACCGCGACCGGTGTGGAACAACTCGCACGACTCCAAGGACCTCTGTGCAGCTCCTGGGCTCCACAGCTGATCTTCATCGTCCCGTCGACCCAGATCTTCGACAGAAGGGTGGGTAATGGCTCCTGTCCCACCTGGACACTCCTGTGTGGAATAGACTCTGTCCCCTTCTTTTGGAGGTTCTCTTCTACCAGAATCCACCGTTGGGTTCCACTGGACTGGTCCTGGTCTTGCAATCCTCCTTTTCCAAGTCCCCTTGTTAGTCTTTGGGAAGACTAGGTAACTTACCTCTGCTCTCCTGGTTGCTGGGGGTCATCTATGGACTCACCTTTGGGGGTCCCAAGTTCTCCCAGCTCCCTCCTAACTATTCTACATCCTTGGGTGGGGGACCTCACTTTGCATTCCACTATTTTAGTGTATGGTTTGGCCCCCCCTTATAGAGCCATGGCTATTTTCTACTATTTCTTGCCAATGCTTGTTGTTTTTCTATGCTAATTTCTAATACTTACAGTGTATATATAGTGTGTACTTACCGCCAGTTGGGGGACAGCCTATACGTAATCTAGTTCAGTGTTACTGTAATAAAGTATTTTTGCAACAGTGTGTGGTTCCTTTCATGTGAGATAAGTTACCGTGTGAATACTGTGGTATTGCAAGTGTTTTGTACTCCTCCTAGATAAGTCTTGGCTGCTCACCACAGTTACCACTAGAGTGCCCTGGCTTCCTAGACACTGTCTCACTAACTAATAGGGGTTGCCTGGACCTGGTATAAGGTGAAAACACCATAGGTGCCCACCACACACCAGGCCAGCTTCCTACACCCAAATACTGTTAGGCATTCTGAAAACACCGTGAGCTGCTCTAAAAACTCTTCACTAGCTTCCCATAAGTTGCAGAGAACAATATAAGGCACTATGCATCTTACATCGGGCAAAGCATAACTCAGGTCCATTTCTTTTTTTGCCACCCCCCCCCCCCCCTACTGTGCCAATAGGGACCTGAGAACAAACAATCTTGAGCTGCTTGCTGTCTCCAGAATCAAAAGAGCTAGTCGGTCGGTCTTTTACCTATCTTGACCCAAGCTTTGGAACACTCTGCCTATAAGCCTTGAAATTCAAGACAATCTCATGAGTTTCAGGAAAAAATAAAGGCCTTTTTTCCGCAAAATCTATCTTTTAGCGATTCTCACTCACTCCCACCAGTCTGATAGAGCTGGGAAACCCAGTGGTCGGGTAGCCATGTGCTCTATAAAACTGGAGAATAGAATAGAATTGTCATGACCTTTCATACTAAGAGCGAGGAGCTACGAAGTGCACTGACTCTGGTGTGTCCAAACTAGGGCCCTAAAAGGGATCATCCCTAACTCTAGAAATCTGTCTGTAGAGTGGGGAGGATGGGTGGGTTGGTAAGGAATCTGTGACCAGATATTGCCTCTACCAGATAAGGCATTACCGAAGGTAAGTAACTTGTTCATCTGATAGAGACTGCAATCCACAGATTCCTTACCTTTGACTAGATACCCAAGCGATACCGTCCCAGTGGTGGGACTGCAGACAAATTTAAATTAGGAAGCCCTGCAGGATCGAACGGGCGGCACGCCAATTCCCTGCGAAACTGACTGTGCAGGCAGGAATGTTTGTTAAACAGATGCAGTAATGCCCACGTTGCTGCCTAGCAGATAACCAGGACAGGGAGACCATGTGCTAACGCATTGGTTGCAGCGTTAGCTCTGGTGGAATGAACCTGTAGGCCCCTCAGGAGGCTGTTTCTTTGCCAGTGCTTAGCGGATTTTGATGCAGAGGACAACCCAATGTGAGATGGTTTGTTTCTGCACTGCCCAACCCTTCTTCGCTCCAACATACCCCAAGAAGTGTTGTTGTCCACCCGGAACTGTCTTGTGCGATCAAGGTAGAACAACAATGTTCTTTTTGGGTCCAGTCAGTGGAGTCGCTTCTCTTCTTTGAAGGGATGTGGAGAAGCATAGAAAGTGGGCAAGATGACAGACTGGCCCACATGGAATGGTGTTACTACTTTCGGCAGGAAAGAGGCCCTAGTGCGAAGCTCCAGTTTGTCTGGAAAAACAGACAAGAATAGAGGCTTTGATGTTAGAGCCTGCAGTTCACTCGGTCTCTGGACAGATGTTACTGCCATGAGAAATGCTGTTTTAAACGTGGATAGCAGGAGAGGACAATTGTGTAGAGGCTCAAAAGGATCACACATTAAGAATGTAAAAATCAAATTAAGGTCCCACACTGCAGTATAATAAAAGGAGAAGGGGAAACCTATGTGCAAGACCTTTGAGTAACCTATTTACAAGAGGGGACTTAAATAAAGAGGGTTGGTTGGTCAAGCAATTGCCCCCAAGTGATAGCCACCTTGGAAACTCCAGCACACAAAACTGCTGACATTGTGCATTCTCTGCAGGGGCGACCAGACCTAACCAAGACTCTCCTCACTGTTAAAAAAGAGACCTTGATCCACCTCCGGATGGAGGAGCCACTTGTGATCAGCTGTTCTAGCATTTAAAGAACCTGCCAGGTGCTGAACCACCATATGCCCTGCTGTTCCAGCTATGTCCAGAGATGCAGGGGCCTCTTGACAAAGGGTCCACGACCCCAACCCACTCTGTTTGTAGCAGTACTAAATGGCGGTAGTGTTGTCTGTGAACATCTGCACTAGCCTTCCCTTGATGGAGTATAGGAAGGCTTTCAATACAGTCGGATCGCTTGGAGCTCCAGCAAGTTGATGTGGAGTCTGTATTCCGCCGGAGATCAGGGACCTCTTATCTCTGCCTCTCCCAGATGACCACCCCATCCCAGGACTGACGTATCTGTCCCTACTGTCAGATCTGGTCAGAGAAGGGAGTGGGGTCTGCCTCTGATCCAATCATGGTTCCTGACAAACCACTGCAGATCTTGATCAGTTCACTCTGAGATCTGTACCATGTCAGAGAGATTCCCCTGATGTTGCACCCACTAGAACTTCAGGTCCACTGCAGGGCCCGTGGAAGAAAACCTTTTCTTTCCAAAGCTGTCCAGCATCTTGGATTTCCTGGCGCAGCAGGGAACACGCCCCGTGAGGTGGAAGCTTGGACCACCAGGCTTTCTGGGGTAGGGTGTTGGGTAAGTAAATTTGGGTCCTCTGGGGCGTGGAAATGGTGGTGGGCAAGCATCCTATTCACAGGAGCCCCTGTGCTGGGTTTGAACCAGGTTCCCAGTAGGATGCAGAGGAGGAAGCACGGGGCTGTAGCACTTCAGTGAAAATGATAGTCTTTACTGCCACCAAGGGAAACTCGAGGTCCAGGACCTCAACCACCCTCCTCAGCACCACAGCGTATGTAGCTCCCTCCTCCATATCCATGGTAGGGGGAGAAAGCATACTGGAATATGGGGACATGTCCTGTCTCATGGCATCACCCACTTCCTCACACCAGTCCATCTCCTGACCTTCAAACTGGTATTCTAAAGGGTTGAGTGACCCCTCACATTTTTCCCCATGGCCTGGCCCTTCAGAATAGGGCTGGGACACCAACCTAGGACACACAGTTCTGTTTTGTATTTGGGGAGTCAGAGCTGCCAGCACAGAACCAAATGGTTCCACCCCCCACCAACCCCTTGGGGCCCAAAGGCGCTCCAGAGGAGTCGGCCCGCTCAAATACAAGGTACATGGCCTTGTGAAACTCCTTGATTTGAGCGGTGGTCACTCTGGCTCCTGGAAAAGTGGGGATTTGTAGTGTCAGCCCTGGTGCATGCTCTGTAGAGCCGTGCCTCGAACGCAGACGTTCCTTCATAGCGTCAGCTGAAAAGTCGAAACATGCTTCGACTTCTTGTGCCGCTTACCAGAGTTTCACCGATGACTTCAAGTGGAAAGAAGAGGCCTTGAGGTGCCTGAAGCCGTCCTGGGACCTTCCTCTCGACCGAGAGATCCGCAGCTTTAGGGACCGCTCCCTCAAAGGCTTTGTGCCATGTCCCAGCAGATGAAGCACGACTTGGAGTTGTGGTCGCGATCCAGACAGCACAGACAAGAGGTGTGGGATCCGTAACCTACATGACACAGTGACAGGCGACACATAGTTTAAAACCGGTCTTCATCAAAGACGACCTTGACACACCAGGAGGTAAAACCTCAAAAAAGAAGTCGACAAAATGTTGAAAAAAATCATGTCAAAAAATCACAGAGGGGTAGCTCTCCTCAGGATCAGCACTAAGGGGTGTAGAAAGAAAAGAACTGACATGAGCGTGGCGAGGTGGTACCTAAAGAGGGGACGCGGACGTCGCCTACAGTGCAGATCGATACCACCTACCAGTGCGCACAAGTACTGCTCACAAAAAATCTTCAAGATCCAGTCTGACAGCTGTGGAAATTCAAAGGTAAGAAACCTGTGGTTAGAATTCTCTATCAGATATAAATATATTAATGTTCGAGAGCTGTGTGGGTGGGACTACTGGTATGCAGAAAAGGTAGGAATGTGCTCTGTTTTGCATGTAAGTGGTTATGACTGTAGGAAAATGATACAACCTGTAACCATCTGTTAATAGACTGTAGATTCACATGCTCTGCATACTCCTTCCACATCTAGTGTTGGCCTCTGACGTTTGAGAGTTGTTTTTCTTCAAAGAAAGTCTTTTGAGTCATGAGATGCACTATGACTATTCCCTTCGCTGGCAGTATGCATGGGCACGAACTTCATGTTTGATTGGGAGCTATATGGAGGTATAGGTAAGACCTGATTTTTGCAGGTGAAGCAAGTAACAGACAATATCCTCAACCACAGGTTTCAGGGGATCCAGGCATTTGGGGATGCAATAAAGGACACATCTTTTTCTTCTTTGCTGCATAGCAAGTTTGTGTGATAGGCCTGAAGGACTCGTAGGATGTCCATGCATTCTTGTAGGAGACACAGGTAGCTCAACTTTAGCACCTCAGGTGCCTAAATAGCTTGAGAAAACAGTTTGGTGTCTGGATACCTCATTTGACCTTGAGTCCTAGTGGGAAATCCAAGCCTGGTGGGGAGCTTTTCATGGGGCTGATTGAAATTTCAAGGAGCACAAAGCACCACAGCTTTCTGGCCTAGGTGTGAGCTAAGGATGAGGGTTTGAGTGGTTTACCATATCTTCTTTACCACAAATGGAAGGAGTGGGAGAGGCAAAAAAGCATTAGCAAAGATCCAAGACCAGTTCATCCATAGAGCACTGCCCATGGATTGTGGGTATTACTACCTGGAGACCAAGTTTCGGCATATTGCATTTTCAAGTGTGGCGAATATGTGGTGTGCCCAGTGCTGACAGTAATGACATAGGACTTGAGGGTGAAGTTCCCAATCGTGGACTCTTGCTGAACAGGTCACCCATGTTGTTGTCCAGCCCAGGAAAATATTCTATGAGATGGTTGTGGATTGTCCAATGCCATGTCTTCTGTGCCATTAATAACAGGGGAAGAGAGTGGGTACTGCCCTGTTTTTGTAGGAGGTACTTGGCTGTCATGTCCATTTAGATTAGTACTACCTTTCCTTGAATGAGGGGAAGGAAGACTTGGAAAGCAAAAGGCATTTGAGAAATTTGAAGTAATGAGTATGGTGCACCCCATGATGAGGAGGCCCACACTGCCTGTATTGTTGTGTGCTTAAGATGGATGGCAATGGTGTCTAGGAAGTGCCTGCTCTCGGATAGATGGCTGCTCATCCACTGCGGACAGTGATTCGTGCTGGAGTTTACCAACACAAGGTCTTCCTACTAACCCTTCATTGTGATCACTGAGCCGAGAGGCATCCCTGTAGAGGATGCATGTGGAGCTGGATGTGGGGTACTATTGTGATGCAGGAAGCCATTCTGCTCACTAAGCACATAAAAGTTCAGATGATAGTTTAACTGAAAAAGAGGTAAGAGCTGCTGGAAAGCCAGCAGCCTAAATGTCTCTCGTAGGCATAGCCTTTAACCAAGTTCAGGCCCTCCCTTAGAAAGGCTGGATTTGAAACGGTTCTAGATGGAATTTGGTGACATTTATTGTGAAAAAGAGGCTGTGTAGGAGTGAGATGGTAGGCTAAGAATCAGCTAGGCACTTGGCTTGCCAGCCCTCTTGATCAGCCAATTGCGGGGTTGGGGAAAATATGCATGCACTACCGGGCAGTTTGAGAAGACCTTTGGAGCAGTGAAGACGCTAATAAGAAGTACCTTAAATTGGTCTTTATTGTAATTCTCCATAACAACTAGTACAGACATCCAAGGAGACTATCAGACTAATGTAGGGGATCATACATACAAGGCTGTTATAGACTTGGAGCTGTATGGAAGTATAGGCAAAACCTGATATTTGCAGGTGAAACAAGTCCTGACCATATCCTTGACCCAGCCATGTTGCTGGAACAGCAGGTCCTCCTCAATGGCCACCCTGATTGGAGGACACATGCTCAAGCCCAGGAGTTCTGAATACTACACTCTTTGTGCTCAATACAGAGCCAATAAGATGACATGGGCCCTATCTGTCCTCATGATCTCCAGAACTCAAGGCAGGAGTGGCATCAGTGGAAAGACATACAGGAGCCCTGAGTTCCACTCGGAGTGGAATGCATCCCTCAGTGAGAGACAGCGTGGAAACTCAAATGTGCAAAAGTGCCGACAGGTATTCTCGGTGGCAATCAGATTGAGCCATCTTCCATTTACAGAAGATGCCTTAAGCCACATTCAGGTGTAATTGCCAATCTTGATTCACTAGGTGCCGACGGCTGAGCTTGTCCACCCAGACATCCAATGATCCTGCCAATTGTTTCACCACCAAGAAGATACCTTTGTAATGTAGCCATTTCCAGAGGTGTAAGGTCTCCTGGCACAGGTTCTGTGACCCCATCCGCCCTGTTTGTTGCAGTACCACACATCGGTGGTGTTGTCTGTGAGCACCTGTAGCAGCTCTCTTTGGGCTTTCAGCACAAAGTGAATGGCCCTCAGCTCGAGAAGGGTAATGTGGAGCTGAGACAGGCCTGTGATGATCTCCTCTCCCAGATGGCGTCCTATCCCAGAAGTGATGCATCAGTCACCATGGTCAGCTCTAGGTTGGGAAGGGAGATTGGTCTGCCGCTGACCCAACTTTGGTTAAGTAACCACAATTGCAGATCTTTTGCAGCCTCCTCCAAAATCTGAACACAGTCGGAGAGGTCACCTTGATGTTGGGCCCACGGGGACTTCAGACCCCACTGCAGAGCACAGATGTGCAACCCGGTGAACTTGACAGGAAGCAATCAGTCCCAGCAGCCTAAAAATGAACCTCACTAAAATGCAGGACCAAGACTGAAAGATTGGGATTAGAGCCTGGGACACACTTTCCCATGGAAAAGGCACAAAACCAAACCATGCCCAGAATGGCTCAGGGAAGTGTCTGAGTAGAAGTCAGGTATGACTTTAGCAGGTTGAAACTGAACCCCAAAGATGACAGGAGGTTCACCATAGTCCGGAGGTGGTTGGCAATTGCCTGCGGTGACCCCACCACTGTCAAGGTAGGGGAAGACTGGTACCCCAGAATTCCAAAGATGAGTTGGCACAACCTCCACCACTATTGTGAACAACTGAGGGCAATAATTAGACCCAACTGGACTACAGGGAAGTGTCCCACCACGAACCATAGATAGTGACGAAGGGCCAGCATGACAGAAAAATTAAAACCGGAGTCCTGAAGGTCTGACACAACCATCCAGTCTCGAGTGCAGACTAGACCTGGGCCATGGTGAGCATCTTGAACTTCTACTTTCGGAGGAAGGCATTGAGAGGGTGCAGATCTAATATAGGCCGAAGACCTCAGTACTTCTTGGGCACTAGAAAGTAGCAGGAATAACAACCATTCTCTACTTCTGGCACTGGAGCCCTCTCAATAGTCCTTTTGGCTAAAACTAAAAGGGCTGCACTTCCTGCCGCAAAAAGGATAGTCCTCAGTCAGTCGTTGAGGGGATGGTGGAAGTTGGGGGTGGGGAAGAGAGGAATTGGTGATCATAACCCTGCGTACTATCTGCAGAATCCACCTGTCCAACGTAATGATCTGCCAACCTGGAAAGAATTGATAGATTATGTCTGCCACTGGGTGACTGTGCTCTGTCAAGTTCACCCTAAAGGGGTTTGGCAGGTGGGGCTGAAGGTGGGGGATAAGGATGGAAAAGGGGGTGGAGAGGGGGTTTACAGTTGTTGCTGACTGGGTGGCACACTGCCACGCAATGATTCGCTCACATACTTTGTTTAATCGAACTAGGGAGCTGGACAACTCTATGAATACTACTCCAAGGGTTGGTTTCTAGCTTGTATTACGTTATAAAAATAAAACTATAAGTCCCAGAATAAATATGTGTGCTGCAAAGAACATGTAATAAGCAGATCATGGTGCATATAATGTCAAAATGTCAAAATGTCAAAATAACTCTGGCGATTAATGTTCTTTTTGGAGAGAAAACATACTTTTGTCTAGTGGAAGACTCAACTTATTATAAGGTAGCTGAGAGGGTTAATGTGCCTGCTGCAAAGAACGTGTGCTAGGAAATCACAATGTGCATATAAAGTAAAAATGTCAAAATAATTCTGGTGATGTATGTTCTTTCTAGAGAGAGAATGTACTTTGGTTAGTGGAAGCTTGGTGTCATCATAAGATAGTGCACAGGGTTAATATGCCTGCTGCAAAGAATGTTTACTAAGCAGATCAGAGTGTATATAATGTAAAAATGATACTGCTGATCAAGTTCGCACTCTGAGCGCTGTGAACATACTTTTGTCTAGTGGAAGCTTGGAGTCTTCATGCAGAAACGTACAGGATTAATGTGCCTGCTGCAAAGAATGTGAACTAGGCAAATCACAAATTGCATGTAATGTAAAAATGTCAAAATAACTCTGGCAATGTATGTTTTTTCTGGAGAGAGAACGTACTTTTGTCTAGTGGCATCTTGGAATCCAGAGTGCATATAATGTAAAAACAATACGGCCGATCGAGTTTGCACTGTGAAGGTCATGGCAGCCACGAAGTGCAGACAAAAGAAAAAAGTAGTTCACCAATGATGAAGTATATCGACAATTGTGCAATTATCCCTGGAACAGGGTCGGTCTCCAAGGTGGTAACCAAACCACCCCAAGGCGGGACAAACGTGAAGCATTTACCAATTACATCCAGTGGTTTTTGAAAGGCAAGCCCACGACCGAATGAAAGTGATAGGCGTGAGGAGGGCGTGGTTAAAAACCACAATACTTACAACAGGTCAAAGAGCATGCACACTCAACCTAAAACAGAAGGTTTGGGCCTGGCACATGTGTACACTTGCCAGGTCGAAATGGCAGTTTAAATTGTGCACCCAAGCTCTGCAGTGGCAGCCCCGAGACATGTTTGAAAGGCTACGGTAGTGGGTGGCACAATCAGTGCTGCAGGCCCATCAGTAGCATTTGAATTACAGGCCTTTGGCACACAGTGCACTTTTCTCAGGAGTTACCATTAAATCAAATATGCCCGTCATGGAGATGCCAATGTTACCATGTTTGAGAGACCGAGCACATGCACTTTAGCACTGGATAGCAGTGGTAAAGTGCCCAGAGATCTAAAGTCAACAAAACCAGGGTCAGAAAAAGAGGAAGCAAAAAACCTGTGGATGACCCTGCAGAAAAGGCCATTTCCAACACAACCCCCTCTACCCTAAATCCATTGGAGACTAATCAATACCTTGATGGGCTTCCCTGCTTAGGGCGATAGAAAATTGACATTAGCCCACTACAGGAGGGGCACTAGTCAGTTCGAACGCCTCTCTGAACCCTGTTGGATCCCTCTGTCTATACTCTCTGGGCTCTCTGAACCAGTGCTTAATTTGTGCCAGTGGTTCCCGGTGCTCAGCACCAGAATTTTTTTCACAGGGGAGGAACTATACATTTTTTCTCCCTCACTCGGAACACCCGATACCTGTTCAAAATAAATATACTTAGCTGGATGAATGGCATGCCTCCACAGACTAGTCCACCTTGGTTTAGGTATGATGAACAAGTTATTCACCTTTGGTAACGCCTTATCTGGTAGAGACATTGTCTAGCTGCAGATTCCTTACCTTAGAGTTCTGCCCAGGTGCTAGTCTGGATCAGGAAAAAACTTTTCAGCAGTACCACTGTGCAGGTCGGTTGAGGGTGGTGGGCAACTTTGTATCTGCGTCTTACTACTGGATGTGAAATCAACAGAGCCCATATAATCCCTCCCCTGATGCAGTGACATCAATTTCTTCTGTGACTAGAATCCGTGCATCAACGCGGAGCCACCACTGAAACTGGCAATGGAAAAGTGTGCCAACAAAGCTAGATAGATTTAAATTTGAATTACAACTACCATAATCGAAATGCATGGTAAGATAATACCTAGGATGCGCTTCTGAGGTAAGATAAAATAAATCGCAGAACGGAAAGGATGGGTTGATTGGTAAGGATAAGGCGTTACCAAAGTAAGTAACTTGTTCATCTGATAGAAACATCTAGCCGCAGATTCCTTACCTGGTAATTAGATGCCAAAGTAATATCAGAAGCAATAGCAATAAGCAAAAGTCTCACATATAATCAACCGGTCTAACTGAAGGTGGAGTAGACCAACCATGAGAGAGACAAAGGTGAGAAAGAACATTCGTCTCACCAAAAGAACAGTGGAAAGACCCAGAGAACATGTCAGGAAAATATGGAAAGCCGTGAGAAGTAGAACGCATGATAATAAAAAAATCAACCCGTCGATAAACAAGCAATAGGAAAATAAACATCCATAGCCCTAAGGTAGGAGCTGTTCCGATGAAGAGCTGAGGACTAATATGCAAGACCACTGCAACAGTCACTGAGATAATGGGGCTCGAACACCTAAAAAAGGGGGATCTCAGAGGATATGAAAAGAGGAGGAGCCATGCCTGCATGCTGCCACAACCAGGATGCATGGTCAACAGAACCAGTAACAAGCAGACAAAACAACGCTTGAGTGAAAGACAAAGTGCACACCCTCCAGGAAAACAAAAGGAGAACCTGTAGAGAGGTGGAACACAACTGTAATGCACATAGAAAGGGCCAACAGAGGACACAAAAGGTGTGCCACATGCACATGTGAGGTAGAAATTAGGGGATTTTTATAGATATATGCTGAAACACATACGCATATGTTTATATGTAATGACATGGATGTGTACGTTCATACGGGTCTATAGATAAATATAGAGCCTAGTTAGACACACGTAGATATAAATATAGAGACGTAGAACTACAGAAATATATATATAAATATAAGGAATTATAGAAAGAAAATGGCTGAGCACACAGCAACCTAGTAGCAAAATAAAAGAGGGGAGAGAGAAAAATTACACCCCTCAAGAAAGAAAGAAGGTGGGCAAGTAGGAAAAACCAATGCTAGTGGACTTAAAACCTAAAAAGAGGCTGGTAGAAAAACTTTCTGAAAGAAAACAAAAGAAAACATCACGGTATAGGAAACAAAGTTAACACCAGGTAGAAAACCGCAAAAGGAGAAGACGCCAACCATGGAAAGGCTAAGGTCATGGCAAAGATAAGTCCAGCAGACAGAAAGGACACATGGACAAAAGAAGAGTTCCAGAGGGACAAAACCTGCGTAAAAGAAAGCAGCCCAAATATGTGGACAAAATAATAAAATATCTTGAAGGAGAGAGGCAAGTGAACAAAATAATATGTGGCTACCAAGTCATAAATGTCTTACAGAAGTAAGAGACATGACTACCTTTGTGCAGAAGTCATAGAAAGGATTAAGCAATTGCTAGGACTCAAATCCTACACATTAGTTGCCAGAACATAGCAGTCAAAAGGATGACAGACTCACATAAGGGGAAAGTTTACCTAGGGGGGAGAAACCCAAAAGGGATAGAGATGGAAACAGCTTACCTGGAAGGGCAAGGTTATCATTCTCGAAGAAAGACAGTGGGTTAAACGGAACCTATAGGAAAAAAGGGGGGTGGGAGGTGAGGGGGACAAGGACCCCTACACAGATGGACGAAGCCCTGAACCTACAAATAGCAGGGCAGGAGAAGACACAAAATAGTACCGCTGTCATCGTGGAAAAAAATGATTCCGGAAGAAAGAAACAAATATATATAAGAACTGCATCCAGGATGGGACAGAAAGGGTCAGAAGGAGGACTAAGACGTCCATGAAGAAGACAACGACTGTGGCACATGGCCATACAAAAAGAGGATGAACAGCAGCTCATGAAAAAAGCACAATAAGGGATAGCAACCTGTGCACTATAAGGGTGACAGAATGCATGGAATAAAACGAGTAAGGAAAGAAAGAGGGACCACTTGGAATTGAAGATGTACCAAAAACCCTAAGGGGATCTAGAACATTGACTTGAAAGCAGAACATCGCTTCCCACTGCACCAGTGGGAAAGGAGATCCCTGAAAACATAGAAAATGAAAAATGAGAAAATGTAGAAAACAAACAGACGGCACCAGTATTGTCCACTTATACAAGGAACTATATAGAACCACTCCCAAATGGAGCACCTAACAAGTTACCTGAAGAGAATAATTAAATATAGAAAGTATGGCTAAAAACCTACACCAATTGTTCACAAGAGCAGGGAACTGAAAATGACTTTCACACCAGAAAGAATCCTATAGAGAGCACAATTTTTCAGATGACGCACCCATTAGCAGAGACAACACAAAAACCCAGTCTAAGAGGTATCAGATCCACACACAATCACAAAGAAATAATGGAATCTGTCTACGATAGTGTAAAAAGAAAAAGCAACAACTGCAAACGCAGGAACAGCACCTTGGTTGCCAGCCACAGAATACACAATAAAGAGAAGAAGCACCTGCAGCAAGCAGGAACACCACACCAGGTTTCATACTGGAAGAAAAGAAGCACTCTACCTCTAGAGCTGGGGAGAAAAGCAACAGGGGAATTAAAACCACCCCTGAACAATGGAAGGTAACCAATACAGAGCAAGACACTGCACCACCAAGAGTTGTTAAGACTGTGCACCACCACAAGTATCCCTAAATCAGTGTAAAGCCGAGTCAGCATGTACACCAGAAAGGGAGGTGCCATCAAAAGCATTTCAAGTACAGTTACCTGCACAGCCTCTGAAAATTTGGAGGGACGCAACCATGCCCACAGACGCAGAGACACTGAAAAGGCCATAACCCTTCCAACAGAATCGGTGGTATCCATACCACATCGGATACTAAGCTTAGCAGCTTGCTGACCATCCCGTACTAAGGGAACCAGAACATTCCGAGCCTCCTCAGGGAAAGAAGGCAAAAGGCACTCCACTGAGTCCCACAAGACGTGGGAGAAGCGAGCAAGGACACAAGAAGTGTTGATAGCGGGCTAGATGAAGTGAAAATATGACCACCAGAAGCGTCAAACTGCATGGCTTCTCTCTCTGGAGGGAAAGGAGGAACATGATCAAGACTGCAGCTAAAGCTGCTTGCACCACAAAACTCTGGACTAGTTGGATGCTGGTGGAGGCAAGATGGATCCTCGGGGGCCGGTCTGTGTACCTGAGTCAGAAGGATCATTGCGCCCATTACTGACTCGCTCTGTTGCTTTTAATCATGACAAGGGCTCCCACACAAACTGATTTCCGATCTTCCCTAGTTCTTTTTAATTTACCTTTCCTGCACCAATCTACTCACTCTCATAAAAACACACCCCTACTGAACCTCACCATTCACAACAGTAACCAGAAAAGATCTCTAGCAAAGAGCTAGCATTGGAGCACCGGCCCAAAATGGAGCTGCCCGATTATGAAGCATGACATCTGTTGGGGTGCGTGAGGGCTCTTGCTCCTGAAACGGACTATCCAGTGTGGGGTTCTGACCTGCATGCGATGTTTTTGGTGTTTGTAGGAACTGCATACTTACCTTTGGTTAAGATTCAAATCTTTACCAAAAATGCACTCGCAGCAGTACAGTGGTGGCAGAGTACAAAGGTCAAACTCAGGATCGGGTGCTCATGATAACCAATGGAGAATGGGGGGTGAACGAAGATGTGCTGTTTACAGGTGAGTAAAGTGGTGTCAGGGGTCTTTCTCCTGGGGTTAAGGTAAGCACAAGGGGGCCACAAGGAAGCACCAAACTAACACCGTCAGAGGCACAGGGGCGGCTGGGTGCAGAGTTCCAACACAGTGTCGGGTGCGGCTCAGGCTTGGGTCAGGAGGCTGGACAAAAACCCCACAGCTACCCAGGGACCTTCTGAAGCTAGGGGACGTAGGGACACCTTTGGCCCAGCTCCCCAAGGTCTAGGGGCTCAGGATGCAGTGGTGTCCCCTGATGCCAGAAAACAGCTTACCAGGAGGTTGTGGTCAAGGGGAGCCTTTGGATTGAGGTTGCAGGCTTCGAGGCAGAGACCAGCAGGGGTCACACAGTGAAAACAACACAAAAGGACTCCACACTAGTTTAGAAAAATAGCCAACATTTATCTTAGTCAAACAACAAGTTATGAATTTTCAAAATGCAGTGCTTAGAAGACAATAGCTCCAACTGGAACTATCTGGTTTTGCTGGATCATTTAAAAGTGCAGTCCAACCACCATGGGTTTGCGGATCAGGTACAGGAGTCACGCAGATCCGCTGACAGTACCTCTGTTGCATCCATTCTTGGTGACAATATGTTGATCCAGAGGAGGGGGATGTGTTGCGCTTGCAGGCGAAGCATCGTTTCCTGATCAGGCAACATAGTTGATGCGTCAATGTGCAGAAGCAATGAGTACGGTGTCCATGCGTCAGTGCTGCATCGGCCAAGCCAGGGTGGCGTTCTAAAACGGGGTTGTTACATCACATAGTCAGCGAGCAGAGTGTCTGAGGCTTCTATACAGACCGCGGCAAAGGGGCGTTTCGGCAGCAGAATGCGTTGGTTCCAATTGACGCACCGGTATCATTGCATTAGTTCTTGGGTTGCACCACCACGCTCACCTCCAAGGGCCAAGGACTGGATTTGGCATCACTTGGCAGAGCAGGACTATAAGCAGAGGAGTCCAGGTGCTGGTAGCAAGATGCAGTCTTTGATATCCCAGAGACTTCCGAAACAGCAGGCAAGCTTATCAGGCCCTTGGCGAAAGTTTAGATTGCAAATGTGGAGAGTGAAGTCCAATCCTCTCCCTCCCAGGCAAGTAGCAGCAGGCCAACACAGCAGAGCAAACAGCAAAGCGGCAGTCCCTCCTGATGATACTGCAGTCCTTCTTCCTGCTAGAATGTCCTCAGCCCTCATGTTCTGAGTATTGGGAGTCAGCAGGCCAGTTCTTATACTCAACTGTGCATTTGAAGGGCGAGATACTTCAAAGATTAGTTTTGAAGTGCACTAGTTCTATTTCAGCCCAGTCCTGTCGGCCAGGAGGTTTGTGGGGGGTTATCAATCCTTTATGCGGGGTCAAGCCACTAAACCCTTCTTGCCCAGGAAGACCTATCAGTAAGCAGATAGAATGCAGCGGCAGTTGAGCGTCCTCTATTTATGGCTGTCTGGATAGAATGCACAAAGGTAGCTGTCACCTAACACAGACCAGCCCTGGATTGGAGGTACACAATGGGTAAAAGTAAGAAAATGCCAACCTTTTAAAAGTGTCATTTTCAGACCTGCAATTTAAAAACCATCTTTACCAAAAGACGTGTTTTTAAATTGTGAGTCCAGAGACACCAAACCACATTTTTCTGTCTTTATCCAATTGGAAGTTACACTTAAAAGATTTTTTAAGGCAAACCCTATACTAGCCTATGGGAGGAATAGTCCTTGAAATAGTAAAAAAAAAAAAAAAAGATATTTAAGAGTTTTTCACTACCTGGACATGTTATTCAACTTTTCAAATACCCTTGGGGCTAACTAGGACCTATTAGGGGTGACTTACATGTAATAAAAAGGAAGGTTTGGGCCTGGCAAGTAGGTACATTTGCAAGGTCAAAATGGTAGTTTAAACTGTGTTCAAAAGCTCAGCAGTGGCAGGCCGGAGACATGTTTGAAAAGGCTACGGTACAGGGTGGCACAAACCGTGCTGCAGGCCAACTAGTAGCATTTGAATTATAGGTTTGGGCACACAGTGCACTTTACTAGGGACTTACCGGTAAATCAAATACGCTAATCATAGAGATGCCACTGTTACTATATGTTTGAGACACAGCACATGCCCTTTAGCAATGGACAGCAGTGGTAAAGTGAATAGCGTCCTAAATCCAACAAAAACAGGGTCAGAAAAAGTAGAGGAGGAAGGCAAAAAGTACAGGGGTGATCATGCAGAAAGGGCCATTCGCAACAATAGTCATCAGAGTCAGTGCCAAAAAAGATATGCAAGGTGGGCAGCCTCTCTTGAGGAACAGAATATCCAGTAAAAAAAGTGGCACTTTGGGT
Source organism: Pleurodeles waltl (assembly GCF_031143425.1). Lineage (NCBI taxonomy): Eukaryota > Metazoa > Chordata > Amphibia > Caudata > Salamandridae > Pleurodeles > Pleurodeles waltl. The sequence continues at coordinate 80,341,452 of NC_090446.1, forward strand.
GTATTCAGGCGCAACATGGACAAAGGTTGGAGTGGTGCCCACTAGACGCTGGAGAGAACCATTGGTTCCTACACCTCTGACATCAGCAGAGACAGTATCGATGTTATGGAACCCAGGATGGCTCAGGCCTCTCGGCCAGAAAGCGGAGGGACAGTGGTCTGAGAGGGTCCAACTTGCAGAGAGGGCATCCCCCAGCGGTGTTACTGAAGGAGGGACTTGGGGCCTGAAGGCACACCAGAGGGAGTCTGACTCTTCAATCTGATGTGGAGTGGCATTCGGCCCTGGAAACTCTGGTTGTGCCGGCACAAGTTCCAGGAACCCCTATGAAGACGTTAGACTTCTGGAGTAGCACCAAGAAGACCGGTGCTGCCCCCGCACAGGTGAACGCGAGTGGCATGAGGGAGCAAACTTAAGCTTTGGCTATTTTTTTTGGGGGGGATTTAACAAAAGACTTGGAGTGGCCCGACATAGATTTTTCTTATGCTTATGCTTGGTGATATCTAATTTTGCCTCGCCCTCCCTGGTGCCCTTTGGGTTCATCGACACACTTTTGGTGCAGGCATTAGAATCTTGACCCCAAGCAACAGAAGCAGACCTGGTGTGGATTTGTCACAGACATCTATCTGATACAGTCCCAACAGGCTTGAAGTACAAGTTACTTACCTTATGTAATGAAATAGCTGGTAGACACACATTCTAATTGCAGATTCCTTAACTTTGAATTTCCCCAGGCGTCAGACTGGATCAGGAGAATTTTTATTCGAGCAGTACCTCTGTGCGCCGTTATGTGGCGTCGGTCGACTCCGCGGGCGTCGTTGGCGTTGTGCTTGCCGTGATGTCGCAGTCGTATATAGGCACCACCCCAGCGTGCTGACGTCTGTTTCTTTTCACGCCTTTCCACGCCAGTAGTGCGGAGCCATTAAGAACACAGAGTGGTGCGCCAAAACTAGGGCCCTCAAGGGAAAGTTACTGTCCCTAGAAATCAGTTCACAGTGCGGGGAGGATGGGCGGGTCGGTAAGGAATCTGCAACCAGAATATGTCTCTACCAGATATTTCATTACCGAAGGTAAGTAACTTGTACATCTGATAGATACTTCTAGTTGCAGATTCCTTACCTTTGAATAGATACCCGAGCAATACCATCCCCAATGGTGGGCCTGCAAACTAAGATCACACCAAAAAGTCCTGTAGGACTGAACGGCCAAAGTAGCCGTCCCTTTGGCCCGGATTGTCCAGGCAGTTGTGCTTGGTAAAAGTGTGCAGAGATGCCCACGTTGCTGCCTGACAAATATCCTGGACTGGAACGCCCCCCATGCTAATGTTGTGGTAGCAGCCACAGCTCTGGTGGAGGGAGCTTGCAAAACTTCAAGGGGTTGCTTTATAGCCAGAGCGTAGCACATTTTGATGGATGAGTGCCCATCTTGAAATGGTCCTCTTCTGCACCGCCTTCCCCTTCTTTGCGTCACATATCCCACAAAGAGTTGATCGTCCACCCAGAAGTCTTAGGAACAATCAGGATAGAACGCCAACACTCTTTTTGGGTCCAAACGGTGGAGTCTCTCCTCTTCATGAGAGGGATGTGGGGGTGCATAAAAGGTAGGCAAGTTGATGGACTGTCCGACATGGAAGGGTGTCACTAACTTGGGTAGAAAAGAAGCCCTTGTGCGAAGCACCACTTTGTCAGGGTGTATGGCAAGAAAAGGTGGCTTAGATGACAGAGCCTGGAGTTCAATAACTCTGCGGGCAGAAGTAATGGCGGCTATTAAGACAGTTTTTATAGTTAAGAACCTTAGAGGACAGTTGTGAAGCAGTTCAAATGGGGTACACATAAGGTAAGTTAAGACCAGGCTGAGATCCCATTGGGGCATGATGAATGGGATAGGAGGAAAAAGATGTGTGAGGCCTTTAAGAACCCTCCCAACAAAGGAAGATTTAAATAAGAAGGCTGATCAAGTAACCTTAAGAAAGCAGAGATAGCAGAATGATATCCCTTAAGAGTACCCAAGGTGGAACCCTGCTGTACAAGGGAAAGAATGAAGAGAAGGACCTAAGAGAGAGGAGCAGATAGAGGATCGACAGAATTGTCGATGCACCATGCCACAAATTTCTTCCAAGGACAGGCGTATACAGTTTTGGTTGAGGGACGCCTGGCTGCCAAGATAACGTCATAGACTTCGGGTGGCAAGTCGAAAGACGTCAACTGTCGCTGCTCAATCTCCACGCAAGAAGTCGCAGAGTAGACAGGTTCGGGTGGAGGACCTTTCCCTGCTGCTGCGACAGAAGAGCCTCCTGATGACGCAGTCTGATCGGAGGAACTATGGCCATGTTCAAGAGCTCGGGATACCATACTCTCCGTGCCCAGTCCGGAGCCACCAGTATTACTTGGGCCCAGTCTTGCCTGATATTCTTCAGAACTCTGGGCAGAAGTGGTATTGGCAGGAACGCGTACAGGAGGCCTAAGTTTGACCTGCAATGAAAAACATCGCTGAGCAAGTGCCGCCTTGGAAACTCCAACACGCAAAACAGCACGTTCTCTACGGAGGCGAACAAGTCTAACCAAGGCTCTCCCCACTGCAGGAAGAGACCTTGTGCCACCTCCAGATGGAGACAGCATTTGTGGTCGACCATGCATTGTCGTCTGAGTTTGTCTGCTCTGACATTCAAGGAGCCTGCCAGGTGTTGAACAACCAGGGAAATGCCCTGATGTTTCAGCCAAGTCCAGAGACGAAGGGCCCCTGGACAAAAAGTCCACAACCCCACTCCACCTTGTTTGTTGCAATACCACGTCGGTGGTGTTGTCTGTGAACACCTGCACTGCTTTCCCCCTGAGGGAGGGAAGAAATGCGTTCAGTGCTAGTCGAATAGCTCGGAGCTCCAGAAGATTGACATGGAGACCGGTTTCCGCGGGAGACCAGATACCTCTGTTCTCTGCATCTCCCATGTGGCCACCACATCCCAGAAGTGAGGCATATGTCATGATCATAAGATCTGGTTGGGGAAAGGAGGGGGATCTGCCCTTTACCCAGTCCTGATTCGTTAGCCACCACTGTAGGTCTTTCGCAGTTCCTTCCGAGATCTGGACCTTGTTGGAGAGATTCCCCTGATGCTGTGCCTACTGGCACTTCAGGTCCCACTGCAGAGTCTGCATATGCCATCTGGCATTTTGAACCAACAGGATGCAGGAGGCCATGAGGCCCAGCAGCCTCAGAGTCATTCACACCGAAATCCAGGATAGAGGCTGAAACATTGGTATCATAGCCCGAATATCCTGGACTTGCTTTTCAGGGGGATATGCCCAAAACTGCAATGTATGCAGAACAGCTCTGATGAAAAGGAACGTCTGAGAAGGAGTCAGGTGGGACTTCAGCACTTAGATATTGAACTCCAGCGAATGCAAAAGGTTCGCTGTAGTCTGGAGTTTGGAGACGATTGTCTGGGGCGAATTCGCTTTCAGCAGTCAATCGTCGAGATAGAGGAAGACTGGGGCCCCTAACCTGAGCAGATGAACTGCCACCACTACTATTACTGTTGTGAACACCAGAGGGGCACTGATAAGGCCAAAGGGGAGCACTGTAAACAAAGAGCTTGTGACCTACCACGAATCATAGGTAACGCCAGTGGGCCGGCAAGACAGGAATGTGGAAGTATGAATCTTGCAAGTCCAACGCTACCATCCAGTCTCTGGGATCCAGGGCAGATATGACCTGAGCCAATGTTAACATTTTGAACTTCTCCTTTTTTAGGAAGAGATTGAGGGACCAAAAATCTAATATAGGTCTAAGACCTTTGTCCTTTTTCGGAACCAGGAGTAGCAACCACTACCTACTTCTGGCAACTGAACCCTCTCTATAGTTCCTTTGGCCAAAAGGGCTTGGACTTCCTCGCGTAGAAGCGCCATATGATCCTCCAATATCTGGCTGTATAAAGGTGGCATGGCTGGAGGAGATGTCCCAAAGGGGAGGGAGTAGCCCCTTCGGACAATTTGGAGTACCCATCTGTCTGAGGTAATGGCTTGCCATTGGGGCAGGTGATAGCGTATCCTGCCACCTACTGTCTCCTGATGTACCTGCGGACTAAGAAGGCTTGGAGGCTGAAGAGGGGGCAGGGATGGACTGGGCAACCCGCTGGCTCCCTGATCCCCAGGAACGTGGTCTTCTTCTGAGCCTCTTTTACCCTTCAATGAAGCACTGACAGGCGTCCTTTTGGGTACCTGGCCCAGACCCAGCACAGGGGCACCTGTGAATAGGACGACTGCCCGCCGCCATCCTGTCCCAAGCCGGATCCCGCGTCCGTGTCGGCACAGGGGCTGTACAGCATGCGCGGGTCTGTGGCCAGGTGGAAAAGGACACGGTTGGGTGCCCCTGCCGTAGTCACGAAGGGGCGAAAGGCCGACTGCTGGGGTCTAGGTGCAAGCACGAGGCCAAGGGACCGGGCTGTGGCTCAGGAATCCTTAAAGCGCTCAATCGCCGAGTCAGCCTTGTCTCCGAAAAGACGTGTGCTATCAAAGGGCATGCCCATCAAGGATTGCTGGACATCCTCCGAAAAGCCCGATGTTCTCAGCCAGGCGTGGCGTCTCAATGCCACCGTCGATGCAACCAATCTGCCGAGAGAGTCTGTTGTATCCAGTCCACAACGAATCATGAACTTAGCTGCATCCCTCCAAACTGTTACGGATTGGGACAGGACAGCCTGGGCCTCTTCCCGAACTGCAGGCAGCACTTGCTGGGACCGTATCCCAGAGAGTATGGGAAAAGCAGCCCAAAAGGCATGCGGTGTTCAGAGACCGCAGTGCTGAACTGTTGGAAGAAAACAACTTCTTCCCCAAATTTTCCAGTCTTTTTGAGTCCCTATCCGGGGGTGCGGCAGGGAATGCGCCAGATGAAGAAGCAGCCTGGATGACAAGGCTCTGAGGCGTGGGGTGTTGAGTCAGGAATTTGGCGCAGGCCGATGGCGACGGGCAATCGTCCTATTTACAGGTGCCCCTGTGTGGGGCTGGACCAAGTACCCAAAAGGACGTCGGTCAGTGCTTTATTGAAGGGTAAAAGGGGCTCGGAAGAGGAAGACCCTGGTTGAAGCACGTCGGTTAGGATGTTAAGCCTAACCTCCACAGAAGGAAGCTCAAGGTCCAAGACCTCAGCCGCCCTTCTCACCACCATAGAGTAAGAAGCACCCTCCTCCTTAGCCACGCTAGGATGAGAGAGCATACCAGTGTCAGGGGAGGTATGTCTAGTCCACTGGTATCACCCAAATCCTGCACCCAGTCCATTTGTGGGACAAGCTGGTATTCTAAAGGGTCCAGCAACCCCTCCATCCTCTCCCCGTATCCATACCCACAAGAATAAGAGTCTGGATCAACCCTGGGCCCAGGAGAGCCCATAGAGAAAGGAACCGGCTCCGGGTCGTCTGTTGTGAGTATGGGATCGACATCGAATGTGGGCCCAACTGACGGGAGCGTCGACGTCTGACCCGACACTGGGGAAGGTCACCGTGGCACGACCGGCATCGGGACTGATCCGCGATTGGATCCGGAGGGGCCCTCCTGAGCCAAGGCCGAAGCTGACTGCTTCGAAACCGAAGGGACCCCATTCGACTCACCAGTGCCCGAAGGCTCCGAAGGTCGGTCGGACCGCCCAAAATGAGGCACATGGCCTTGTAAAACTCTGAGTTGGGTGGGGGTGGCTCCGGCTCCCGGGAAGTCGGGGAATCACAGAGCCGACCCAGAAGGCGGCTCTGTTGACGGAGGCCTAGAGCATCGATGTTCTTCCCACATCGTATTATCCGAAGAGTGGTGGTGACTCCGCAGTCGATCTCAAAGCCTTCCTCTCGAACTGACTGTGAGCGCCGTGGAGCCGAGTGTCAGGCCGCCATGAGCTTTAGGGACCGTTCACTCAAAGCCTTCGGGTTCATGGCCCGACACTCTGAGCAAGACTTCGGGTTGTGATCACGCTCCAAACACCATAAGCACACGAGGTGCGGATCAGTCACGGACAGTTCGGCGACAGGAGTCGCAGGGCTTGAATCCAGCCTTGCAGGACATCCCATCCATGAACTCGTCAAAAAAACGACAAAAATTTTGAGGTAGTCAAAAAATTACTGCAGTAGCTCTTCTCCAGATCTGCGCGTAGGCTGGCGTGGAAAGAAAAGATCTGATGACGTGCCAGGGTGGTGCCTATATACAACCGCAACATCATCACGGCAAGCACGATGCCAACGACCAAGCAGAGACAACCGACACCACCTGATGGCATGCAGTGGTACTGCTCCAAGAAAAAAAATCTCCAGATCCAGTCTGACGCCTAGGGAAATTCAAAGGTAAGGAATCAGCAACTAGAAGTCTCTATCAGATACCTATAGTTTAAGGAGATGATGTTCTGAAGCTCCTGATACACACTCTGGTGACGTAGAAAGAAAGCAACTGATGTCGGCAAGCAGGAGTGGTGCTTATATATAAATCTAGTCTGATGCCTGTGGAATATTAAAAATGCCAAGACAATAAAGCTAGAAGTCTCAAAATATGCCATCTAGTGTCAATGGTAGCAGGTGGTCAGTTACCATGAAGCGGCGGTAGCACAGTGGGCATCATGGATAGCGATGTGGTCTATTGCAGTTATGTAACTGATGCGTTGAAGCAGAGGCATGACATCCTTCAGCATTACAAAATGGAAGTGTTTAGAGAGGATATAGCAATTTAGGGATGTGAGAATATGGGTGTACTAAAGGATATGGTTGGGTAGCTCTGTCGTGCAGTACATTAGCAAATGCCATTTACTCAACTTTAAGCTCAACCCTGGGTGGCTGTGTGCAGTAGAGATTTCAAAGGAAAAATGTATAGAGCATCTAACAATTAAATACATTCACATGACTTGAAGGACATAAGACACCAATCTATAAGAATAGAGCCTATATTTATGAATTTTTAGACACCTTAACCATCAAAATCCACTGGCGGGTTCCAAAGATACCGATATTAGAAGCAATAAATAACTTAAATCAACCCCAAACAAGCAGGGGGCAACAAAAAGTTTGGAAACTCTTGAAAAGTTTGAAACAGTTAGTTCAACAACCCCGGCCCAAGTTCGGCAACCAAGTCTGAGAGGAAAGAGGTCTAGACGGCCAGAAAGGATACTTTGGAGTTACCTGGCCATCAGAATGTTTTTAAAGCAAGATTCAAACTTTACATGATAACTGCCAGACGACGACAATGGAGTGGTCTTGATGCTGATGGATCCAGGCTTAAAGATGCTTAAAGATTCTCAAGGATGCTCCTGATGTGTGGTGCAAAGGGGTGAAGTCTGGTCAAGTCCTCGGTCCACAGGTGAAAAGGGCCGACTCTGTCCACAGATATCATGGTCGCATGAAGCCCTTTTTGTAAAGTTCCAAGGGCTGCCGATGAAGATGTTGCACTTTTTCAAAACAGTGGTCACAATGCAAATCTTTGGTGGAAGCTGGTGTCTGCTTGGGTGAAGAATTTGGTCAAAACCAACACTCAAGAGTCCAGCAGACACAGGTGCACCTTTTGGCTACAACTGAATTGTCCATTGGGGTGCCTGGTATCCAGTAGCAGCCACGCATCTGCAATGGCTACCACAAATGCTACTTGGGCTCTCCTACATTTAATGTCCCCAGTGCCTTTTGGAGTCTCAGCTTTGGATTGGGGCTGGCAATCAACTTTTCCATAAGCCAGGCTCACAGAACAGGGTCCAAACTCAGCTAGCCAAAAGTGCAGCAGGTGCAGTTGCTCTGGAGTTGTAGCCTCTCTTTGTGGGCCTCCAACAGGTGCAAAGTGGTCTTCTTGTCCTCCTTCCTCGTCCAGTAAGTACTCAAGTCTCAAGTGCCAGGGGTGCCCATTATATGCGAGCAAAGTACCCTGAGGGGACAACACAGTCACTAGACAATGGGATAGTTGTCCCCTCCTATCTCTGGTGACACAGTTTCGGTGATGTGGCATCTTGCTATCCCAGAGTGCAACATTCTTGCCACAACCAACATGGCAGAATTATTCCTTGACTGTAAGGACCTTGGTAGTTCACCCTCAGAGTTGTGGCTACCATGGAGCTACACGCCCTTGGAAAACTGGTTTGTGAACGGTTTTTCTCTCCTCTGTCCCTGGCTCCACTCTGTCTGCAAGAAACAAAAGGCCTTCTGCCTGAAAGTGTTGTCACAGTTGCCCTTCAAAAGAGGTTCACCTTTTGGGCTAACACCCCAGGCAGCCATCCTGTGGGAGGGGTTCACACCTTCCAGTGCAGCAACAGCCTTAGTTCCTGGCTTGGGAATTGTTGACACGTCTCCCCAGGCGGGCAGATAGCTGTCTGCGTGCTAGTGCCTTTGACTGGACTAGCTGGGGCACAGAATGTCAACTTCATAAAAGTTGCTTAACTTTAAAAGTGACATTAATTTTGAATTTCTAGTCGTATTTAATGTCACGATTAACGTGATACCTTACATGACCCACTTTCGTAGTTCTTGTCAAGACGTAGCTGGGTTGGGATGCCACCCAGTATCTATGTATTGTCCAATGGAGCGACCAACTTTACCCACAACAAAACGACAATTTGGAAGTGTTGCTCCTAGGACATACTGTAAAATGTATGTCTTACTTCACAAAATACAGCTTACTGCATAGGACTATATAGGGCTTCCTTAGGGGAGACATATACAATGTTAAGGGATAGAGTGTTTCTGCAATAGGTTTAAATGGCAAAGTCGAACTGGCAGTGAAAACATTGTCTGTCCAGTCTGCAGTGGCAGGCTTGGGGGAAGGGGGGCGGATAAAGTGGCTGTATGGTCCCTTTTTTGAGGGGCACCTGTACCTCTTCTGATGGGCAAGATTGACGCTGCTGATGGTGTGGGGTGGTATATTGGGAGAGGGTGTGAAGTGCTGGGCAGTAGTCACAGCAAACTATAGCTAATACCCACTTGTCTGATTTGATTTCCTGCTGGCTAAAAAGGAAATCCTGCAGTTTTTCCACAACAGGTGCTGTATGATCAGTGGGAGAGAAGGGGAAGACAATTTTTAAGCAGAAAGCCCTTTACCGGAACCTCCTTTGCCCCTGCCTCAGTTTGCTGTTGGTATGCCTTCTGCTGCTACTGGTATGAGGGAGTGGGGCCCGGGCATAAAACTCTGGAGTCTGCCCTTCGGTGCAGTCTCCAAAAGGATCCCCTAGGTGATGCTTTTGATCAGATGTTGTGGGGAAAAAAAATAATAATCAAAAAGAGAGACATTGCAAGCCATGACTTGTGGTGTGTCCGGTTTAATTTTTTCCAACATCTGATCAACCTGTGGCCTGAACAGTGTTCACCATCCAAGGGCAGGTTGAGCAGATGTTGCTGTACCTCCAGCTTGTAGCCTGATTTGTGAAGCCAGGATTGTCGTTTGATGAGGATGCTGGTGGTGACCTCTTGTGAAGCAGTTTCGGTAGTCTCAAGGGTGCATAGGATGGTGGCACTGGAGATAGTTTCCCCTTCTGCAACAATCTCTTCTTTCCTCTTTTTTAAATTCCTCTGGCTGATGCTTGACCAGCATCTCGTCTCACTGAGCCTTATCAGCTATACTACTGCTACCTTATTACAAGCAGCATCCAGTCTTTTGCTCTTCTAATCTGGCAGGGGGATCATCGACAATGGCCTATGGAAAAGACCCCATGTGCGCTGTATGGTCAACAAAAGATTCTGGAATGACATGACCCTTGATCGAGACCAGGTCATTGGGAGATGCCTTATATTCTTCCTACCCATGGTGTTACCAACTGGTCCTTTACAGTCTTATTAAAGGGGGCTGACTTTAGCATGCCCTTGAACATCGGGGTGAACTTGGAAGTTATTCCACAAGGAAAGTGTCTTCATCGTAGAGACATGTTTGTCTACTTTGTGGAAACTGACACCCCTGCATCCCACATTGGATCACCTCATGGTATGCTGTGTTGTAGAGCAGTCCATAACAGGTAATGGCCCAGGTCTGGATCCATGGGTTATCTGCGGGTACTGGCCTGAATGGTGCATATTAAGTATCCGCACAGATGATCAGCAACAAGTTATATTTATGAATTGTGATTTGTCGGAAAACGATCTTCAATGCAATTATGTATATATAATTTCTTGTAAGAGATTCTTTTGCTAGAAGTGTAGGGGGGACCCCTCAGTGAGTGTGGAGGCAATGACATTGAAGGGGGAGGTGCAAAGTAGGGAGATGGCTAGTGCCTTCTCCTTGGGTTTCATAGGCTGAAGAGCTGGAGTGGGTTCCAAAGCCAGCTGTTCACCAAATATTAATTTAATCTACGGAGGCAGTTTCTGAAGGTGGTGTTGGAGGGAGCTTTGTCAAGATTTTTACCATCTAGAGACAGATGAAAATATGCTTCACCTTGCATCCAACTCCTCCAGGAGTCTCTTTAAGATAAGTTGTTCCAAGTCTTTGGAGAGCCCTGTTAAAGGAATCATCAGCACTGATGGAAGCTTCAGAATCAATAGAAGCCTTGGTACTGAAGTTGGTCTTGCTACTGACATTGAAGGTGGCTTCTGCTTCAAAGGCGCTTGAAATTTATGGATGAACTTATGGCTCAACGGCTGAATGAGACTAATGCCTTATGTCAGGAGCTAACTAAAAAAAAGTTCTGTTGCTCTTAGGAATCAATTTGGGCAATAATATTGTGGCAAATTCTCATCTATGATTGAGTGATTTACCTCTCTGCTTCTGAAACTTCTGTGGCTGGCGAAAGTCAGGTCTTGGATTCAGTACACTGCTTATGACTGGTTAGTGTAATCTGCATTATATCCTGTTTTGCCAATTATTGGCTTTCTTATTGAAGTTTACAAGACTAATTCCTTGTTGCAGAGTTGTTACAGCAAGGAGGCCATGTTACATATTTGTGTGTGCTCCAAAATGTATGTCCTGATGATATCCCAGTGAACAACAGGGGTCGCCTCACTGCTGTTGAATCTTGCGGTCTATGCTCGGCTTCTTGGAGCCCATGGAGATAAATCTCCCATCCTTAGTGACATGTGACAGTGGTGACGTTTAATGGAAGATGAGAATCAAGGAAACAGAATGCAGACATTGTGTGGATCAATTTATGCCTTCTTTCTATCTAAAGATGGGTATTTCAGAAAATATGCAATTTCTCTGTGAAAAGGAATAACTGTCAAATAAAAGAAAATACACAGTGCAGCAAAAAAAAAAAAAAGGTTGTGTGAAAAAGTTTCAACAAATGTTTGGCCAGAAAATTTGTCAAAACACTCTTAAGATCAGCAGGACAGCACCCTGTGTTTACGACCTCAAAAATAAAGAGCTGGATCATCTGCCAATATCTGGGAACGGCTGGACACTCATGGGAGTAAGCTTCCTTTAAATAAACAATGTGTCAGTCAATCTTTCTACTTTGCACTACTTTTGTCTTTTAAAAAATATCGGTGAAAAGGTAGTCACTTATTGCAGTGATTTAAAAAAAAACATTTTTTGAAATTAAAACTGGCTAATTTGTATTTCTTTTAAAACAAGAAAAATAGACCAACATAGCTTGCAAGGCATGGTCAAAAATGGTTGTATTTTCAGGGAAAAAATGGCTTTTCTAGACGAAAGGCGTATATATGTTATAAGAAGCTACGGGATCTGGTGTGTGGATGGACAATTTAGTGTTTATTATAATATTCTGTCAGGGGTGTGGAATTTAATAAAATATCTACTTGTCCATAGGACTAGTTGCTTCATAAATCTACTTTATAAAAAATTCTACTTGTCCTGTAAAAGTATCTACTTCTCCCTTTGGTGCCAAGTAGTGCAGCGCCAAATTATGGAACCAATCTCATTATAGCCTCTCTGATTATGCCAGGGCTAACACTATAGTAGGTCTTGAATACTAGCAATTTCCTTATTTTGCTACCTTTCCACAGATCTACATACTGGGGCTGGAACTAGCAGTAAGAAATAGTTCCAGTCTGTGCAAATGCATGTTTTAAGGGTTTTCACCTGCATATCTCTGATAATTTCCCATACTGAAAAATAGTTTAAATCTACTCCTGACAAAGGTCAGAAGTATAACTTTTTCAAGGGTCAGGGCAAAAAAAAAAAAAGGTTAAAGTTGACTTGTAAACACTCAACAGATTTTCGCATGAGCAAATCTATACCTCCGCATTTGCTTGTGCTAACATACAGTTCACAAAATTTTTCTAGAAGTACAATTTCTTGGTCTACTTCTGTAAATTCTTGTGAATTTATGCTATAGGCAAATCTGCACTAATGCAAAGACATACCCCGGGATGCACTTTTATGGCTTTCTTTAAGAATTGAGCCCTTAATTAGGTATGGCATTAACCAAGACCATTTGTTTTATTTCACTCTCTCTTCCCTATCCTCCTTTCGGCTGGCTTCACTGTGAGTGATCCTACTTGCAGACCCGCTCCTATTCAGCTCCTGAATAACCTCACAAGTGGCAAGTTCTGCTCTTTATAAATCCATGGTACATTACATTACAGTTATCGCAATCTGCTCTTTCACAAGGGATATATCAACACACAAAGTGGTTTTGTTCAGTGCCAGGAACTACTGTGGTAATGTGAGTTTTTGCAACCAAAAAGGAGAATGTTACTTACCCAGTAGACATCTGTTCACGGCATATAGTGTTATAGATTCACAGGCTTTGCAGAAGTCCACCATCTAGTGTTGGGCTCGAAGTGTTACAAGTTGTTTTTCTTCAAAGAATGTTTGAGTCATGAGACCGAATTACTCCTCCTCTCGGTGATAGTTCCCATGGGCATCGAGCCCTTTGTTAGATTGTTTTCCCACAGGTGGTTGAGGTAGAGTGTATATATGGACAGAAAGTAAATGTAAAAAGAGATGCCCATGCAATGTATATACATAGTTACAATATATTTGAATACAATGACTACAAGCTTCCGGGAAGGAGGGTAGGGAGCATGTGAATCTACAAGACTACATGCCACAAACAGATTTCTACCTTCATGTGCGGCTGTAGATACACATGCTTTGCATAGAATGTAAAGCAGTCCTTCCAAGTAAGCGGTGGCAAGCTTGTAGGAGTTGAAGTAGCATGAAAAAATGTCATGAAGACTGCTTGTCCAACATTTGCCTGTTGGTGTGCTAAAACATCTAAACAATAGTGTTTAGTAAATGTGTGAGGTGTAGACCAAGGAGCAGCTTTGCAGATATTGGCTTTTGGAATTTTCCCTAAAAAGGCCATAGAAACACCTTTTATCCTGATAGAGGGTTTTAGGAGTTATTGGTAATTGTCTTGTAGCTTTGAGATAACACGTTTGAATACACTTGACTATCCATCTAGCTAAACCATTCTTTGAGATCTGATTACCTCTGCGAGGCATTGAAAAAGCTACAAAAAGTTGTTTTGATTTTCTACAACTTTTTGTCCAGTCGATATACATAAGAGTTTGTTTGCTGTCTAGTGTACGGAAAGCTCTTTCAGCGACTGAGTGATTGCGGGAAAAAACAGGTAACTCAATTGATTAATGTGAAATGGTGAAACTACTTTAGGTACCAATGTTGTGTTTGTTCTAAGATCTACTTTATCTTTATGTACTTGGAAAAAAAGGTTCCTCTAAAGTGAATTCTTGTATTTCACTGACACGTCTTGATGATGTTTATAGCTACCAAGAAGATAACTTTCCCTGCAAACTTGCAAATAACAGGAATGCATGGGTTGAAATGGTGGACCCATAAGTCTGATAACAATGTTAAGGTTCCATACTGGAGCTGGGGGAACCCTGGGTGGAATAACCCTCTGAAGTCCTTCCATAAATGCCTTAACAGGAATCCTGAGCAAATAAATATGTTGTCTGTTTTGAAGGTAAGCAGCTATGGCTGCTAAATTAAGTCTAAGAGGAGAATGATACATGGTCTTTTACTGACACTTTGAGTGGATCAATATGTTTAAGTTGATAGTAATGCACAAAACATTTCCATTTTGCAGCTTAACACTGTCTAGTTGTAGGTCTGCACGTCTATTTAATAATGCCTATACATTCATGAGGAAATTGTAACTATCCAAACTCCAAGAGCCATATTGCAAGATTGAGTTTTTGGGGTCTGGATGTCTGATTTGACCTTTCTTTGGAGTCAAAAGCTGTGCATCTGTTGGGGCGTTTGTGATGGGGGAAACTACAGACAGATCCAATAGTGTTTTGTACAAAGGTGGACGTGCCCATGTGGGAGCTACAAGGATCATGGTTAGTGATGTTTGTTTCAATTTGCGTACCAGAAATGGAATGAGTGGGAAAAGTGGACACGCGTAAGCAAATATCCCTGACCAAGTCATCCATAGAGCACTGCCCTTGGACTGAGGGTGTGGGTATCTGGACGCAAAGTTTTGGCAATTTGAGTTTTCTACGGTGGTGAAGAGATCCATTTCTGGTGTTCCCCACAGGTGCAAGTATTGGTTAATTACTTGTGGGTGAATTTCCCCTTTTGTGGACTTGTTGCTGCATCCTGTTTAATAGGATGGCAAACTGATAGTCCGTTCCTGGGAGATATTCTGCCAGTAATTGAATGAGATTGTGAATCACCCACTTCCAAATTGTCCGAGCTAGAAGGGACAATTGAGAGGAGTGTGTTCACCTGCTCCCGTTTCTGCAGATAATACATAGTTGTCATGTTGTCTGTACGGGTTAATACCACTTTGTGGGAGATATGTGTAAAAAATGCTTTGAGCGCTAGGAAGACTGCAAGCAAATCCAAGTAGTTGATGTGAGAAGTTTGTTAAATGGGATCCCATTTCCCTTGTATCGTAAGGTTGTTGAGGTGAGAGTCCCAACCCATCTGTGATACATCGGTTGTGAGAGTAATCTGAGGCACAGGGTCCTGAAAGGGCCGCCTTTTTGAGAGGTTTGTGGGATTCCAACATTGCATAAAGCAGTGAGTCTGACGGTCCAACAACACTAGATCATGAATATGACCCTGTGACTGAGACCACTGATGAGACAGGTACTGCTGTAGTGGACACATGTGTAGTCTTGCATGGGGAACAATAGCAATGCATAAGGCCATCATCCCCAATAGTTGCATCACTAGTTTTATTGTGTAAATATGATTTTGGTGCAATCGAGCAATGAGATTTTGAAAAGCCCTTATTGGGTTTGGATATGCCAATGCTGAATGAGTATTCAGAATTGCTCCCAGATAAGGCGGCATCTGTAAAGGTTGAAGATAGGATTTGAGATAGTTTATTGTAAATCCCAAATTGTGTAGAAGATTTATTATGTACTGAGCATGCTACTGACATTTTAGGATGATATTGGCTTTCATGAGCAGATCGTCCAAATCTGGGAAAACAGTGGATGTGTTGCCTCCTGAGAAATGCAGCTAAGCATTTTGTGAGTACCCTTGGAGCAGTTATCACCTCGAATGGTAGTACTTTGAATTGATAATGTTTTCCCACAATGGCAAACCGTAGAGGTTTTCGGTGTGCTGAATACATGGGAATGTGGGAATAAGCATCTTTGAGATCTAATGCGGTCATGTAATCCCCTTGTTTTAACGTAGGAACAATGTTTTGCAGAGTGACCATATGGAAATGCTCTGAAAGCATGTATAGATTGAGAATGGGTCTTAAAGAACAGTGTTTGGTATGAGGAAGTATGGTGAATATACTATATACTCCTAAGCCCCGTTGGGATGGGGTACCGATCCTATAGCCCCTTTGAGAAGAAGGGACTGTCCCTCCTCTTTTAAGAGAATGAGATGGTATTGTGAGAATGAAGAGGCATATTTGGTGGATTGGAAATGAGTTCTAGACAATAACCATGTTGGATAATTGATAGAACCCATTGGTCTGTGGTGATATTGGACCACTGGGGATACAAATCTGCCAATCGTTCTCCCATTGGAGATGTATGTATGAATTTGTAAACAGTCACTGTTTTGTATTAGAGGGAGGTCCTCTAGAGGTGGATGCTTTACCTCTACTACTATTGTTTGCACCTCAATAAGATCCATGGTGTAAAAATGTGTTCCTTGCTTACTTTGTGCAGTGGAAGGTTTAGTGGCTGATGGTCTGAAATCACCCCTAAATTGTGGCCTACAAAAAAGTAGGCCTGGAGGGTGTACTTAATAAGACCCCCCCATGGATTTAGCTTCTCCAGAGTCCTTCTTTTTCAAGAGTGGTGCCTACCTCTGGTTCAAATAAATGCTCCTTGTCAAAAGGCATGTTCAAGAATGCACGTTTTATTTCTGGCTTAAATCGTGAATACCTCAACCAGGCATGTCTTCTTATGAGAACAATAGTGTTCAGCCCACGTGCTGCTGTGTCAGTTGCATCTATGGCACACCTGACTGAGTTACTGGAGATAGCCTGTCCTTCTACAGCTATCTCCTGTCCTATCTTTTGGTGTTCCTGTGGAAGGTATTGTAATAAATCTTCCATTTCTTCCCAGTGGGCCCAGTCATACCTCACCAGGAGTGCCTGAGACTTTGCAATTCTCCAATGGTTAGCAGCTTGAGCATCCACTCCTTTGCCCACTGTGTCCAGTTTTTTTGCTCTCCTTGTCTGGAGGAGGAGCATCCTTTGTGGAAGGACTGTTAGCAAGCTTTTGTGCTACACTTAACACTGTACAGTCAGAAGGTAGTTGTGTCTTTATAAAAGTTGGATCAGAGGGTCCAGCTTTATATTTGTCTACCCTTGCTGCGATGATTCTTGCTCTAATGTTTGAACACTCCAAGTAATATGGGTAGAAACAGACTGTGTGTGTGTGTTAGTAAGTGATTCAAAAAGGAAATCCTCTTCGATTAGGTCCGTATGCATCTGCGCATTATGATATGCCGCTGCCCTTGCAATTACTTGATCATATCAGTGGCGGCCCGTCCTTTAGGGCTGAAGGGCCACGCCCCCCCACCTTTTGCCCCCCCATGAAGAGTGTCTGTCAGGCTAAACAAAGGTAAACCTGACAGACACTCTTCATGTTCAGATCAGGCAGCCAGGAGCAGACATGCGCGATTTGCGCAGACTCCTGGATGCCTGAGCTGAACTTTGCTGGGCTGAGGAGACCACAGCTCCTATGGGCGTGACCTCCTCGGCCCAGCAAAGGTGTCTCGAGGTCCTCCCCTGGGTGACGAGGAAAGCGTCACCCACTGACACTCGCCCTGGGTGCTTCAGGTTTAAGCCCTGAAGTGCCCAGGGCGAGTGTCAATCAGTGACACTTCGTCACAAAGTGGGGTGGGGTCAGTAGTCTCACTGACCCCATCCCACTCTGACCAGGCTGGGACTGCTGCCTTCCCTCATTGGCTGACCTAAGCTCATCCAACATCTTCCTGTGAGTGCTCTTCTCTGAAGAGGTAGGAAGATGTTGTCTGTTGTCTTGGACGCCATTTCTAAACTATGTGCTTTTCTGTCCAGAGGGTCCTTTTGGATAGAAAAGACCTACAAGCGTCGCAGGTCTCCTGTTTATGTTCCTGGGACAGGCCCAAATTACACACCAAGTGTTGATCCGTGTACGGAAACTTGGCGTGACAGAGGACAGAATCTGAACAGAATATGTTCAATTAGCCTAGCATTCTCCAACTATTGTTGTCGAAGAGGGCCCAAGAAGGGCATTAAACCGACCCAAACAATGAAAATCGGATCGATTCAGAAAAGTTGAAAATATGCGATTGAAAACTATACTGTCGTCAATAGAAAGTTATAAATTAAAGTACGAAAGATAATGAACTGAGATCCACCGGAGTAAGAGGAAACCAGTTTGAACCCGACGGCGGAGAGAAAACAATCTAACAAAGGACTCAATGCCCATGCACACTATCACCTAGAGGAGTCCCTCGATCTCGTGCCTCGAAAACATTCTTCGAAGAAAAACAACTTGTAACACTGAGTCAAACACTAGATGGCGGACTTATGCAAAGCATATGTATCTACAGCCACACGTGCAATCGAACAAACTTTTGCTTTTTGCTAATATTTGTTCCAATGGTGAGGGGCCCAGAAGCTCCTGCAACAATAACATTTTACAAAAGCCATGTCAAAACAACACATGCATTGACAAAACCAAAAGACTGATGACCAATGTCGGACTTATTGGCTTTGCCAGCGCATGTTTATATTCTCGTTTCCCATAATCTTGCTGAAAAGGGTTACACTGACTTTCCATTATGAATATTTCTGGGAAATGCTAGCATGCATCAATACATTTTACTAAATGATGCTTCAAAGAAATGGTACCTAAAATTTCACAGTAGTTTAGCAAAACATTTTCATTTTGAAAGCAAAAAATAATTTATCTTGCTTTCAAGCTTCTACAAATATTGCATCTAGTCAAAGCATTCTGGGAGCATTATACGTAGCCTCATAGTTATAAACTTTGCAAATGTGTGCACACATTTTGTTTTTCCTGGAACCACTGCTCGTAGTGCAACCTGAGCTTGCAACATTCATTTAGAACGCTCATTCTAATTACGGCTTTTCATTAACGAACCATAAATACATGTTTGAACAGCATTAACATACGGACACAAACATTACCTCAACTGAAAAGAAATTCCTTTTCCTGCTCTGTAATGTGGTACTCTAAATTGGCAGCTAAAGGGTGCCCCTTGCAGGGGTGTAGGAAATGCCTCCTTGGCATGGTTACCCCCTGACTTTTTGCCTTTTGTTAATGCCAGTTATGATTGAAAGTGTGCTGTCACCCTGCTAACCAGGCCCCAGCACCAGTGTTCTTTCCCTAAACTGTACCTTTGTTCCCACAATTGGCACAGCCCTGGCACACAGATAAGTCCCTTGTAAACGGTACCCCTGGTACCAAGGGCCCTGATGCCAAGGAAGGTCTCTAAGGGCAGCAGCATGTCTTATGCCACCCTGGGGACCCCTCACTCAGCACATGCACACTGCCTCACAGCTTGTATGTGCTGGTGGGGAGAAAATGACTAAGTCGACCTGGCACTTCCCTCAGAGTGCCATGCCCACCTTACACTGCCTGTTGCATAGGTAAGTCACCCCTATAGCAGGCCTTACAGCCCTAAGGCAGGGTGCACTATATCACAGGTGAGGGCACTATGCCCCTACAGTGTCTAAGCAAAACCATAGACATTGCAAGTGCATGGTAGCCATAGAGAGTATACGGTCTGGGAGTTTGACAAACACAATCTCCACAGTTCCATAATTGCTACACTGGAATCTGGGAAGTTTGGTATCAAACTTCTCAGCACAATAAATGCACACTGATATCAGTGTGGAATTTATTGTAAAATGCACCCAGAGGGTATCTTAGAGATGCCCCCTGAATGCCAGTCTGACTCCTAGAGCTAGGCTGACCAGTTTCTGCCAGCCTGCCACAACCAGACGAGTTTATGGCTACATGGGGAGAGTGCCTTTGTCACTCTGTGGCCAGGAACAAAGCCCGTACTGGGTGGAGGTGCTTCTCTCCACCCTCCCACCCCCCCAACTTTGCAGGAACTGTAACACCTGGCAGTGAACCTCAAAGGATCATGCCTTTTGTTACAGCACCCCACCCAGGGCATTCCAGCTAGTGGAGTTGACTCCCCTACACCCCCACAGCAACGCCTGCGAGAGGATCCAGAGGCTCCCCTGACCGCTATTGCTTGGAACAAAGAACTCTATGCCTGGACCCAACACTGCACCCGCAGCTCCCAGGCCTGAAATGAACCGACCTCCAGTGCAGGAGTGACCATCAGGCAGCCCTCTGCCTAGCCCAGCTGGTGGCTGGCCCGAGAAGCCCACCTGTGCCCTGCCTGCACCGCTAGAGTGACCCCGGGTTCCTCCATTGATTCCTATTGAAAAGCCGACACCTGCTAAGCACACTGCACCCGGCCGCCCAGTGCCGCTCAGGGTGTGTTGTGTGCCTACTTGTGTCCCCCCCTCCCCCCCCCCAGTGCTCTACAAACCCCCCTGGTCTGCCCTCCAAAGACACAGGTACTTACCTGTTGGCAGACTGGAATCGGAGCACCCCTGTTCTCCATAGGCGCTTCTGTGCTTTGACCGCTGCACCTGACTGGCCCTGTGTTGCTGGTGCAGTGACTTTGTGGTTGCCTTGAACTCCCAACGGTGGGCTGCCGATGCCCAGGAAACTGAACTTGTAAGTGCTTTACTTACCTCAGAAAATTAACCTTACTTACCTCCCCCAGGAACTGTTGATTTTTGGACTAAGTGTTCACTTTTAAAATAGCTTATTGCCATTTTAACCAATACTGTGCATGTAACTGCTCTAATTCAAAGTTCCTTACTTACCTTTGTGGAGTACCTTGCATTTTATGTATTCACTTCAAATCTCGAATCTTGTGGTTCTATAATAAATTAAGAAAATATATTTTTCTACATAAAAACTATTAGCCTGGAGTTAAGTCTTTGAGTGTGTGTTCCCCATTTATTGCCTGTGTGTACAACAAATGCTTAACACTACCCTCTGATAAGCCTACTGCTTGACCACACTACCACAAAATAGAGCATTAGGATTATCTAATTTTGCCACTATCAATCTCTAAGGGGACCCCTTGGACTTTGTGCACACTATCTCCCCTTTGAGATAGTATATACAGAGCCAACTTCCTACAAGGGGGTTGGGGGCACACTTGTCCCAAGGACAAAATAAACGTGAAAACTTATTTTCCTCGACTCCAAACAATATGTCCTGGGTGTCGGGCTATAGGAATTCCACACCCCTGTTCTGTGCTCACGATTACCAACAGAGATGCCCTGAAAAAGGCAGCTTTGGTTAGCCTTCCTGATAATGAAGGGCACATGACAGAGTTTGGTTTGTGCACTACTTAAAGTGGAGGGAGAGGGTAATTCCGGCTACTTTAATTAACAGTAGTTTTCAAACTAATTTTCTCTAATTGGCCCCCAAAATGTAGTCACATGATTTAAATGCCAAAACTGTGACGACAGGCGTGTCTTCATGGGCTAGATCTCAAATGAGAAGAAATAAGTTTTAGAATAACTCTAAAGGCTTTTCAATAGTGCCTTGGTGCTGAATAACTGCCTACAGTCATTGTAAAAAGGCCATATCATTGTATTTCTCACCAAAATAAATATTTATGGTCATCGCAGCAGATGATCTGGATGAAACTGCTGCTCCCGCCTCAGAAATAGTGACTTACAAAGTTTTTTGGGTTTTTTCCATTTTCCTACGTTTTAGAGTAAAATATACTCCTGAAGTGCACACTGCTGCCACTGGAGGTTGCGATTTCTATTTTTCAGTTTTGCTGTGTTCAGTATTAAAATTAAGTTTTAAATTGCTTTGATGATCTGAACTAAAGGGTCATGATCTAGGTACCCTGGTACTTGATGAAACTTTGAAAGCGGTGAAGAGGAAGAAGGCGAGAGCTGATGAGCGTTACTGCAACATGCAACTCGTATCCCTATTTCTCAGCTACTAGCAAACACAACTCACCTAATGCCAGTTTTCCAGGTACAAGA
The DNA here is from genome assembly GCF_031143425.1 of Pleurodeles waltl. Classification (NCBI taxonomy): domain Eukaryota; kingdom Metazoa; phylum Chordata; class Amphibia; order Caudata; family Salamandridae; genus Pleurodeles; species Pleurodeles waltl. Next base: position 80,362,833 of record NC_090446.1, read on the forward strand.
CTAAATGCTTGTACGGGTCAAAGACAAAACTGCATCCAAGAAGACATATGCACTGTTTAAAGCCTCTTCTATAAGGCATGGACAGTCAAAATGAAATCCAAACCAGGTCTAGTCAAGGATGGTAATTCAGACAAAGGATTGTACAACCCAAGATAGGAGAAAAAATGGATAAAGTGATAGCTGGAACCTGCTCGGTGGGCAGAATAAGCAGTTATGTGGTTAACAGGTTTGTGACTCACAGCTAATACTGTACTCAATGTTTCCAGGGTCTCATGTAATGACAATTCCACTTGGTTTTATGGAAGCTTTTTCCGTACTGGTGTTGGTGCAAGAATCACTCAACAAGTTTGGAAGGAGCGAAAGTAGTAGAACACATCCTGCATACTTCACTCAACAAAATACAACACATTTTTTAGTAAGGCAAATTTCTTTTTAATTAAAAATAGTTGAACAATTTCCGCAGTGATTGAGTGCCATGGGTGTTAGGACTCCCCGGAATCCACAGTCCTCATCCTAAACCTAGCCTCCCCGATGGACTGCCTTCAAAACACAATAAAACTTCCTAAAGTTAATCCAGGGCACTATTCACAGTTCTTAAAAAGATCTACACCTCAAGCACCCTTCTATGCAGAAAGATTTAGAATGTTAGCTCTCACTTTAAAACAATTGGACTTGGATACACTCCTGTGTCTATAAATTATTAGGTCTAGGGTACACCTTTTTAGAAACATTAACAATTATTCCGAGGCCCCTTTGCAGGAGAAAGTCTCAGTCGCATTGATTCCTCTAACCTCTTCTGTCCATCTGGCAGTGTTTACTAGCTGGAATAAGATCAGTGGGGCCCTCTTTAAAACACTCTATCACATGCCTGCTCACCGCATGCTCCAACCTCAAAAAACTTTTTTGTTTTATACAACAGAACTGCACCCTCGCTACATCGGGCAGGCACTCTGGTGACAGCCACTAGAAAATGTCCTATATAAAAGAGGCTGGTACAAAATCTCAGAAATGGGGAACTCAAGCACACATTCTGGACTGGGAAAAACCTAACTGGAAAATGCATCATAGCCTAATTGTTTGGGCTGAATACATTCTTAGGAGGTTTGGCAAGCAGATGGTAAAGAAAATCGCTCAATGGAGGAGAGGCACCATGAGCAAATAGGTGTATATGCATCTTAGTGAAGGCACTGCCTGCATACAACACGGTATAAAATCTTTCAAAGGAGAAAAGCCTTTGTGAGTGGCATACAGGTCATGTGAGCAGCTGGACAGTGCTAGCACAAGATTTGGACTATTTTTAATAGCAACCTGCACACAGGTCGGGATTGGGTGCCAGGTGGTGCAGTAATGTTATGGCAGTCTCCTCAGTTCAAATTTGCTCCATTGTTCAGCCCAAGGCTTTTAATGTCCTACCTACATGGAATCGAAAGGGGGTACCTGCCAAGGAAAAGGGCCCTGGAACAAGTAAGCAAATGGGCATATGAGGACAGTAAGTTGGAAAGAAAGCCATTGCATGCAACTCTAGGGTTCCCGTTGTGCTGTACTTCGATATCAATTCACTGTAATCACTTAGATTCCCTGCATGCTGCTTTGTAACATTTGTTTGGTCACGGCGTGATATTACAAACTGGGATTTACTGGCTAGCCATCAGCGGCTTAACCACTCAATTATGTAACTTGAAATATTCATCATAAAAACGAATTTACCTTAAAAACTGTTCTGCTGCCTTCTGCTTGCCCAGACCTTAATATCCTGGGAAGGAATACCACCAAACACTCATACCCTCACTTTTTGCTCTCCTCCTTAGAACAGACCCTGCTACTAATTATTCAAGTAGCCAAGAAAAGCCTCAAAACAGAACGGCTGCAGATGTGACTGTGAAAATGCTTCCACCATGGCCAGGCACATCAAAGGCAAAATCAGTGGAACTGAGCCAGGCTTCCAGTTACTGCTTGGTCTGCCTCTCCACCAGACGTTTATCAGTGGCTTTCAAGGCAGACACCACCATCCATTGAGCCTCCAGCATCCAAATTCAAAAGTCTTGATATCCTCATACTATGTAGGAGAGAACTATGACAAGAGTGACAGTCCTGAGAAAGGGAATCTGTAGATAAATATATGCAACAGTTCAGAAACATAAATATTCGGCATAAGAACAGACTGTACTCCGATATTAGAGGGTAGAATCCAACCGATGAATCACCTTTCTGACAGACCATGGGCTACTGAAGATGCAGGTTTTGAGTACTTCAGGCTACGTCACAGAATGATCGCAACATGATCCGGGGCAAACCAACACAGGAACAAGTGCAAATCCTATGGAGTCATTATGAAGTAGAAAAAGCAGCTGATCAAATGTCACTTCTTATCACCGGAGAAAGTCAGGCACCAACCACACTGGAGCAGCATATGCTAATTTCTTCAAACTTTACAAAAAAATATGAATTTCCAAAATCAAGTCATTGGTGTGTCTGTGCCCTATTGTCTTCCCCACAGCTTTCCAAAATATACCAGATGTTAAATCGTCACAGTAGAAAAAACGGCCCTTATGGTCGGAGCCAGCAGCACTTTGGTACATCCTGGAGGCTCTATAGGGGACGAGGCAACTCCATCCATATACAATCTGAAACATAAAAAAAAAAAAAGGTCACCTCATGAGATGTGGAGCACTGGCAGAACTCTATAGAAGCATTCCACTTATGAGATACTGAATTAAAAACAAATACAATAAGGACCCTAATCTTTTCCGCAGGATTTTCTGCTATTCTAGTACACAAACACACACTGCAATGCCAGCACACCTCCATTCTGAACGTCTTACTGTGTCTGTTCTTGCCCCCATAGCCCTGCAAGCAGCAAGAAAAAGGGAAATGACTATACGGCAGGTGTGCAAAGTTTCAACTACACACTCACCTTTGTGCTCCTTCAGTCAGTCTTCTCACGCCTTGGCACCAAAAGTCTCCGAAGATAAGGCAGTGCAAACAGCAGTGTCAAGAAGAACACATGGCCCACAAAGTAAACAGAAGAGTACACCTGCGGGGACAATAACCATGGGTGAACAAGCCATTCATTAGTATCAAGACAATCCAAGCTATAAATCAACCTTCCCATTACCAATCGTCCCGAAACTGCCACCCCCCTGTACTTGTTAATTCCCCAACCCTCAAGCATGATACCTCACCTTGAGCCACTTGTCCCAGGTGAAAAGACAGAAAGGGATTAGAGGGTAGCCCATGAAAAGCCAATGGATACACTGCTGGCCCACGTACAGCACAGGCCTGAGAGCAGCAACTGAGGTGACCGAGGTGAGAAGCGGACTGTCCTTCACTATATCCATTATCTGCAAAACAAAGAACAAGAAGTGAACACCGGCTCGTGCATCACCTGTAGCACCACCTCTAGAAGGGATTACAGGAGAAAGCTGCAGAGTCAAATGAATGTTGGAGTCTGACTGAAATGTGTATGTGCAATCCTTTAATCCCAGAACACTGCTGCACATCTTTCTATGTTCATCGAGGTCAGATATACATAAAATCCTCAAAGTAAACATACTTAAAAATGCCTTAATGGTATGACATTCATGGATAAGGAAAGAAAAACGTACTTGCCTGTAACAATTAATTTGCCACCCTGTGTTGTAAAGTCACACGCACCTGTTGAGTTGACATCTACTGCTATTAATTGCTGCCTTCATATTGCAACTCTTATGCTGTCATGTTTCAGTCTCAGGGATGTATGATCATGTTTCCTAAACCCCAATGCCCGTGGACACAAACCAAACCTCGATTTAAAGCTTTGGAATGTCTTCATGGGTATATTAACATTTTTGGAGATTTTTTAAATGCCTTGTGCTTCCCTCGAGTACATTGGCAGGTCCACTTGTGAATCGACATCACAACAAGCTAGAAACCAATTGTTACAGAGAAGAAACTTTTCCCCGTTTGTAGAGTGTTTGCTATAGATACACGTTGTGCAAAGAGTGAAGAGCATTGCCCTATGCTTCTTCTATGGCTGAAGAAATTAGGAGGAAACAAAGTTAAAAAAAAAAAAAAAAAAAAAAAACACGTAAATAATCCGAACATTAATGTTTTTGATATTTGTGAACCAAGGGGGCATTCTACTCCCATGGTAATGCCAGCCAATACAATGTTTACTATGACTGCCATAGTAGCTGCTTTAGAGAGGGCTTTGCTTGATGCAGTAAAGAGATTTTGACTTTATAAAGGGTTGTTTGTAATCACTGTCCTACATAGGAGCTCCTTCAACATCTAGTGCCGGCTGATATCTATTGGCTGCTTTTTATGGAGTAAAAAAATAATAAAATCTTACCACCGGAGTGGATTTCATGTGTTAAAACCTGTAACTCACTAACAAAGCACAATGAGCCATTAGCATCAAGACAACCACTTTCTACACGAAATTCTTGTAATAGGCACAAGTGTGAGGTCTTGAAAGTAGGCCTAATAATCAGGCTGATATTAGTGATTAAACCAACGCGGGCAAGAGGATTGACCAGATTTAAATCCTCCTGAATAGGCAAGGGGAATATTATGTAAATATGCTGATATCACTCTGAAATAAATAGTATATATATGCAGATTCCCAGAGTTTAGTATGCCAATGATTACCATTCTGGAGCGGGGGGAGGGACCATAACTGAGGAGATGGACCAATGCTGAAGAGAGGGTCCATTACTAAGGAGAGGGCCCCATACCGAGGACAAGCAAAGCCTCGAAATATCATGAGGTCAACTCTCCGTTCTTTCATGTGCAATACTTATTGACAAACATTTAATCACAACCATGGCTCAAACTCATTGCACAGGCCATCAAGTGTGAAGCAGTGAAGAACCAGATGATGAAGGTCCACAAGATGCACTTACATGAAAGCAAAAGCATAAGTAATTGAGTAGTAATAAACGTCTTCACACTTGGTTCAAATAGCATGTTTTATTGGGCCACATTCATTTTACCAGCATGAAACAACCCATTTTCAAATATTAATTTATCTCAATAGCTAGTGGTACTTAATGTTTTGTTGCCTGTATGGGACCCATATGCATTTTTTCAGGACAGTTACAAAATGTTCCCACTTTGCTGTAAAACATGGTCCTGAGGTCAGAGGCCGAGCTTTTGTTGCAACTTGCATATCGTCTTTAAGTAACCAAACTAAGATACCAGGTGCCAAGCCACTAGTTTCAGCACTTGCACAGCTGGAAGTTACTCTTCCCGTTTGCTTAGCAAGATTTAACTTTCAAATGGGTACACTGACATTTCCAGAAGAAAAACATGGCCAAAAAAAAACACGTCGGAGCAATAAGGATAACTGTCATGGGGGCTTGATGCATATGACATATGGTAGGAGAGCTAGAGAACGAAAGCCCAAGGAAATATCCTTGACAGATCTTTCCACAGTGTATTCTATAGTGAATTTTGGGAATTTCCATGCTACACACTTTCATAGGTAGAAACGTACTTGTCTAATAATTTGAGATTGCTGTCTTGATCTGCAAATCATTGAGTCTTGAATTCAGCTCAATGGGTCTAACATTTTTGCCCTTCGAGTAGACACTGTGACAGAAGGTTGCGATGATTTTACCACATTTGTTGTACCTTCTTCTAAGGTCAACAGAGCGTTCCTCCAACTGTCTGAATGTAATACATGGTTAACAAAGTTCCAGTTGCACACGCCTTTGTTTTCGTGATTTATACTGATAGCAAATCTATTTTAACCTCCCTGTGCTATCCAGGTATATGCAAAGTCTCGTTTTGCACCTTTTCCAATCAATCAACATACATGTTGGCAATGGGAAAACACGTGCCAGAGCCCAGACGCACTTTACTTAAACCTGAGGTTTTTTTATTTTAAGTTCTTGAAAAGTATATTGATTCAACTTCTTTATTTGCTGTTCGTTTTCTCAGTGGATCCCTTCAACTGTATGATTTAGACTTCGTTAATCTTTTGCAAATTGATTTCAGCCATATGTTTAGCAAAACATCATGAACTCAATGGCATGATTTACATCATCCAATGGTTTCCAGTTCCCAATGCATTTTGGGTCCTAGAACTCTTCATCAGGGGTCTCTGTAAATAAACAATATGGCAATATGCATCTTTGCACCAAAAGAGTTACTCAACGACACAACCTTAATCCAACCTACATGTGACCGAGTGTGACTTGTATCGAAGTCTTACTCTTCCCTCTAGTGAACGTGTGCAGCAGACCCGACTTGCCTTTCAATGTGCCCACGAGAACTTGAAAATACCACAACCTCAGAACAATATGGATCCTACAAAGTAGTACTGTGTATGCATCTGTGTTTCACCCAATGACTCTAGCGATTGTGTAGACAGACCATTGCTTTCATATAGCAGATCCAGGAACATTAAAATAAATGTTATCTTCTAAGAAACAAAATCAAGATACCACCTTCAAGGGAACCCAAAGATGTCTGACTGCGTACACTGTAACAATGTTACAACGGATAATATAGTGGTACTTCAAGTGAAAAGCAATGTTATCAACAGCAGCATTCAGCAAATCATAACAGTCTAAATGTTGTATATGCTCTAAAATGCACATGCGCTAAATCATTCGTAGGGAAAAAAAAAAAAAAAATCGGGAGAAAGATTGAAGTTCGAATTACAGAGCAAAAAAGCAATATCTGCCACAAAACAAAATTCCACTGTAGTCATGCACTGGTTGGAAGCAGGCCGTAATACTTGCCAAAGTTCTGAAAGTTGTCAAAGCGAGGGCAGGAATGGACAAACATAAAAAGATCACCCAATCTGAATCTTTCTGGATAAAAAGGGGGGACACTAAGCAGCCCCCACGGCAGTAAAACTGGGAGGGAACATACACAACAGGACCAGTGACCAGCTCTGTTAGGACATATCTCAAAAGACGCACATAATGGCAAATGCATGGCGCAGAAGGGATGGCATTTCCTGTTTAGACATTTTGCCTTCTTGCACATAGTGAACCAAGACTGGAGTCCTCCAACAGTAAAAGTATTTAACGCACCTGGACATTGATTTCCCATTGTTGGTGTCTTCTGAAGAGCAAATAAGAAAAGTTGGGGTCCAATCTTGGAAGATGTTCTACTAGGAAGACAACGTGTGGACACACTGCCCAGAGCCAAATTGTTTGTGCTAGCTTGGACAACTGTGGTGAGTATGTTTCCTATTAAATTCGTAGACAATAAATAATTGCAATGTGTGTGAATCAGCCCCACTTTCTTGAAAATTAGTTTGAGAAACACTTGCAGCAGTAGCTGAACTACCATTATTTCCTGTATCTTGATACATAGGTATTGATGAGGAAACCGCTGGCCCTGTATTGTGTACACTGCACCTCATGAGGGATGCATCTGTGTTGATGGTCACTTGCAGCCTGAACAGGGAGGAATGAGGGGCAGACGGCTGAGGCATAAAATCCAAGTAAGAACCTTGTACAGTGACAATTACTTACTGGTCCACCATTTCAGTATCTACTGAACACTGGGCTCCACCAACAGTAGCTCATACCACTGCCCAGTCACCTGCAAGGATTATCTCACTAGGTTCTCTTGCAGAGAATGCACGTGCAATCAGACGTTTGAGTCTAGTGCAAGATGCCACCACTCCCATCAATGTCATTATCATTCTGGCAGAAGATTCAACATCTTGAAAATGGAACGCAGGGTCTTGAAATGCAATCACTCCCCTCGTACAGTAGACCTTCCCTATCACTGAGCTGAGTATGGATTGCAAAACAGTTCATTTTGGTAGAAAGGAAAATATTACTTCAAAGTAGACATCTGTTCGTAGCATGCAGTGCGGTAGATTCACATCTTTTTCATTATCCTGCCATCTAGTGTTGGGCTCCGAGTGTTGCAAGTTGTTTTTCCTTCCAGAAGTCTTTCGAATCACAGGAAATGAGTGGCTCCTCCTTCTCGGTGATACTGTGCAGGGGCATCGAGTCCTTTGTTAGATTGCTTTTTTTCTCCGCTATCGGGTTTGTGGATCCAATGTGAGGAGAAGTGATGAATGCAAGTAAGGCACTGTGCTTGGCTGCAGGTCTTGAGCAACCTGCCATCTAGATAAACAAGTACATGAAAACTGTTGAACTGAGGATGCAGAGTTGTCACTACAAGACACTTGGTGTACACTTAAGGGGCTGTTCCCAAAAGGAAAGGCTTTGAACTTGTATTTGACTCAACATACCACAAACCTCAGATATTGGTAGTGAGTTTGGTGAATGGGGATGTGGATGTTCCTGGTGATCAAGGGTTGCAAAGTAGCAGATTTGCATCTTGGAGTGTAGTAACTTGAAAATGATCTTAGGTAGGATTTGGTAGTTCACTTTCGGAACACCTGCACTTTCTCTTGTAGCAGCCACTGATGGTCTTGGGTGAAGAAGTGCTGGGATATTTAGTGACTTGATTTGGAATTCCAGCCAGTAGCCATAGGAGAGTATTGAAGGGAGCCACTAATTTGCGGTAATTGAAGGTAGCCACTGATCTGCAGTAATCTCAGCAACCTAGAGAAGGTGTAACCCCTCCCAAGACAGGTGATGAGAATACTCTAAAGGTCACTGCTTTGAGGCCAAGGAAACCTGACCCTGGCCAACTGCCTCCCCCCATCTATTTCATGGAATCCAACAATGGAGTCTGTTCTGATGGTCTATGTTTCAAGAAAGAACTGCAGCTGCTCGTACACATTTCTTTGATGCTGCTCTCAAGTGAATCCCAGATGTCTGGGTGAGAGTTTGCAGTGCACACAAGCCAATCAAGGTTTCTGTATCCTTTTTAATTTTCTTCTGCAAGAATCCGCCTTCGACTTTTTCTCCTTTAGAAAGGCAGGGTGATGAGATGCTGCTAGGATTTCAGACAGAAGCCAGATACAGCCCAGCAGGTCTACAGAGAGGGACGCTGGTGTTTGTCTTGTGCAAGGCATCATCAGCACCAGGAGCATACCTAATGATTGTATCTAGAACTGTCTTTCCCTTTTGAACTATTTATCTACCTATTTCTATACACAGCAGGAAGGTGCTCATGAGCTCCTCTGGAGAGCAGGTGGTAGCTGCCACACACTGGAGCATTGCAACTGTCAAGGCTGAAGGTGGGTAGCAGGGCTTGCTGCCGGAAATGTGGAGCTGAATCGGTAGGCGATTTGCATATGTTTGTGAAATGCCCCCGTCTCTTGAGATTTTGGACTGAATGAGTGAATGCATTAGTCAGATCATAACCTTGAAGTGTAGGGTAAGCCCCTCTCTCATTATTTTTGGTTGAATACTGGGAGATAATAGGATAAAAAAAAAAAAGACAGTGCTAAATTATTTTATATGATACTGCTTGCTAGAAGAGAAATATGTAAAAAATGGATTAGCCTGTTGCCCCCAACGATAATGGAATGGAAAGATTCACTATTATATCATTTGGTTTGTGATACAAAAGGGAGAGGAATTAGCGAGAAGAGTCTTGAATTTTGGAAGCCATTAATAAATTGGTTTGATAAATAGGCAAATTGGTCCTATGATTATATATTCTAAAGTCCAGAGGAACTAGATTATTTGCATTCTGGAGGGTAACTCTGCCCAGAGATGGACTACTCCCTGGTTTGGGAGTCATTTTTGTGACATATATAGAAGAAACCCATTCGAGTTTATTCTGTTAGGGCCTCAGACCAGGGGATCATGAGAAAAGGGACACCAAAAGAAAAAAAAAAAAAAAAAAAAAGCAGAAGTTTTGCCATTGATGGGGAAGGTTTTACGGAAAGCGGCTGCAAAGAATTGTCATCTGGAGGGCTCAAGTTATAATCCTGCTAGGTACCATCCCAGCTATCGAAATGCAGGGGCTTGTCTCATGAACGTGGATGTTTATCAGTGGGTTCCTGCTCTGATTCGGAGTGGGATGGTGCAGGTACAGGCAAAGAAAGTAAGGATGTTTTTTGGCATGTGGCTGATCGGAGGATGGAAGTTGTCAGAAGGAAAGGGGTGGGGGGGGGGGGGGGGGGGTAGGAATCAATGTAAATCCTTTTACTGCTCATCTAGCTTCTGCCCCTAGTAATCACTAGGATGTGGATAAGGAGTAAAGCTTTAAGCCAGCATCAAGAAAGTCTTGAAGTCTATCGCCATTTTGAGAGGGGATGAGCTGGTGCAGAGGCAGAATATCACAGCAATTTTCCTCAGGTTTCAGAGTCTTCAGTGCTGAAGAGGTCTTTTGAGGCTGAGGTGCATTGGGAAGAGTAGGGCGTAAGGCATGGCTCTGTCAGTAGTGTTCCTTGCTATTGAGCAAAGGCTCTGGTGGAAGTTGAATCCTGGAGGGAATGTTTTGTGTGTTGTTTGCAAAAACTAAGGGTAGTCTTTTTTCTCTGTTTCATTGAGTGCCCTGGAGAAGATTGGCCTCTGTAGTAGAAATCGTTGGAGGACACGCTTCCTGGCCCAATACCTTTTTCTGTTTGAATGGTGTGGGGTGCGACTTAGTTTCTTGAGATAGCTATAGCTGCCAAATTTCTATAGGTCTGTGTGTGTAAAATGTGAACCTACCTACAACTTCCCTGTAACATGTTTTTTAGTGAAATATATATATATTGAAAATGTCACTTACCCAGTGTACATCTGTTCGTGGCATCAGTCGCTGTAGATTCACATGTTGTGCATAGCTCGCCATCTGTTGTTGGGTCGGAGTGTTACAAGTTGTTTTTCTTCGAAGAAGTCTTTCGAGTCACGGGACCGAGTGACTCCTCCTTTTGTCTCCATTGCGCATGGGCGTCGACTCCATCTTCAATTGTTTTCCCCGCAGAGGGTGAGGTAGGAGTTGTGTTGTAGTAATAGTGCCCATGCAATGGAGTGACTAAGTATGTACCTATTTAAGGTTAAAATAATATATATACAAATAGTTGAAGGTAACTTCCGAACTGCTACAGGCTCCCGGGGAGGCGGGTGGGCACATGTGAATCTACAGCGACTGATGCCACGAATAGATGTACACTGGGTAAGTGACATTTTCAGTTCGATGGCATCTGTCGCTGTAGATACACATGTTGTGCATAGACTAGTAAGCAGTTATCTCCCCAAAAGCGGTGGCTCAGCCTGTAGGAGTGGAAGTAGTCTGAAATAAGGTTCTTAACACGGCTTGACCTACTGTGGCTTGTTGTGCGGATAACACGTCTACACAGTAGTGCTTGGTGAACGTGTGAGGCGTAGACCATGTGGCTGCCTTCCATATTTCTTGCATTGGGATGTTTCCTAGAAAGGCCATGGTAGCACCTTTCTTTCTGGTTGAGTGTGCCCTTGGTGTAATGGGCAGCTGTCGTTTTGCTTTAAGGTAGCAGATTTGGATGCATTTAACTATCCATCTTGCTATACCTTGTTTTGATATTGGATTTCCTGCATGAGGTTTTTGGAATGCAATAAATAGTTGTTTAGTCTTTCTGATGTTTTTTGTTCTGTCAATGTAGTACATTAATGCTCTTTTGACATCTAATGTATGTAGTGCCCTCTCAGCTACGGAATCTGGCTGTGGGAAGAACACTGGTAGTTCCACTGTTTGATTTAGGTGGAACGGTGAAATAACCTTTGGTAAAAATTTAGGATTAGTCCTTAGGACGACCTTATTTTTGTGTAGTTGTATAAAAGGTTCTTGTATTGTAAACGCCTAAATTTCACTTACTCTTCTTAGAGATGTAATGGCGATGAGAAATGCAACCTTCCAGGTTAGGAACTGTATTTCGCAAGAGTGCATGGGTTCAAAAGGTGGACCCATGAGTCTTGTTAAGACAACATTTAGGTTCCATGAAGGAACAGGTGGTGTTCTTGGTGGTATAATTCTTTTAAGGCCTTCCATGAATGCTTTAATGACTGGTATCCTATATAGGGAAGTTGAATAGGTAGTCTGCAGGTATGCAGATATTGCTGCAAGGTGTATTTTAATGGAAGAGAAAGCTAGGTTAGATTTTTGTAAGTGAAGCAAGTAACCCACTACATCCTTTGGAGTTGCGTGTAATGGTTGGATCTGATTATGATGGCAGTAGCAAACAAACCTCTTCCATTTACTTGCATAGCAGTGCCTAGTGGATGGTCTTCTGGCTTGCTTTATGACTTCCATACATTCTTGGGTAAGTTGTAAGTGTCCGAATTCTAGGATTTCAGGAGCCAGATTGCTAGATTCAGCGATGCTGGATCTGGATGTCTGATCTGTTGGTTGTGTTGTGTTAACAGATCCGGCCTGTTGGGCAATTTGATGTGGGGTACTACTGATAGGTCTAGCAGTGTTGTGTACCAGGGTTGCCTTGCCCAAGTTGGTGCTATTAATATGAGTTTGAGTTTGTTTCGACTCAATTTGTTTACCAGATAAGGAAGGAGAGGGAGAGGAGGAAAAGCGTAGGCAAATATCCCTGACCAGTTCATCCATAGGGCATTGCCTTGGGACTGCCTGTGTGGGTATCTGGATGCGAAGTTTTGGCATTTTGCGTTCTCTTTTGTTGCAAACAAGTCTATTTGAGGTGTTCCCCAGAGTCTGAAGTAAGTGTTCAGAATTTGGGGGTGAATTTCCCATTCGTGGACCTGTTGGTGATCTCGAGAGAGATTGTCTGCAAGTTGATTCTGGATCCCTGGAATAAACTGTGCTATTAGGCGAATTTGGTTGTGAATTGCCCATCGCCATATCTTTTGTGCCAACAGGCTCAACTGCGTTGTGTGTCCCCCCTTGTTTGTTTAGATAATACATTGTTGTCATGTTGTCTGTTTTGACAAGAATGTATTTGTGAGTTATAATTGGTTGGAAAGCCTTTAGTGCTTGAAAAACTGCTAGCAGTTCTAGGTGATTTATATGCAGTTTTGTTTGATGTACGTTCCATTGTCCCTGTATGCTGTGTTGTTTGAGGTGTGCTCCCCACCCTGTCATGGAAGCATCTGTTATTATGTATTGTGGCACTGGGTCTTGGAAAGGCCGCCCTTTGTTTAAATTTATATTGTTCCACCATAGAAGCGAGAGGTATGTTTGGCGGTCCATCAACACCAGATCTAGAAGGTGACCCTGTGCCTGTGACCATTGTGATGCTAGGCACTGTTGTAAGGGCCTCATGTGCAGTCTTGCGTTCGGGACAATGGCTATGCATGAGGACATCATGCCTAGGAGTTGTAATATTATCTTTGCTTGTATTGGATACATGCGTTGTATGATGATGTTGAAATTTTGAATTCTTTGTGGACTTGGAGTGGCTACTCCTTTTATTGTGTCTATTATGGCTCCCAGGTATTGTTGTACTTTGCACAGCAAAATGTTGGATTTTGCAAAGTTGACGGTGAACCCTAGTTTGTAGAGGGTTTGTATGATCTGATTTGTGTGGTGTGAGCACTTTGTCAGCGAATTGGTTTTGATTAGCCAGTCGTCTAGATACGGGAATACATGTATTTGCTGCCTTCTGATGTGTGCAGCGACTACTGCTAGACATTTTGTAAAGACTCTTGGTGCGGTTGTTAAACCAAAAAGCAATACTTTGAATTGGTAATGTATTCCTTTGATTACAAACCTTAGGTATTTCCTGTGCGATGGATGTATTGGTATATGGAAATACGCGTCTTTGAGGTCTAAGGTTGTCATGTAGTCGTGTAGTTTTAGCAATGGTAACACTTCTTGTAGTGTGACCATGTGAAAGTGGTCTGATTTGATGTATGTGTTTAGTATTCTGAGGTCTAGGATTGGTCTCAGTGTTTTGTCCTTTTTTGGTATTAAGAAGTACAGTGAATAAACTCCTGTGTTTATTTGTGTGTTTGGTACTAATTCGATTGCATTCTTTTGCAATAGTGCTTGAACTTCTATCTCCAGAAGCTCGGAATGATGTTTTGATAAATTCTGTGCTTTTGGTGGTATGTCTGGAGGGAATTGTAGAAATTCTATGCAATAACCATGTTGGATAATTGCTAAGACCCAAGTGTCTGTAGTTATTTCCTCCCATGCTTTGTAATAATGACCTATTCTTCCCCCCACTGGTGTTGTTTGGAGGGGGTGAGTGACATCTGAGTCACTGCTTGGTTGTAGGGGTTTTGGGGCTTTGAAATGTTCCCCTGTTCCTAGGGAATTGCCCTCCTCTGTATTGGCCCCGAAAGCCTCCCCTGTACTGTCCCTGGTAACTGGACGGTGTTGCCTGCGAGGTGCTGGCTTGTGTGGCCTGACCCCGAAACCCCCCTCTAAAGGGTGTCTTGTGGAAGGTGCTGTAAGTTCCTCTGCTCTGCGGGGAGTAGAGTGCGCCCATGGCTTTAGCAGTGTCAGTGTCTTTTTTTAGTTTCTCAATCGCCGTGTCCACTTCTGGACCGAACAGTTCTTTTTTGTTGAATGGCATATTGAGAACTGCCTGCTGTATCTCTGGCTTAAACCCAGATGTTCATAGCCATGCGTGCCTTCTGATGGTCACAGATGTATTAATTGTTCTTGCAGCTGTGTCCGCTGCGTCCATAGAGGAGCGTATCTGGTTATTTGATATGTTCTGTCCTTCCTCAACCACCTGCTTTGCCCTTTTTTGTAGTTCCTTGGGTAGGTGCTCAATGAGGTGTTGCATCTCATCCCAATGGGCTCTGTCATAGCGCGCAAGTAGTGCTTGAGAGTTAGCGATGCGCCACTGGTTTGCAGCCTGTACTGCGACTCTTTCCAGCTGCATCGAACTTGCGGCTTTCTTTATCTGGGGGTGGTGCATCCCCAGATGTGTGGGAGTTGGCTCTTTTCCTAGCTGCTCCTACTACGACGGAATCTGGTGGCAGCTGTGTGGTGATGAAAACAGGGTCCGTAGGAGGTGCCTTATATTTCTTTTCCACCCTTGGTGTTATTGCCCTACTTTTGACCGGCTCCTTAAAGATTTCTTTTGCGTGCCGAAGCATACCAGGGAGCATAGGCAGGCTTTGGTAGGAGCTGTGGGTGGAGGAGAGGGTGTTGAATAAAAAGTCATCCTCGACTTGTTCTGAGTATTATCAGATACGCTCCTCTATGGATGCAGCGGACACAGCTGCGAGAACAATTAACACATCTGTGACTATAAGAAGGCACGCATGGCTACGAACGTCTGGTTTTAAACCAGAGATACAGCAGGCAGTGCTCAATATGCCATTCAATGAGAAACAACTGTTCGGACCAGAAGTGGACACAGCAATTGAGAAGCTAAAAAAGGACACTGACACTGCAAAAGCCATGGGCGCACTCTACTCCCCGCAGAGCAGAGGCACTTACAGCACCTTCCGCAAGACAACCTTTAGAGGGGGGTTTCGGGGTCAGGCCACACAAGCCAGCACCTCACAGGCAACACCGTCCACCTACCAGGGACAGTACCAAAGGGGAGGCTTTCGGGGCCAATACAGAGGAGGACAATTCCCTAGGAATAGGGGAAAATTTCAAAGCCCCAAAACCCCTACAACCAAACAGTGACTCACATGTCACTCATCCCCTCCACACAACACCAGTGGGGTGAATAGGTCAGTATTACCAAGCATGGGAGGAAATAACAACAGACACTTGGGTCTTAGCAATTATCCAACATGGTTATTGCATAGAATTTCTACAAATCCCTCCAAACATACCACCAAGAACACAGAATATATCAAAACAACATTCAGACCTTCTGGAAATAGAAG
This sequence comes from Pleurodeles waltl, assembly GCF_031143425.1. Taxonomy (NCBI): domain Eukaryota; kingdom Metazoa; phylum Chordata; class Amphibia; order Caudata; family Salamandridae; genus Pleurodeles; species Pleurodeles waltl. The sequence continues at coordinate 80,378,438 of NC_090446.1, forward strand.
TTCAAGCATTATTGCAAAAGAACGCAATAGAACTGGTACCAAAGACACAAATAAACACAGGAGTTTATTCACTGTACTTCCTAATACCAAAAAAAGGACAAAACACTGAGACCAATCCTAGACCTCAGAACACTAAACACCTACATCAAATCAGAACACTTTCACATGGTCACGCTACAAGAAGTGTTACCATTGCTAAAACAACAAGACTACATGACAACCTTAGATCTCAAAGACGCGTATTTCCACATACCAATACATCCGTCGCACAGGAAATACCTAAGGTTTGTATTCAAAGGAATACACTACCAATTCAAAGTATTGCCGTTTGGTTTAACAACCGCACCGAGAGTCTTTACAAAATGTCTAGCAGTAGTGGCTGCACACATCAGAAGGCAGCAAATACACGTATTCCCTTATCTAGACGACTGGCTAATCAAAACCAACTCACTAACAAAGTGCTCACACCACACAAATCAGGTCATACAAACCCTCTACAAACTCGGGTTCACTGTCAACTATGCCAAATCACACATTCTGCCGTGCAAGCTACAGCAATACCTAGGAGCGTCAATAGACACAACAAAAGGTATAGCCACTCCAAGTCCACAAAGGGTTCAAAATTTCAACAGGATCATACAACGCATGTATCCAAAACAAAGAATACAAGCAAAGATGATATTACAACTCCTAGGCATGATGTCCTCATGCATAGCCATTGTCCCGAACGCAAGACTGCACATGAGGCCCTTACAACAGTGCCTAGCATCACAATGGTCACAAGCACAGGGTCACCTTCTAGATCTGGTGTTGATAGACCGCCAAACATACCTCTCGCTTCTATGGTGGAACAACTTAAATTTAAACAAAGGGCGGCCTTTCCAAGACCCAGTGCCACAATACATAATAACAACAGATGCTTCCATGACAGGGTGGGGAGCACACCTCAATCAACACAGCATACAAGGACAATGGAACGTTCATCAAACAAACCCACATATAAATCACCTAGAACTGCTAGCAGTTTTCCAGGCATTAAAAGCATTCCAACCAATCATAACTCACAAATACATTCTTGTCAAAACAGACAACATGACAACAATGTATTATCTAAACAAACAGGGGGGGACACATTCGACACAGCTGTGCCTTCTAGCACAAATATGGCAATGGGCAATTCTCAACCACATTCGCCTAATAGCACAGTTTATTCCAGGAATACAGAATCAACTTGCAGACAATCTCTCTCGAGATCACCAACAAGTCCACGAATGGGAAATTCATCCCCAAGTTCTAAACACTTACTTCAAACTTTGGGGAACACCGCAAATAGACCTATTTGCCACAAAAGAGAACGCAAAATGCCAAAACTTCGTCTCCAGATACCCACACAGGCAGTCTCAAGGCAATGCCCTATGGATGAACTGGTCAGGGATATTCGCATACGCTTTTCCCCCTCTCCCTCTCCTTCCATATCTAGTAAACAAATGGAGTCAAAACAAACTCAAACTCATACTAATAGCACCAACATGGGCAAGGCAACCCTGGTATACAACACTGCTAGACCTATCAGTGGTACCCCACGTCAAATTGCCCAACAGGCCAGATCTGTTAACTCAACACGAACAACAGATCAGGCATCCAAATCCAGCATCGCTGAATCTAGCAATCTGGCTCCTGAAATCCTAGAATTCGGCCACTTAAACCTTACCCAAGAATGTATGGAAGTCATAAAGAAAGCTAGAAGACCATCCACTAGACACTGCTATGCAAGCAAATGGAAAAGGTTTGTTTGCTACTGCCATCATAATCAAATTCAACCCTTACACGCATCTCCAACGGATGTAGTGGGTTACTTACTACACTTACAAAAATCAAACCTCGCCTTATCTTCAATTAAAATACACCTGGCAGCAATATCTGCATACCTGCAGATTACCCATTCAACTTCACTATTTAGGATACCTGTCATTAAAGCATTTATGGAAGGCCTTAGAAGAATTATACCACCAAGGACGCCACCCGTTCCTTCATGGAACCTCAACGTTGTCTTAACAAGACTCATGGGTCCACCTTTTGAACCCATGCATTCTTGCGAAATACAATTCCTAACCTGGAAAGTTGCATTTCTCGTCGCCATCACGTCTCTAAGAAGAGTAAGTGAAATTTAGGCGTTTACAATACAGGAACCTTTTATACAACTACACAAAAATTAAGTAGTCTTACGGACCAATCCAAATTTTTTACCAAAGGTTATTTCACCGTTCCACCTAAATCAGACCAGGCCCCGACGGGGGATCGAAAACTACCCCAAAGGGCACCGGAGCTCTTCACTCTTCGATTCGGTGTCGATTCTATCTAAGCCGATCCTGAACGCAACAATACCGACGTAATTTTCCGATATTTAGCTAACTTTCCGTTCCGAAACCCGGAGCGAAAGGAACACGTCCGAACCCGATGGCGGAAAGAAAACAATCAAAGATGGAGTCGACGCCCATGCGCAATGGAGACAAAGAGGAGGAGTCCCTCGGTCCCGTGACTCGAAAGACTTCTTCGAAGAAAAACAACTTGTAACACTCCGACCCAACACCAGATGGCGGGCTATGCACAACATGTGTATCTACAGCGACAGATGCCATCGAACCTAGGTTTTCCGATTTGAAATCTCGGAGCAAGAGGAAACAAGTTTGAACCCGACAGCGGAAAGAAAACAACCTAACCATGGAGTCGATGCCCATGGGCACTGTAACCGAGAGGAGGAGTCACTCGATCCTGTGACTCCAAAAATACTTCTTAGAAGAAAAATAACTTGTAAAACTCCGAGCCCAACACTAGATGTCGGAAGAGTTATGCATAGCATGTGTATCTGCAGCTACACATGCCATCGAACACGCACACACACACATATATATATATATATATATATATATATATATATATATATATACACACACACACATACATACATATAGTTACTTACCCAGTAGACATGTTTGTGGCATGTAGTGCTGCAGATTCACATGCTGTGCATAAGTCCGCCATCTAGTGTTGGGCTCAGTGTTACAAGTTATTTTTCTTCAAAGAAGCTTTGAGTCATGCAATCAAGTGACTTCTCCTCGTCGGTGATGGTGCACATGGGCGTTGAGTCCTTTGTTAGATTGTTTTCCCACAGGAGGGTGAAGTAGATAGTGTACAAGTGTATATGTACATACATAGTAAAGAAATTAGATGTCCATGCAATGTAAATACATATTTACAATGTTATAAAACTACAATGGCCACAGGCTTCCGGGTAGGAGGGAGGGCAGGGCCCTTGTGAATCTACAGCACTACATGCCACTAACAGATGTCAAATGGGTAAGAAAATAAGTTACTTACCTGTAACTGTGGTTCTCCAGTATTGGTATCTTTCATAGATTCACATGCTTGAATCATTCCCTGTCGTCGAAGTGGGAGTCCCACGGTACATAGAAAGCAATAAATAGAGATTTTTTTTTGTTTTCCATTGAAGTCAATAGGAAAAAACACATTCAATTGTACAACTATCAGCCTCTTTGGAAATAGCCCAAAATTCAACCAATCAGGCGTGACCACCCCTTTAGAATCCTCAGCACAGAGGCTTAGTCTCTCAGATTTCTCCGCACTAGTGATTATAGGAAAGCCAAAAGAGGTGAGCCTCTCTGGGGAGGAGGGTGGGTCGCATGTGAATCTATGAAAGATACCAATACTGGAGAACCACAGTTACAGGTAAGTAACTTATTTTCTTCTCCAGTATTGGGGTATCTTTCATAGATTTACATGCTTGAATCAGAGTAGCCAGCAGTAGGAAAAAATGTTTGAGTTCTGAAACACCAAAAGTATGCCTGTGTATAATGCATGCTATATGAACTCATATAGGTAATTAACATTTGTCAATCAACCGTTAAAAAATATTACCTATATAAATATATATATATACACACATATACCTACACATAGATATATAAACATAAAAATATCATTCTGACAATACATAGAGGATGGAGGGTAAGAGGTTATTGGCTCACCTTATGCAAATAAATTACATAACACTGCTTGTCCTACCGCGGCATCCATTCTGTCCGTAGCTTCCAGGCAGTAGTGCTGGGTAAAGGTGTGAGCACGTGTCCATGTTGCCGCTCTGCAGATCTGGCTCAGAGGGACTCCTGCGAATAGAGCTGCCGAAGTGGACACCGCTCTGGTGGAGTGCGCTCTGACACTGGATGAGAACGGCTTCCCTGCCAACTGGTGGCATAACTGTATGGCAGAAGAGATCCAGCGCGCTATGGTCTGCTTAGTAACGGCTTTGCCTTTATTGATCCTTCCATAACTGAAACAGTTGTTCAGATTTACGGAAGTTGCTTGTCCTTTGTATATAAAATTTTCAACAGCATTTAATGTCTAGAGAATGTAGTGCGCGCTCCGCTGCAGTTTGTGGATTTGGAAAAAATATTCTCAGAACCACCGGCTCATTTAGGTGAAAAGATGATGGAACCTTAGGTATAAATTTTGGATTAGTTCTCAAAACGACCACCTCTGGTTTGAATTGGAGGAAAGGTGGAGAAATTGTGAAGGCTTGGACATCGCTAACCCTCTTCGCTGACGTCAAGGCCAGAAGGAGGGCTGTTTTAAAAGAAATGAATTTGAGGTCCACTTTATGAATGGGCTCAAACGGATGTTTCATTAACTGGGAGAGCACAAGATTCAAATGCCACTGAGGTGAAGGACGGTGAATTGGCGGAAACATCCTGAACAAACCCTTGAGAAATTGTTTTATTATTCTGGACGACCATAAAGAAGGTGACTGAGACGTTCGTCGGAAACGGGATATGGCAGCCAGGTGCACTCTAATAGACGAATGTGAAAGGCCGGATTTAGCGAAATGCAATAAATATGGCACAATCTGTTCAGGAGAGGACCTTAGACGTTGGAAGTTGAGCACCATAAGCAAAACCTCTTCCACTTGAACTTATATGTCCGGTTTGTAGACTGAGCCCTGGCACAGGCAAGTATCTCCCTGCAATCTGGAGGGATATCTAGCCCGTCTAATTCATAGAATTCAGGAGCCAGGCTGATAAATGAAGAGACGTCGGGTTGGGATGACGACCCTGATTCGTTGTTAACAAGTCCGGTATTGTCTTCAGTCGAATGTGAGGCTGCTCCGAGAGTAATAGAAGTTCTGTGAACCAGAACTGGCGTGGCCATCTGGGAGCAATTAATAGAAGTCTGCATGGTTCCCTCTTCATCTTTTGCAGAAGTCTCAGGATGAGTGGAAGCGGGGGAAAAGCGTATGCATAAATCCCTGACCATCTGATCAAAAACACATTCCCCTTTGATCCCTTCTGCGGTCGCCAGCTTGCGAAGTGTTGGCATTTCTTGTTGTTTCTGGTCGCTAACAGATCCAGATTGGGTTTGCCCCAACGACAAAAGAGACGTTCGAGAACTGACTGACTGAGTTCCCACTCGTGGCAGCTGGTTCAAGTCCTGCTTAAGGCATCTGCCCAGGTGTTGGTGATCCCCGGGAGATGTTCTGCTCTGATGGATATTCGATGTTGAATTACCCAATGCCACAGCTTCTGTGTTTCTAGTGATAATGCTGGAGATCTTGTGCCCCCCTGTTTGTTGATGTAATGCATGACTGTGGTATTGTCTGTTCTTATCAAGACTGAAGAATCCCTGATGTTTGTGAGGAAGGATTTGAGTGCCAAGGCAACCGCCCTTAACTCCAATACGTTTATGTGAAGAGTCGACTCCTGAGTGGACCATTTCCCTCTCACTGAAAGATCCTGCAAATGAGCACCCCATTCCTCTAGGGATGCATCTGTTATAATGTGCATCGTTTTGTCCTTCAGAAATGACAGACCTTCTGAGACGAGGGGAGTATCCTTCCACCACTTGAAAGCTTGTTTTGCTGATGGGGTTATTTGGATTACATCGTCGAAAGAGCCTTCTATTTGTTTCCATTGATTGTCTAACTGTTGTTGAAGTGTCCTCATGTGCAGACGACAGTTTTCTATCAATGGAATGCAAGACAAAAGCATCCCCAGAAAAGACTTGTAAGTCCGCACTGAAGTGGACTTTCTTTTGCTGAAACGTGCTACTAAATCTCGAAGTTTCTTTCGTCTGTCCTGTGAAGCAAAGGCTTTTGCCTGGACAGTGTCCAAGATGGCCCCTAGAAAGGTGATGTTCTGGGTAGGATCTAGGAGAGACTTGGGGTAATTGACTGTCAAGCCCAGAGCTCCGAAAAGAGATAGATATGTTTCCGTGTCCCTGGCAGCCTTTGATGTTGTTCGTGCCTTTATTAGCCAGTCGTCTAAATACGGGAACACCTGTATCCCTAGTTGTCTGAGGGGGCTGCCACCGGTGCCAAAACTTTGGTGAATACTCTTGGGGCCGACCTGAGGCCAAAGGGTAACACTCTGAACTGGTAGTGAGTGCCTGCAACCCTGAATCCTAAGAATTTCCGATGATTGGGGTGAATGGGAATGTGGAAATATGCGTCCTGAAGAGCTAAAGATGTCATAAAGTCCCCTCGGTTGAGTAGGCGCAGGACGTCTTGAAGGGAGATCATGCGAAAAGACTGCTTCTTGAGGTATTTGTTGAGAGAACGAAGATCTAAAATAGGTCTCCAGTCCCCTGTCTTTTTCCGAATAAGGAAGAAGCAGGAGTAAAAACCTGTTCCCCTCTGGCTCCTTGGTACGATCTCTATTGCTCCCTTCTTCATTAAGATAGGAATCTGTTCCATAAGCTCGTTGAGATGGGCTGGCGGGGGACCTCTTGGTGGTACATGAGGGGGAGGTTGGTTGAATTCTAGTGTATGCCCTCGGTTGACAATATCAAGTACCCATTTGTCTGAAGTTATTTTGGACCACTGGTGTAGAAACTTGGAAATTCTGCCCCCTATTAGAGTGTTGATATAGGGGCTGGGTGCAGGCATCCGATGAGGGTCAGTGCTTTCTTGTCATCTCCTTGGTCTTGTAAGCCGACTTTCCTCTCGTTTGTTGCCTGAAATGAGTGGATGACTGTTGTCGAAAGGAATGTGGTTGTTGCTGGCCAAAGGTGGAGCGAAACTGTCCTTGGTAAGAGGAGTATTGACGATATTGTTGAGCGCCTCCTCTATACGAAAAGGTTCCTCTCCCTCTTGCTCCTCGAAAGGGCTGTCTCTTGTATTGTAGTGTTGCCAGAGATCTGGCTGTCTCAGTGTCTGCTTTAATGGATTGTAACGCATCATCCACATGCTTGCCAAACAAGAGCTCACCATCATACGGCATGTCCAGGATCTTTAATTGTACTTCCGGCCTAAAAGAAGTAGCTTTGAGCCACCCCTGGCGCCTGAGTACGGCCGCTCCGGTCAACTGGCGAAAACCTGTAGACGAGACGTCTATGGCGCAGTCTATGATTTCAGCCGAAATCTTTTCACCTTCCTGTAGAATCTTGCGCGCTTCTACTCTACTATCCTCAGGTAAAATGTCTATAAACTGCGACATATCAGACCACATCTGGCGGTCGTATCTCCCTAGGATTGCTAGAGAATTTGCTGCTCTAACAGCAGTGGCCGCCATCGTTGAGAACTTTTTCCCTATTGGATCCAATCGACGTCCTTCTTTGTCTGGGGGGGCAGTTAGAGATGCCGATGGATTCCTGGACCTCCTCTGAGCTGCCTGCGATATGACAGAGTCCGGTTTAGGGTGACTAACCAAACATGCTGGAGAATTGTCCGGCACCTTATATTTCTTTTCAAGTCTCGGCAAGACTGCGGGAATGGAGGATGGAGTCTGCATGACCTTAAGGCCTTCCTCCCAAATGAAGTCAACAATGGGTATGGCCCTTACAGACTTCCTAGTATCTTCTTTGAAGTCATAAAGAAAACAGTCTGACTGCTTTGATGTTATTGGCAGCTGGAATCTTTTCGCAGCTCTTTCCATCACACTATGGAAGCCACCAATATCCTGCGGTGGAGAGTCCACTGGTGGTGGCGTAGATGGAGATGGAGTTTGAATTTGATACTCATCCCATTCTGGAATGAGTGAATCCGAGTCCTGAATTTCACCTTCTTCCTGCTCGTCCTCAGATGAAGGTGGAGCAATATCTTGTCCAGATGAAGGTGCTGTGGTAGGATCAGGAAATTCAGATGGTCTAGCAGGGGTGGACACTGGTGTCTGCGGAGGTTGCACCGGGAGAAGAGCCAGGTGGAGGAAATCTTGAATAATAATCCTGCATCATCTGTTGAAGATTGGCTATCAACGAGACAGGCATCTGAACTGTCTGTTCCTGTTGCCCTTGAAATTGTAGGTGATTCTGATCTTGCTGGTCCAAATAAGGCTGGAGATCTTCATCTTCATCTTCCTCCTGGCACTTAATGCGTAGTTCAGATGGACTACGTGCCACCGGAAAGAAACCATCATCAGAATAAACATCATCGTCATCATCTTTGTCAGCAAAGAGATGCTGCGGAGGTACTGGTGTGACCTTACTGGGTGATGTATGCGATGGAAGTAATAGAGAAGACTTGCTCTTTATAGGGAGAATTCTCTGTGGCAGGTAAGGAGATGCTCCAAAATGTTTAGGTATCGGATCAGGATATTGAGTCGTCGACTGAGCCGCCGTCGACGGAGCGCCCGTCGATAGTGTTCTCGTTGACTGTGTAGGCGTCGACGGAGCTGTCGTCAGTGGAGCCGTTATTGGTGCCGTGAGCGTCGACGAAGTTGCCGTCGACGGTGCCAATGCTGACAAGGTTTCCGCCCACGGGATTGTCGTCGACGGGTGCGTCGTCACTATTTTCGTCGGTGAAATCGACTGAGATGCTCTGAATTTACTCGTCAATGAGTGCGTCGACGGTAAAGATTTCATTTTCTAACACGTCGTCGGCTTCTTTGTAATCTTCAGGGTGTGAGCCGACGATGGACCATACTTCAAACTCACCGACGTTATCGTCGTAGATGACAGTGGAGAAGAGGTTACGATCATTGGCGACGATGGAGCCGTAAACGTGGCCGTCACTGTTGTCGTCGACGAAGGAAGGCCTGCGGTCGACGATGCGGTCGACGATGCGCTCGTCGACGGTGTAGATTTTCTGGACGCCGACGGTGGTAGTGAACTTGAAGGCTTTTTGAGCTTCCTTGATGAAGAAGCAGGTGTGGATGGCTCTGAATGAACCTTACCACACATTACCTTGGATGTTGAAGCTTGCTCCTCCGGCTTGTCCTTAAACGCATGCAGCTTCTTAGCTGACTTACTGCTCTTGGGGGATAAGCTCTCCACAGCCCTCTTCCTTTTCTTTGAGGTCACTGAAGTGTCACTGTCTTCCTCCTCAGAAAGAGCTTCTCTGGCCTTTCTTTTCTGAAGCCAAAGTAGGAGCCTGGCTTCTCTGTCTCTCAGAGTCTTGTTGGGAAAGGTCCTGCTGATCTTACAGTCCTTGACCTTATGCTCTGAATGTAGGCAGTAGATACATTCCTTGTGAGGGTCCTCACAGTGAAGTCTTAACTTTCCACAGGTACCACAAGGTCTAAATAAACCTTTTCTTGCTGTAGACATGATGGAAAAATACTACAGTAAGAGCAAAAGTGAAAATTTGAAGATTTTCTCTTGAAGAGATAGAAAAACTGAGCAGAGCTCAGGGAGACTTCCTTACACACGAAGTGCGGTAGAAAATCTTAGAGACTAAGCCTCTGTGCTGAGGATTCTAAAGGGGTGGTCACGCCTGATTGGCAGAATTTTGGGCTCTTTCCAAAGAGGCTGATAGTTGTACAATTGAATGTGTTTTTTCCTATTGACTTCAATGAAAAAAAAAATGAAAAAAAATCTTTATTTATTGCTTTCTATGTACCGTGGGACTCCCACTTCGACGACGGGGAATGATTCAAGCATGTGAATCTATGAAAGATACCCCAATACTGGAGAAGTATAATTTTCTGGTTGATGGTATGTGTAGCTGTAGATACACATGCTGTGCATAGACCGAACAGCAGTCCCTCCTAAGAAATAAGCGCAGTGGCTAGCTTGTAGGTTTTGTAGTAGTTTGAAATAGTGTTTTAAGCACTGCTTGTCCAACATTTGCTTGTTAGCGAGAGAATACATCCACACAGTAGTCTTACTATATGTGTTTGAAGTAGACCATGTGTCTGCTTTACATGTGTCTACATATGTTGCCTAAGAATGCCATAGAACCCCTTTTTTCCTAGTGGAATGAGCTTTTGGAGTTATTGGTTGCTGTCTTTTGGCTTTAAGATAGCAAGTTTGTATACATACGACTATCCATCGTGCTATTCCAGTTTTTGAAAAAGGATTACCTTTGTGAGGCTGTTGAAAAGCCACAAAGTTGTTTGGGTTTTCTAAAATCTTTTGTTCTGTCTATATAGTACATGAGAGCTCTTTCGGCAACTGAATCTAGTTGTGAAAAGACAGGGAATTCCACTGACTGATATGAAAAGGTGAAACCACTTCTGCTAGGCATTTTGGATTTGTCCTAAGAATGCCTGGATTTCACTAACTCTTCTTAGAGAAGTAATTGCTACTAAAAAGGCAACCTTCCATAATAAAAACTGAAGAGGGCAAGAATGCATGGGTTCAAATGGTGATCCCATAAGTTTTGTGAGTACAATGTTAAGATTCCACAAAGAAGCTGGTGGTGTTCTAGGTGGAATACATCTTTTAAGACCTTCCATAAAGGATTTAATAACAGGAATCCTAAATAGGGAAGTATGTTGTCTGTTTTGGAGGTAAGCAGCTATTGCTGTTAAATGTATCCAAATAGAGGAGTATGCAAGGTATGTTTTTGTAAATGTAGCAAACAGTAAACAATATCCTGAACTGAAGCTTTAAGTGGGTCAATGTCTTTAGGTCGACAATAGCAGCTAAATGCTTCCATACAGATGGATAACACTGTCTAGTTGTGGGTGTGTGCTTCTTTTAGAATATCCATACACTCAGATGGAAGTTGTAAGTAGCCAAATCGCCAGGTTGCGTATGCTGGGGTTTGGATGTCTGATTTGACCTCTCTTTCGAATCAACAGATCTGGTCTGTTTGGTAGCTTTTGATGCAGTACTACAGACGGATCCCACAGTGTTGTGCACCAATGTTGACGTGCCCACATTGGAGCTATGAGTATTATGGTGAGTGAAGTTTGTTTCATCTTTTTGATTAGAAATGGAATTAGTGAGATGTGGAAAAGTGTAAGCAAATATCACTTACCCAATTGATCCATATAGCACTGCCCTTGGTCTGAGGGTGTGGGTACCTGGATGCAAAGTTTTGGCACTTTGCATTTTCTTTTGTGGTGAAAGGTCTATTTGTGGGGTTCCGCACATTTGGAAGTATTTTTCAATCACCTGTGGGTGAATTTCCCATTTGTGTACTTGCTGCTGCGTCCTGCTCAAGAGGTTCGCAAGTTGATTGTGTATCCATGAGATATACGCTGCCACAAATTGAACTTGATTGTGAATTGCCCATTTTTTTTTTTTTTAATTGTCTGCGCTAGAAGGGACAATTGATACGAATGTGCGCTCCCCCCTGTTTTTGCAGATAATAAATTGAGGTCATATTGTCCGTTCATATCAACACTATTTTGTGTGGTTTGAGTGAGAAACGCTTTGAGCACTAGGAATACTGCTAGTAATTACAAGTGGTGTATGTGATAAGTCTGTTTGATGGAGTCCCATTGACCCTGTATAGTGAGGTTGTTGAGATGAGCTCCCCAACCTATCGACATCTGTTGTGATTATGGTCTGAGGCACAGGGTCCTGAAAGGACCATCCTTTTGATAGGTTGGTGTGATTCCACCACTGCAGAGTGTGGAAATGTTGGCGGTCCAGCAACACTAGATCCTGAATATGGCCATTGTGCCCAAGACCATTGTTGCGAGAGACCCTGCTGTAGTGGTCTCATGTTTAAGCATGCATTGGGTACTATTGCTATGCAGCCTTGTAAAACAGTTCTACTGATATGCGGTGATTTCAACACTAAACCTCATTCTATACTCTGGGATGAACACGTAGTAGAGGAAGACCATGCTTGGAATATTCCAACGCCTCTCATCCAACGTTGTAAAGACTCCAAGAAAGGAGAAATAATCTTTGAAGCATTAATAGAAGGAGGAATCCGCACATTAAACGGAAGAACAAATTCAGATAGAACTTTTAAATCTACCTTTCGAACTGGAAAAAGGCAAAGTATAATCGACTACATGGCAATAAACATCGAAGCCTGGCATTATGTCATCGATATGGAAATAAGGGACAGGATTGAGAGTGATCACGACCCACTGCTAATGGAGATAGCCTTCCCTGGGCTCGTGTCCGGATGGACTGAGTCTCCATTCATTGGAAATAGCTTAACAATAACCACGAGACCAAATAGGAAAAACATATTAAGGTCAAATGAGGATGAACCTTATATGAGTGCACCTAGTCAAACCTGGTTGCTATCACTTAGCATGTTTTTAAACCTACCAGTTAACAAAGCCTCACCCCTCCTGCATAATTTTAATAATTTGCTAGTACAAACAAAAAAGGAAAAGACCAAGCATCTTCAAATTAATCCTAAAATGATGGAGGGCTGGTTCGATGAAGAGTGTTTGAAGTTAAAAAAGACCTTATCACAAGCACTAAAGAACCGGCATTTGAACGACCTCAATGAGCAATATTTTCATGAATGCAGGCAACAGTACAAAAAATTACTGATACACAAAAGGAAGATATTTCCACATAAACTCTGGAAAATTCTACTGCAGGCAATATCGGCAGGGAACTGCAAAAGGTTTTGGGAGATAGTCAGGTGGGGATGCGAAGGTCCTTCGAAAAACCTAGAACTGAATATCAACCCACAACTTTGGGTAAAGCATTTTACCGCCTTGTACCAGGAAGTAGCCAAGACGGCACCCGGGAGCACCAATAACTCAAACACTCTCACTCAAGGGCTGGTAGGCAGAAATCAAAGATCAACTAAGGTATTTCCACCTCAAAAGACTTATGCAGTACCTTCAAATTGGCTTGCTAGATTAGCAAATGAAACCCAGAATGAATTAGTCCCTAACGAATTCCCCAGCACAAATTCCATGCAGGTAGCCTATGCCATTCCATGTGTAATGGAGCTAATACCGGAATTCAGTGAGAAAGAGATTAAACAAGTTATCCTCCTCCAAAAGCCGCATAAGGCTGCAGGCCCAGACGGTATCCCTTCAGACGCTTACCGTAACCAGCTAGCGTTATGGTTACCTGCTCTAGCCCGTCTATTTAACAGTGTTTGGCACCACGAGGTAATCCCTACCTCTTGGAAGAAATCAATAATTGTTCCAATTCATAAAAAAGGGCCTCGGGATATGGTGAGCAATTACAGGCCTATTTCACTGCTTGATAGTGTTGGAAAGATTTTTGCCAAAATGATTCAGTCGCGCCTAGACCAATGGTTAGAGGATGGAGATCTAATATCAACACACCAAGCTGGTTTTAGGAGAGGCCAAAGTACAACAGATCAACTTTTTAAGCTAAACATGATCTGCGCTAAATATGCCACCCTTAAAGATTGTCCATTATATCTGGTCTTTGTGGATCTTCAAACAGCCTTTGACAGCGTAAACCGCCAAACTCTATGGCAATTATTGTCGGAAATGGGCATACAAGGAAAAATTTTAAGGCTGTTAATTCTATTGCATACAGGAAATACTGCCAGGGTCAGATACACCACGAGAAATGATTATACGGCAGAAATTCCAATCGAGCGAGGCGTAAAACAAGGCTGTGTTTTCGCCCCAACCTTATTTAATTGTTATATAAATGAAGTAAGTCAAGTCCTGAGGGAATTAAATCTGGATGTGCCAAAACTAGCCAATGAAAGCATACCTATCCTGCTCTTTGCTGATGACGCTGTACTACTAGCAAGAACGGGGATAGCAATGCATCGACTACTCAGGGGTTTCGAATCATTTTGTACCTCAAGGAGCATGGTAATCAACGAGGGGAAAACAAAGTTTATGATTCTTAACCAAAAACAGACGATGCAATCGACTTTTAGGGCAAACAACAAGCCTTTGGCCCGAGTGGCTACTTATGATTACCTGGGTTGCAGATTAGACGAAAAACAGACATGGAAACCACAAATCTATAAAAGTAGTATTTTCTTGGCCCAACAAGCTGGAGCAGTACTCAGATTTGCAAAAGCTACAGGCAACCATTCTGTGAGTTCTGCACTGCTTGCATATAAAACAAAAGCAAGAGCTGCAGCACTTTACAGCGCAGAGATCTGGGGATTCAGAAAGACTCCATCAATACAAGTAACCGAGAATAAATTTTTACGCCGATTACTTTGTTTAGGCAATGCCACACCAATGAACGCAATAAGAATTGATCTTCAAATGAGAAAGGTTGAGGACTACATTGCTCTGGCTCCAGTAAGATACTGGATCCGTATTTGGTCAAAAAAGGAACTTAAATCATATAGAGACGTACTTAAGGACATCATGAAGCTACAAAGCCATCGGAAATTGCCCTGGTTCAAACATATCTCAACTACTTTGGCTGCTATCGGCCAGGGAGACCTCTGGATCCATCCAGAAAAAATCAGAAGGCCTAGTTTAGCTGTCATAAAAAAGGCATATTGGGAGCAAAAGATTGAGATTATGTGTGAGTCACCTAGCCCTTTATTTAAGCGCTACATTTTGTTTAACCAAGAACTTAAACCAGCAATATTCATAGACAATATTTATCCGGAGGAAAAAAGGGTTCTCTATTTTAAATTCCGTATGGGCACACTACCTGTGACGGCGGTGGCAAACAGATGGCAACCCGCTCCTCTGGGTAGATTAGAATGTTGTCCATGTCTTCATGGTGGCCCAGAAACACTTTCCCACTTCCTTTTATTATGTCACTTTACGCTTAAACTCCGCAAATTGTATTTACGCCCACTTTTTAGATCTTACGGAGTTAGGAAGTGCAAGGAGGCGGAAGTGTTATGTATGCGATGAGACGAGAAACACATCGTGACAAAGGTTTCAACTTATATCTTGGAAGCATGGAAGTTACGTTCATCAATGCACCCACAGTTGGCACAGGCATAACCGCTTATGTCATCCCATAGCTATCCAGCTTGGGAAATCGGTGCAGGGTGGTGTAAAACTGGGTTAGGCCTCGGGCTTCCATTAAACGGTTGGCAGACACTGCAAGGTCCCAAATGATTTGTGCCAGAACAAGATATTTAAATATTAGATTTATAATGTTTTTTTAGAATAAGTTAAGTTTTTATGTAACTTATGGCTATATACTATGTTTTATGATAATGTAGGGTAAATCGGATACATTTCGGCACATGTTAAATCAATAACTTAAGCACAGTTTCCTTTTCTATTGAGATGTTTTATTAATGTGATTTTTACCGAGTGTGATGGATTGATATTTATTGTGTGGTTATTGTTATGGCCGGATAGGCTAACAACAATTAAATAAATGGTAAATGGTATTCAGTACCTGCACTGAACTGCTATGCATAATGCCATCATACCCAATAGTTTCATGATCAATTTCACTTTTTAAGTGTGGTTGTATTGCAGCTGAGATATGAGATCGTGAAAAGCTTGAATTCTCATTGGGTTTGGGTATGCTAATTGAGTGTTCAGAATTGCTCCCAGAAACTGTTGTATCTGTGCTGGGTGCAGGTGAAATTTTTGATAATTGATTGTAAATCCTAGGTTGTGTCGAGTGTTCACTGTATACTGTGTGTGCTGTTGACAGATTTGAATTCTACTGGATTTTATGAGCCAGTAGTCCAGATATGGAAAGACATGTATATGTCGTCTTCTGAGGAATGCTGCGACCACTGCTAGACATTCGGTGAACACCCTTGGTGCTGTTATTACCCCGAAGGGTAGTACTTTGAATTGGTAATGCTTTCCTGCTGTCACAAATCTTAGTTATTTCCAATGTGCTGGATGTACTGGAATGTGACAATAAGCATCTTTGAGATCTAATGCTGTCATGTAGTCCTGTTTTTGTAATAGGGGAATGACAACTTTTAGAGTGACCATATGAAAGTGCTCTGAAAGTATGTATAGATTGTGGGGTCTGAGATCTAGGATTGGTCTGAGAGTACCATCCTGTTTTGGTAGGAGGACGTATAGTGAATATACTCCTGACCCCTGTTGGGATATCGGTACTCTCTCAATGGCTCCTTTGAGCAGTAGTGATTGTACTTCTGATTTTAATAGAATGAGATGCTCCCGAGTTAGTTTAGTTGAACGAGGTAGAATGTTTGTTGGAGTGGAAAGGAGTTCTAGACAATAACCATGCTGGATAATTGATAGAACCCACTGATCTGTAGTGATGTTGTGCCACTGTTGATAGAAATATACCAGTCTTCCTCCCACAGGAGATGTGTGCTCTGTGGGGATTGTGAGAAAGTCACTGTTTATTTGATTGTGAGGAACCTCTGGAAGTGGAAGGTTTACCTCTTTCACTATTGTTGAATCCTCTACAGGAGCCTCTAAATGATCCTCTAGTGTAAAATTGTGAGGATTGTTTTTGATGGGCGATTGCTGTTTCCATAGCTGATGGTTTGAAACCCCCTCTAAATTGCGGTCTACAAAAAGTACCTCTGGTGGGTGTGGTATATAACGTACCCACGGCTTTAGCTGTTTCCAAATCTTTAAGTTTGTCTATGGTTGTGTCCACCTCGGGCCAAATAAATGTTTATCAAAAGGCATGTTTAGTACTGTCTGTTGTATCTCAGGTTTGAGACCTGAACATCTTAATCAGACATGTCTTCTAATAAGCACACTTGTGTTAATTGATCTAGCTGCTGTATCAGCTGCATCCATGGCAAATCTAATAGTGTTATTAGACATAGCATGCCCTTCATTTACTATTTGCTGGCCCCCTTTTTTGGTGTTCTGGAGAGAAGTATTGTAACAGCTCTTCCATTTCGTTCCAGTGTGCCCCATCATATCTAGCCAAAAGAGCTTGTGAATTTGCTATTCTCCAATGATTTGCAGCTTGTGAAGCTACTCTTTTTCACAGCTGCATCTGATTTCCTGCTTTCCTTATCTGGAGGAGGGGCATCTCCTGTGGACTGACTGTTAGCCTTTTTCATTGCTGCACCAACTACAATTGAATCAGGAGTTAACTGGGTTCTTATAATATGTTGATCCCAGCTTTAACAGGCTCTTGAAAGATATCAGAAGCATGTCTGAGCATTCCTGGAAGCATGGGAAGTCGTTCATATTGTTTACGGGTTGACGCTAGCGTGTCAAAAAATAAATCTTGTTCCATCTGATCTGTATGCATTTGTACATTATGATAGGCTGCAGCTTTAGCCACTACTTGATTGTATACAATAGTGTCTTCTGGTAGCGAGGGTCTGGCAGGATAATAAAGTGGGTCATTTGGTAAAATGGGATCAGAGTCATATGTATCCCATGAATCTGTATCCTGTTGGACATCACTAAGATCACCTCTAAGTGGTGAAATTGAGGATGTATGTGGTGATAATTGTGCTTCACATGAGGGTGATGGTGTGGAAGGAATAACAGGAAAATGGTGGTGAAGGCTGTTTATGCTTTGTAGCCTCTTTGTGTTGTTTGTCTTTGAAGACCTTCTTTGATGGAGGTACATCTTTTGAAGTGACTTTAAAAGTCAATTTCTTTTTAAAGGACATTGGAGGGGAGGCAATTATTCTTCCTGTGTCCTTCTGAATGTTTATCTTTCGCTGTTTAGCGTCCATCACCTCCAAAATAGGTTGTATGTCCATGGATTCCTGGGTAGAAGTAGTTTCATTACTACCCATGGCTTTCCACTCCGAAAGTTTGTGTTTTGATCGAACCAAAAGTATCGGCTCCAAAGATGTTGTTAATTTTTTCAGATCAGAAGATGTGCTTTGATTTTCGGCTCGACTCCAAGACTGGTGTAGGCGCCTGGTTGGTCAATGGCAAATGCACTTTAGTCTTTAATCTCTGTGCCAAACACAAAGGTTGGTTATCCGGACTTTCTTTTCGAATCCGACCATGGCCCAATGGCAGTGGAGGACTGATGACTAGTGCTGGAATAATTTTTGTCGTGCAATGAGGCCGTTGTACTCACATACTGCGCCGGAGGCACGTAGTGGCTGTCATAATCGGAGCGTTCATCAGAGTCTGAATCTTGGATGGAAAAGACTTCCCCTTGTTGAACTTCTTCTTGAGCATATTCTTCACCAAAGATATCTGGTGTGTCTTCTGTGGATTTGGATACCATTTTGAGACGATGAGCTCTACGGTCTCAGAGTCTTTTTTGGATCGAAAAGATCTACAGGCATCACAATTCTCTTCCTGATAGTCTGGAGATAGAGATTACACACGGAATGCTGATCGGTGTACAGAAATTTATAGTTACACAGGACAGAATCGAAACAGAGTTCGTTCCATCAGACTTACATTGAAGTAGGCCCTTAAAGGGCGGTGCCCTTGTACGAGTGAGAAATTCGACCCACTCTCCTCCCCTTAGAGACTCCCTTTTACTGACTCCGGTACCATGGTTAACTCACGTTGAAAATGGAAGGGAGCTTCTCTTGGGAGTGTTCTAGAGGGTGCTGTTGCCTAATTGGTTATGGTTCAAGTTTGGTCCATTTAAAAAAATGACATGGACAGACTACCAAATGTAAGCCTGTTTATATTGTACACTCTATGGTTATGATTATGTACTGCTTTATACAGTAAAATAATACTGTTCAATTAGGGAACACAATCCTAGTCAGGGTAAGTCACAACACAACCTAAGTTCTCCTGCGTTCACCCTCTGGTAGCTTGGCTCAGAGCAGGAAGGCTTAATTTAGAAAGAAATGAGTAAAGTATTTGTGCAATACCTAATACAGTAACACGGTGAAACACCAAAAAATACACTAAACAGGTTCAGAAAACGATATATTATTTATCTGAATAAAATAAGGCAAAAGAAAACAAGCTACTTACCTGTAACTACAGTTATCCAGTACTGGTATCTTTCATAAATTCACATGCTTGAATCATCCCCGAAGTGGGAGTCCCACGGTACATAAAATAGCAATAATTAACAAATAAAACTTTTTTGCCATAGGCTACAATGGAAACAGTAATTGCTCATATAGCCTATCCATGTCCTTTTGTGAAAAGAACCCACACCTGCCTGCTGACCAAACAGGCACCAACACTCTCCAGAGAAGCTCCTTCCCTCAGATTTTCCAGCACGAGAGTGAAAGATTATAACCTGAGAGGAAATGCGAGCGTCAAAGGGGAGGAGGGTGGGTCGCATGTGAATTTATGAAAGATACCAATACTGGATAACTGTAGTTACAGGTAAGTAACTTGTTTTATTATCCAGTATTGGATCTTTCATAAATTAACATGCTTGAATCTGAATAGTCAGCAGTACTGTTGATAAACATTATACCCGCAGTGGATGGAGGGTGCGAGCATGAAAATCCTTTATACCCAATATAAAATAGTTAGCTCATAAAACTTGCATTATGAACTTCAGAGAAATATAGATACTTCTAAGCACATGTACACATATACTGAACATTTGTGTTATAAATACACACACACATATATATATATATATATATATACACACACACACACACACACACACACACAAAAACTAAATAAATATATACTTATATAGAAGCATATCAGAGTATATATGATGGAAATTACGGTTATTTGCATATCAAACCATTTCTATATAACCAAGGAAAGGTCTCACCTTAATGAAAGAGATGGCGTAGAACAGCTTGTCCTACTAGAGAGTCAGTTCTCTGTGATGACAATAGTGCTATACCCTGAAACAAAGCAGCCGATGTGGAGACTGCTCTCGGGCGCCTAATCAACGGTCTTCCTACCTTGGTGTGACAGAATTGGATTGTCGAAGAAATCCACCGGGCTATAGTGGCCTTGGTGACTCCTGCTCCCTGTCGTCCAATAGAATAAGATACCAAGAGTTGATCTGATTTTCTGATTTGTTTGGTACTTTGAAGATAAAATTTGAGGCATTGTTTGATGTCCAAAGAGTGTAGAGTTTTTTCTGCGATTGTAGTTGGGTTTTGGAAAAAAGGTTCGTAGTATCACGGGCTCATTGAGATGGAATGAAGATGGCACCTTGGGAATGTATTTGGGGTTGGTTCTGAGCATAAAGTCATAAATAAATAAATACATTTAAAAAAAGGGTTCTTTAGTAGTGAACGCGTGTATATCACTGACTCTCCTGGTAGAAGTGAGAGCAAGCTGGGTTGCCACTTTCCATGTGATATACTTGAGTTCCGCCCTGTGAATGGGTTCGAAAGGAGCTTTCATGAGCTGAGACAGGACTATATTAAGGTGCCACTCTGGCGGAGGTAACCGTGCGGAAAAGTCCTTTCATAAACTGCTTAATGATTCTGGATGAGCCGATTGAGGGCATCTCAGCCGATCGCCTATGGGAGGCTATAGCTGCTAGGTGAATCTTGACTGATGCATGGCAAAGACCAGCCTTGGAGAGTGAGAGAAGGTAAGAAAGAATTTGTTCAGAGTTAATTTGTAACAGGTGGAAGTTGTTCTGAGAGCACCAAACACAAAATCTCTTCCACTTGAGTTTGTACGTCTTATTTGTGCTTTCTGCTCGTGCCCTAGATAATATCAGTCTACATTCCTGATCAATGTTCATATTGTGAAACTCTCTGTACTCTGGAGCCAAGCATGCAATTGCAGCGAAGCTGGGTCTGGATGAAGGATGAGACCCTGATTCTTCGTGAGAAGGTTGTGGTTGCAAGGAAGGCGGACTGGATTGGCCACGGACCGGAGTAGGAGCTCCGTGTGTACTAGTACTGTCTGGGCCATCTGGGGGCTATGAGAATCATCCTGCAGCATTCGGACTTAATTTTCCTGAGGAGCCTGGGAATCAGAGGGATGGGGGGAAAAAGCGTAGGCAAAGATCCCAGACCATCTCATCAAAAGAGCATTTCCCCACGACCCCGGGAGTGGGTATCGACTGGTGTAGAACTGGCATTTGGCGTTCAGGTTGGTGGCAACCAAGTCTAGGATCGTTGGAAGATGCCGTAGAGTATGTTCTGGTCGAGTTCCCACTCGTGGTAGTTGTCGTCCGTCCTGCTGAGAGAGTCCGCTAGGGCGTTGTTGACCCCTGGCAGGTGCTCCACCCTGAGGCGAACATTGTGCAGTGTGAGCCAGTCCCAAAGAGACTGAGCTTCCCTTGAGAGGGAGAGGGATCTTGTTACTCCCAGCTTGTTGATGTAAAACATACTTGTTGTGTTGTCCGTCCTGACCAACACTGAGGACCCTGCAATGTGTGGAAGAAAAGCTTTGAGCAGGAGATGGATCGCCTTCAGTTCTAGCAGGTTTATGTGCATTCCTTTCTGGAGCTTGGACCATCTGCCCTGAATGCGCATGTCTTGCAAATGGCCTCCCCAGCCTTCCAAGGAAGCGTCTGTGGTGATGACAAAGTCTGTTATTGGTGCTAGAAACGTAAGACCTTGGGAAAGATGCTTGGTCTGAGACCACCACTTCAACGCCTGCCGAATTTTTGGTGTGATAGTTATTAAGTCGTCGAAGGACCCTTGCGACTGGGTCTATTGGAGTTGTAGTTCCTCTTGCAACAGTCTCATTCTCACCCTTGCTAGTCGAACTAGGACGATGGCCGAGGAAATCATGCCCAGAAACGACTTGAACAGTCGTACTGAAACAAACTCTTTTGTGGAGATTCTGACAGCTAAGTGGGTTAGCTTCTGCTGCCTTGCTGGAGTGAGATGTGCTTTGTTCTGGATAGTGTCTAATTCTGCACCCAGGAAAACTCTTCTGCATGAGGGAAGTGTGACCGACTTCTGTAGATTCACTGTTAGCCTCAAACTGTAGAATAATTTTAAGGAAGCGTTTGTCGCTTTGGAGGCTAGTAGTGTAGACAGCTTTTATGAGCAAGTCAAGGTATGGATTCACTGGGAAACCCTTGCTGCGAAGGACCCCTGCGACGGGGGCAAGGCATTTCGTGAGGATTCTTGGAGCTGATCTCAGCCCGAATGGTAGGACTTTGAACTGATAATGGGCACCGGCTACAGTAAAGCAGAGATATTTGCGATGTTTCTGATGTATTGGTATGTGGAAATAGGCATCCTGGAGATCCAAAGTTGTCATAAAATCTCCAGGATTGAGGAGAAGCAGGATATCTGACAGTGTGATCATCCGAAAAGATTGCTTCCGAAGGAACTTGTTGGGTTTCCTGAGATTTAGTATCGGACGCCATTCCCCTGACTACTTCTTTATTAGGAAGAAACGGGAGTAGAATCCGAGACTTCGTTGCTGAACTGGAACTGTCTCTATAGCTCCCTTGGCAAGCATAATGAATACCTCCCGTTGAAGCAGACGAAGATGGAGGTCTGCCTGTTCTTGGTGGATGATGTGGTGGTTTTTGTATGAATTCCAGGGTATGATCTCTTGTCACTATATCAAGCACCCATTTGTCTGATATTTTCTTCCACTCCTGGATGTAGTTGGAAATGTTTGCTCATATTTGTTGATGGTGTGAACATTGGGGAAGCATAGCCAGGTGCCTGGAGAAGATCATTGCTTTCTGGGTTGATCTCTGCTTTGTGAACCCGGTCTTCTCTTTCCTCCCTGTCTGGTGTAGGAAGCCATAGATGGTTGCCTGTACTGTTGCTGGTAGGAAGGCCTATATTGGGGTTGTTGGTACTGCCTGTGAAAGAAACCTCGAAATGTGGTAAAACCTCTTCCTCTAGCACCCCGAAAGGGCTGTTTCCAGTACTACAGGGTACCTAGGGACTTGGCAGTGTCTGTCGTTCTTGATGGCTTGGAGCGCGTCATCTACATGCTTGCCAAAGAGAGATTCGCCATCATAGGGCATGTCGAGGATATAGGACTGCACTTCCGGCCTGAAAGATGTGGCTTTGAGCCAACCTTGGCGGCGTAAGACAGCGGCACCAGCTAGCTGGCGAAAACCAGTAGAAGCTATATCAAGAGCGCAGTCGATTATTTCTTCTGACGTACGCTCACCCTCTTGGAGGATCTTCTGTGCCTCTGCTTGCTTGCTTTCAGGGATGAGGTCCAAGAAAGGTTGCATATCAGACCACATTTGCCGGTCATAACGACCCAGGATTGCCAATGAATTTGCTGCTCTGACAGTGATTGCTGACATGGAGGAGAATCTTTTGCCCACATTATCCAATCTCCTTCCTTCTCTGTCTGGAGGAGTAGAGATAGGCGTTGATGGGTTCTTAGAACGCTTTTGAGCAGCTTGTGAAATAACAGTCAGGCTTTGGGTGGCCAGTAAGACATGCCGGAGAATCTTGGGTTGCTTTGTATTTCCTGTCCAGTTTTTGCGGGACTGTTGCTGGGTTGCGCATAATCTTTGTACCATCGCTCGATATAAAATCGATAATCGGAATGGACCGTACAGACTTCCTTGACTGCTCCTTAAAATCATACAGGAAACATTCTGACGGGGAGACAGATGTTGGAAGGTGGAAGCGTGCAGCAGCTCTGTCCATAAGATTGTGGAAACCACCTATATCCTCTGGTGGAGAATCAGAAGGGCGAGGAGGTGGTGGAGAAGGAGTGGGGGCCAAGTAGTCATCCCATTCCTCAGTAGGATGTTGTGGGGTAGAAATCTCTCCTTCTTCCTCTTCTTCCCCTGAAGTGGAACCTTCATCTCTAGGGGGTGCAGCTAGCACAGAGTGGGGTGTCATTCTTGGAGTAGCTGGAGGAGGAGGAACATTGGTTGGTGTAGCAGGAGAAACTGGCGGTGGTGGTTGATCTGCTGCTGCTCTGGGAACTTCTCCTATAATCCTGTAGCATAGATTGTAAATCCTGGATTAAGGAGGAAGGCATCTGTATAGAGTCTCTTGGCTGAGGCTCTCTTGGTTGGTAATAGTGTTCTTGATGTAAGTAGTATGGTTGGTATTGGTCATACTCATCATCGTCATCTTCCTCTTGATATTTAACGTGGAGCTGTGATGGGCTGTGTGCATCTCTGAATGGACCCTCATCATATTCCTCCCAGTCAAGAAGATGACTAGGTACTAAAGTTGACACTTTGCTTGGAGACGTGTCCATGGGATAAATGTCTGATCTGGGCAGAGATGTGATCCTGACCATGGCTCGGAGATCCGGAGACCTGGAAGAGGTAGGAGTATCTTCTATCTGCGTGACAGGCACCAGTGTAGTCGTAGATGGTGTCAGAGTTGAAGATGCCGTGGACGGTAATGTGGCCAGTGATGATTTTTCCATCGACAATGGTCTCTTCGACGGTGGTCTCGAAGACAGCTTCTTCAACGGTGTCCTCGTCGACTGTGAGACAGCCGATGACGCTATCGTCGTTGATATAGTCTATATAGTCGACGGGGCTGTCGTCGACAGTGTTGTAAGCGACATCGTCGTCGATGTCGACGATGCACTCTGTTCTGGAGTCCTCGTAGATGGATGTTTGATTGAGAGGATAGGTGCCCTTACCGTTGATGTCAAAGTAGTCGTCGCTGATGATGGTCTCGTCGACGATGCAGTGGAGATGGTAGCTGTTAGTACCGTCGTTGTCACTGTCATCGACTGTGGTGTCGTCGTCTTGATTTTAATAGTCACCTTTCTAGAGGTAGAAGGCTCTGAGGAAGGAGAAAGATGGTAGGACTCCTCCTTTTGGAGAGGATGGCTCAGAGGAAATTGAAGTCTGTAAGCCCTTTCCATGGTGTAATTTCTGCCTCTTTCTGGATTTTTCTGTCTGGCCCAGGTCCTCAGATTTGGACCTCTTGTGTGGCCTCTCTGACCCACTCTCCTCACCTGAAGTACAGGATTTAGCCTGTAACCATGTCAGGAGTCTACCCTCACGATCTCGGAGGGTTTTTGTGGAGAAAGTACGACATATCTTGCAGTCTTTCACCTGATGTAGTGGGTAGAGACAATACAAGCAGTCTTTATGTGGATCATCCACATGAAGCCTTTTCTTTCCACAGGTCTTGCAAGGGCAGAAAAGGCCTTTTCTAGAAGAATCCGACATATTTTAAATTCTTTGAGAGAATAAAAGCTTCTGAAGTAGAAGAAAACTGAGCAGAGCTCAGGGAGACTCCCTTCACACGACGTGCGGTATAAAATCTGAGGGAAGGAGCTTCTCTGGATAGTGTTCTAGAGGGTGCTGGTGCCGGATTGGTCAGCAGGCAGGTTTGGGTATAGGCTATATGAGCAATTACTGTTTCCATTATAGCCTATGGCAAAAAAGTTTTATTTGTTAATTATTGCTATTTTATGTACCGTGGGACTCCCACTTCGACGACTGGGACGATTCAAGCATGTGAATTTATGAAAGATCCAATACTGGATAACTACAAACATCCAATGTACACAAGCAAAATTATTAATTTTTAAAGATTAAATCGCTTAGAAACACAATAGCTCCAACTGGGGCTATAAAGGTGTTGTTGGAGTCATTCCCAACAGCTCAACGTCAGAGGCTCCAGCCACAGAGTCGCATGGACCCCCAAGCACAGTATCTTTGAAAACGAGTAAACAGAGACGTTGCACTGAGTCGTGGAGGTGATGCATCGCTGGAGTCAGTGCGGCATCAGTCCGTTACGCTGTTTGGGGAGGTGAGGAATCAGTACCACACTGCAAGGCGAGACGTCCGTTACGTCCAGTTGCAGGGGGAGCTTGTGCGTAGTTGGTGGCAAGGCATCACTTCCTTGTGACCCGGCGGAGGTAGATGGATCCGGTTGGTCAAGATGTGTTGTGTTGACTTCACTGTAGCGATCACACTGTGGGACGTCAGCGCTGTCGGACTTGCGTCGCGGGTCGCAGTTGTTGCATGCAGCGAGGACCACGGAGCAGGCATCAGAGCTACGGTGGAGCTGGAGTCGCTGAAGTCAGTGAACTAGTTAGAAGATAGTAGATGAAGTCTTTTTTGGCCCTGAGACTTCAGAACAGGGGGGCATGCTCAATCCAAGCCCTTGCAGAGCACTTTTGGGGAAGGCAGAGTCCTTCCAGCAAAGTCAGAGGCTAGCAGGCAGCAGGGCAACAAGCAAGGCAGCAGTCCTTCTCAGCAAAGCAATCCAGATGAGTTCTTTGGGCAGCCAGGCAGTTTCACTGACAAGAGTTCAGGTGTAGATCCAGAAGTATCTGAAGACATTTGTCTAGCCCATTTCTTATCACTGTAAAAAGTACTGACCTAACTGTAACCCAACTGCCACCTCACTCTCACCTCTGAGGCATGGTGGGATACTGGAGGTGCTCAGGGCCTTAAAGGCACGGTGACAGTTTTTTGGTTCTGCTATGTTAATTTGGATGCAGCCTATTGGCTAATAATGCCCCTGTATTTTCACTGCAGCTTTTCAATCTACATGGAATTGTTTATACTTTCTATGCTCTCTTTGATTGCAGAAAGGTTTTACCTCTAATTGAGTTTGATTAAAGAAAAACTTCACAAATATAAGACATTTTTTGCCTGTTTGACAACAGACTGCATTATTGCTTACACGTGTATATGTTATATATATGTACTAAAATTCTCTATGCAATTATTACTCTTACATATACATTTAATAATGCATACACATGTGTTTATATATGCTCCGGGGTCCCCACGCGTGGGTGGGATTATTCAGTGTTTATGACTATTGATGAGGATCCCCCGGAAGAGAACCAGAGATGCCTGAGCATTCTATTGAAAATACATTTCCCCACAATCCCGGTTATGGATCCCAGCTTGCCCAAAATTGCCATAATTGATTCTGACCAGCTGCAAATAGATCTAGATTGCCCCAAAGGTGGAAGATATTTTCCAGGGCAACTTGGTTGAGCTCCCATTTGTGGTCCTACTTAAGTTGTCTGCTATAACAATTTTTAATGGAGAAATGCGCTCTGCTTTTAAGCGCACCTGAAATTTTATTGCCCACTTTCAAGTCTACTGATCTTCTGGAGACACCGGTTGAGATCTTGTGCCTCCTTGCTTGAAATGTAATGAATGGTGGCGGTGGTACTGTCAGTGCGTATTCATACTGACGCTCCCTTGATTCTGAGAATAAACTGTAAACTCAATGTTACCGCCATGAGATCCAACAGATTTAGGTGAAAGAGCACATTTTCCTTGGATCCGTAAATCCTGAAGGTGCGCACCCCATCCTGCTAGAGAGGCATCAGAGGTCACCACAAAATCTATTTGAGGCAGGAAGGTCAGCCTATGGGATGGCGGTCCTTTCGAGTCTACCAGGGAAGAGACTCCTTCATAGGTGGTGTAATTTGTAGGATTTCCTCGAAAGAACCATGAGTTTGGCACCATTGTGGCCCAATTCCTTTTCCACAGGTTGAATTTGGTGCCATCAAAATGGTACAGGAGGAATACATGATTACATCAAGCACAGAAGAGACTTTAATAGGCAAACAGAAACAGACTTTCTTTACAACAGCCTTTCTAATAGCTTTAGCCTGGTTCGTCTGTCTTCTGTAGGATATGCTTTTGTGTTCATTAATGGATGAAGCGAAGAATTTTGCAGGTTTAAAGTTAAGCCTCAGTTCTTGAATAGAGTTAGAGAAGCCATTGTCCCTTTGATAGCTTCCTGGCATGTAGAGGCTTTTAACAACCAAAATAATTAAGGTATGGAAATATGTAATAATTTTCCTGCCTTAAATAAGCTACCACTGGAGCTAGACATTTTGTGAAAATGCTGAGGGGAGGGGGCACATCCTTAATCCTATTGGGGGAATCCTCGGAACTCAAGAGGTAGGATTTCTAAAGGCAGGGGTCACCTTAGCTCAGGACACCTTAGGGGCTGTTCCTGACTGGAGGGTGACTCCTCCTTGTTTTTCTCATTATCCTCTCCTGCCTTGCAGCCAAAAGTGGGGGCAGTGGCCGGAGGGGCTGGCATTTCCACTAGCTGGGATGCTCTGGGGTGCTGTAACAAAAGGCCAGGTGTTACAGTTCCTGCAGGGGGAGGTGAGAAGCACCTCCACCCAGGACAGGCTTTGTTCCCAGCCACAGAGTGACAAAGGCACTCTCCCCCATGTGGCCAGAAACACGCCTGGTTCTGGCAGGCTGGCAGAAACTGGTAAGCCTAGCACTAGGAGTCAGACTGGTATTCAGGGGGCATCTCTAAGATGCCATCTGGTTGCATTTTACAATAAATTCCACACTGGCATCAGTGAGCATTTATTGTGCTGAGGCGTTTGATACCAAACTTCCCAGATTTCAGTGTAGCCATTATGGAACTGTGGAGTTCGTGTTTGACAAACTCTCAGACCATATACTCTTATGGCTACCCGTTGCACTTACAATGTTTAAGGTTTTGCATAGACACTGTAGAGGCATAGTGCTCATGCACATATGCCCTCACCTGTGGTATAGTGCACCCTGCCTTAGGGCTGTAAGGCCTGCAAAAGGGGAGACTTACCTATGCAACAGGCAGTGTGAGGTGGGCATGGCACTCTGCGGGAAGTGCAAGGTCGACTTAGTAATTTTCTCCCCACCAGCACACACAAGCTGTGAGGCAGTGTGCATGTGCTGAGTGAGGGGTCCCCAGGGTGGCATAAGACATGCTGCAGCCCTTCAAGACCGTCCCTGGCATCAGGGCCCCTGGTACCAGGGGTACCATTTACAAGGGACTTATCTGTGTGCCAGGGCTGTGCCAATTGTGGGAACAAAGGTGCAGTTTAGGGAAAGAACAATGGTGCTGGGGCCTGGTTAGCAGGGTCCAAGCACACTTTCAATAGTAACTGGCATCAACAAAAGGCAAAAAGTCAGGGGGTATCCATGCCAAGGAGGCATTTCCTTACATTAGTTATTTGTTTAACTTTGCCACGTCTAAAATGGGTCCCCATTTCCCTATCTTTTTTAATTATTAAAATGAAGCAGGAATAAAACCCCTTTTCTTTCGGATTGCGTGGTACTCTTGCACCCTTTTACAGCATAATAAATATTTCTTTCTGTAGCTGCTCAAGATGGAGCAGATGACCCTATCTAAGCCTTACAAAGTGGCCTCTTTGTAAATTCTTATGTATGACCATAGGAGAATAGATCTAAACTCCATTTGTCCGCTGTGATTAACTTCTTATGAGGCAGATAGTTTGTTTTTCGGCTCCCAATTGTTTTTGGTGCATACTTTTGAGTACCTGGCAAGTTTGTACTGTTACTGTTTCCTACTTGAATCTCTTCCCTGAGAAGAAAATAAGTTACTTACCTGTAACTATAGTTCTCCAGTATTGGAATCTTTTAGATTCATTCCCTGTCATTGAGATGGGAATCCCCAGTACCTTAGAGAGAGCAATGTCCCCAAAGACATAACAGCAATAACATAAAAATACTAAATTTTTGTAATCTATCCAAGTCTTTATGTAAAAAGGACCAAACTTGAGCCTCAGCCAATCAGTTTGAACTGAACCAGAGATTTTGTTCCCCCTTCTTGTTTAAATAATGCATTGTTGCAGTATTGTCTGTTCTTATGAGAACGACAGAGTGCCTTTTCCTGGAAAGGAAAGCCTGCAGTGCCAGGAAAACCGCTCTCAACTCCAGGAAATTGATGCAATACTTCTTGAAAGAGTTGCTCCACCTTCCGCTGATCTGAAGGTCTTGAAGATACGCTCCCCATCCTTCTAGAGAGGTGTCCGTGGTAACGACCAGTAGAGGTAGAAGAGGCAGAAAAGGAAGACTGATGTTTAGCTGGTCAGTCCACCAATGGAGCGCTTTGATCATTTGAGGAATTACTGTCATTAAGTCATTGAATGAGCCCTCTTTCTGAATCCATTGAAGATCTAGCTCTTCTGGCAGAAGACGCATTCTCAGTTGACAAAAAAGGACTAGCTGAATGCAAGAAGACTTCATCCCCAGGAGCGACTTGTAGCTGCGTACCGAAAGACTTTCTTCTTTGTACTCTGTTAGATAAATGAGTCTCGCTTGTCTCTCCACCGAAGGAAAAGCTTTGCCCCTGATGTTGTCGATTGTCGCCCCTAAACAGGTAATCACTCTTGTTGGCAATATCTTCGACTTGTTCCAATTCAGAGTGAGGCCCAGATCGTCAAATAATCCTGATACGACCACGCCTTTATTAGCCAATCGTCTAAATAGGGAAACATTTAATGTTTTTTCTTTCTTAGAGAAGCCGCTACCAGAACTAGACACTTTGTAAAGATTTTGGGTGCTGAATTCAGGCCAAATGGTAGAACCCTGAATTAGAAATGTCTGCCGGCTGTGGAACAGATATTTTCTGTGGTTAGGTGAAAACGGAATATGAAAGTAAGCATCCTACAGATCCAGGGTCGTCAAAGTCTCTGTGATTCATGCGGAGAAGAATGTCTTGCATTGTGACCATGCGAAAGGTTGGACGTTTGAGGTATTTGTTTAAGTCCCTGAAATTGAGGATGGGATGCCATGACTCCCAGTTTTGGGGCACCAGAAAGAAACAGGAGTAAAAATCTCTGCCTTTTTCTGAAGAAGGAACTCTATCGCTCCCTTCTTGAGCATGGTCACGACCTCCATGCAGAATTGTTTTAGATGCTTCTGAAAGAAGGTATGAGGAGGGCGAGAAGGTGGGCATTGAATTAACTCTAAAATATGGACAAATTGACCAATCTTTAAAACCCACTGGTCCGATGTTATTTGTTGCCACCTCTGAAAAAAGTGTCATATCCTTACCCTATCTTTTGAATTCGTGGTGGGGTTGTAGCCGGAGCCTGAATCTTGTCATTGGCGTCCAACCGCCTCTTGCCTCTGAGAATATTGAGGTCGGAACTGCTGCGTAGTATAGGTTATCATCATCATCATCATCATCATCTCAGTAAAATCATAAAGAAAGCAATATGGTAGTTCCACTGGCAAAATTGTTTTGCTGTGTGCTTCTTCAGATTACGGGAACTTCGTTTGAAAGTTTGTTTACTGTGGTACTTGTTGAGATGCCGAAGATCGAGAATAGGTCTCCATTCCCCTGTTTTCTTTTCACAAGGAAAAAACGGGAACAGAATCCTTTCCCTCTCTGAGCCATTGGAACTTTTTCTATTGCTCCTCTGAGAAGCATCAATTGTCCTCTTTTTTTCCAACTAGTGAAGATGAGGGGAATGCGTCCTTTATGGCGGAGTGGTTGGCAACCCAACAGTGATTCTAGGGTGCAGCCATAAGCCACTATGTCCAACACCCATTGATCTGAGGTGATAGTTTTCCAACTGTGGAGGTATCTGGATAGATTTGCCCCTACTGGATGCTGGAACAGGTGAGTAGCTGGTACTTTTACTGGGTCACTGCTTACATCCTGTGTCTCTGGGCTGATGCGAAGACTTCTGACGGGCACCCTGCCTAGAGAAACCAGCCATAGTTGGTTGACTATACAACTGTGATGTTCTATTGCTTGGAAGGCCAAAACGGTTGGGAATGGAAATAAGATCCTCTGTAGGAGGAAGACCCACACCTCATTGCCCCTCTGAAAAGCAGCTTTCTATATTGTAAAGAGCCAAGGGACTTTGCAGTGTCAGTGTACGTTTTTAAAGGTAAGAAGGGAGCCTCATCTCTATGCTTGCCAAAAAGCATGTCCCACTCATATGCCATATCCAAAATCTTTGTTTGCACTTCAGTTCGAAGTGAAGTGGCCTTCAGCCAGCCCTGGCACTTCAGAACAGCAGCGCCCGCCAATTGCCGAAACCCAGTTGAGGCTTTGTCGATGGCATTATCTATGATCTCAGAAGAGGATCTCTCTCCTTCCTGCAAGATTTTTTTGCTTCCTGCCTATGCTCCTCAGGGATGAGATCAACCATAGGCTTGATATCTGACCACATATGTCTGTCATTGCATGCTAGGATAGCCAAGGAATTAGCAGCTCTTACTGTAACAGCCAACATGAGAAAAAAACGTTTCCCTGTTGTGTCAAGGCGTTGACACCATCCCTATCTGGTGGCACTGAGATAGGGGCTGCTGTATTTTTAGAATGTCTCTGTGCAGCCTGTGATATCACAGAGTCCGGCCGAAGGTGCCCCGTGAGACATACAGGAGCATCATCTGGAGCCCTCTATTTCTTGTCGATCTGTGGCAGGACCACTGGCACCGTAGCATGGTTCTTCATAATCCTGACACCCTCCTGCCATAGGGGGTCAATGATAGGAATAGACCTTACTGATTTCCGAACTTGGTCTTAGAAATCATACAAGAAGCAATCTGAATGCTTCACTATGATGGGCAGACGAAACCTCTCTGCTGCCCTTTCCATAATAGAATAACCCCCTCCCCCCCCACCCCCATGTCTTTGGGAGGGGAATCAGCTGTAGGGTATTGAGGAGGAGATGGAGTAGGAACAACATAATCCTGCCATTCGTCATGCTGAGATGGTAATTCACCTTCTTCCCTTGCTTCATCCTCTGCTGATGTGGAAGGATCGTCCCTAGGCGGAGGAACAGTGTGTGGTGGTGGCGTCATTCTGGGTGTTATGGGAAGTGGAATCTCCAGTGGTGAAACAGAAGCTGTACTTGGCAGAGTAGATGGTGGCACCTCTGTCTGTGGTGGGAAACACCATCTGTAATCCAAACGATGGATTAAACCCACTCACTGGGGGTGAGTGTTTGCATTGTTCAACAGTCCAGCCATCATTCTTTAGTGTTGCTAAAGTTGCCCTAAGTGGGAAGGGTATGCCCAGACGTGGGTCCTTTGCTCACTGTGTCACTGGATTCAAACTAGCCAGGCTGATGAAGGGTGATTCCCTGAAACCAGTCCCAGGATGTTTATTTCCGACCCAGGAAGGACCTGGCTTGGCAGTTCGGGCTGGACTGTTCCCATGAGGAACAGGGTCAAGACTGATTTGCAGCATATGGCTGGGTCCAAACTGGGGTGGCATGTTGAGCAAAAGAACAATGGATTAAACCCAGATCTGTGCCTGGGGGCGAGTGTTTGCACTGTTCAGCACTCCGTCCAATCTTTTGTGTTGTAAATCTAATCCGCCAGCATGTTCTGAAGATCCTCTATAAGCGAACAAGGAATAACTGCCTGCTCCTGTGGGCAATGGTAGTCCGGATAATAGTGGTGCTCAGCGTTTTTCCGAGTAGAGTGCAATAGTATCCCTCAACCTGTTGACCTTCATCATCCTCATAATATTAGTCTTCCTCTTCCTGATATTTCACATGAAGCTCCAAGGGGCTACAAGCCTGTCCAATAGGTCCTTCATCTTAGTCCTCCATGTCTAAAAGGTGACTTGGAAGAAGAGGTGACATGTTTGCCGCATAAGCCATGGTGGGTTTATGGTAAAGTTTAATCTTGATCCTTGTCGATGTTGTCTTCGTCAATGGGATCGTAGACGGTGGTACCGGTGACGGTGGAAGCGTCGATGATGGGAGTGTCACCAGTGGTGATGCTGTCGACGACGCTGCCGGCGAAGTCATAGACATCTCCGAGGGTCTCGCAGATGTAACAGGCACCAGTGTGGAAAATGTTGTCGTCGACACAAATGGTCTCATCGACGATATAGTGGCAACGGTGGTCGTCGACGATGTTGCCGTCAACAGTGACTTCGTCGTCAATGGCAAAACAGGACATTTTTGCCCCTTTTGTTTTAGTGGCTTACAGGGGGTAGCTGGAGCAGATGAAGCTACCTCTGAAGAGGGTTGTTTTTCTTTTTCTCTCTTTTTTGAGTCAGAGTGATGATGAATTTTGAGGGACTTCCTGCTCTCCTCAGAAGTTCCCTCAAGAGATCTAGCCCTCTTGTGAGATTTAGGAACAGAGTTACTCTCCTGATCAGATGATGTTTTCTAAGCTTTAGCTTTCTGTAGCCATAATAACAATCTGCCTTCTCCGTCTCGGAGTTTTTGGTGGGAAGGTATGACAGATTTTGCATTCCTTTGCCTTATGAGCAGGGTGAAGGTAATAGATAGTTTTTATGTGGATCATCCACATGAACTCTTTTTCCCCACAGGTCTTACAGGGACAAAAGAGGTCTTTAGAATCAGACATAATTTGGAAATAAAAAAAGTCCAAACCTTCTCTGTAGAGAACTGTGGAAAGAACCGAACCGAGCTCAGGGAGACTCCCTTCACACTCGACATACAGTGAAAATCTGATTAAGGGAGCTTCTCTTGGGTTTGTTCTAGAGGGTGCTGTCGCCTGTTTGGTTATGGTTCAAGTTTGGTCCATTTTAAAAAATGAGACAGACTACCAAATGTAAGCCTGTTTATATTGTAAACTCTATGGTTATTATGATTAAGTACTGCTTCATAAGATACCGTGGGACTCCCACTTCAACGACGGGGATGATTCAAACATGTGAATATATGAAAGATCCAATACTGGATTATATGCATGACTGACTAAGATGGTAGTCACTGATGATGGTATTGTCGTCGCAGTCGTCAGACAGTGTTGTCATCACTGACAGGGCTAATTTCAGTGAATGTTGTCACAGTCAACAGTTTTGCTGATGGTTTCCTCTGTAGAGCAGATTTTTCCATTGACTGCACCGATGATGGCTTTTTGAACAGTAAACACTGTTGTGAAGAAGGTGTTGTAGGCTCTGACTTTACTACTTCTGAGGACACATCCTCTTTAGAATGCGTATGCAAGTGTTCACTAGACAAAGCTTGTTCCTCAGATAACCCATAAGTCTTTTTGTGAGCCTTCTTGGGTGGTTCACAAGACATATGCCCCTCCGCCCTCTCTCTCTCTTCTGAGACTTCCTTGACTTAGGAGAATTCTCATCCTCCTCTTTAGGAACATCTCCAGTCTTGAGCTTTTGAAGTCATAACAGCTGCCTCCTACTTCTATCCTTTAAAGTTTTTGAGGAAAAAGTATGATACATTTTACAGTCCTTTACCTTATAAGGGTGGAGGCAGTAAATACAGTCCTTGTGGGGATCCTCAAAGTGTATTCTCTTCTTACCACAAGTTACACAAGGTTTGAAAAGACCTATTATGCTAGTCAGTTTTGAATAACTAACGACGGAATTCTGAGAAATATCTTTATATATCTGTTTTCTGACAGAAAACCCTGGATAACTGAGCAGGGCTTAGGGAGACTACCTTCACACGACCTGTGGTAGAAAATGTGAGGGTGTGAATCCGCTGTGGTGAGTGTTCTAGAGGGTGCTGTTCCCGAATTGGCTGGAGTTTGGTTCTATTGTAATAATACAAATACGTTAATGAAGTGAATGTTTCTTTCATCCTTTGTGGGATATCGATGACCTATACTACGTTTAAATGTATTGTGGGACTCTCACTTAAACAATGGGGAATGATTCAGGCATGTGAATCTATGAAAGATGATAATTCTGGAGAAGTATCACAAATCACTCCCAAACTGAACCTCTTCTTTAATGCAGAACAACCTGCAACTTCTGCACCCAATACTAGACAGAAGAGTGCATTGCAAGTGATCTACAGTAGCACATACTGAAATCAAACAATCTCAATTTTTACCCCAAAAAGATTTTTTTTGATCAGAGAAATGCAATTGAGTCAATTTTTGGTTCTAGACCTGGTGTTCTCAAAAATCCCAGTTAGTGTACTGTGAGACTGCCGCAGTGGCTGCTGCTAGTAGTACTACTGAAGTAAATGAAAAGCTTCTGTGCAGTCATTATATGATGTCTTTTTTTCAAGAATGGTCTATGTTGCTGTTGTAGAGCACCAGTAGACTTTGCAGTTATTGGATTTTTTTTGTCATCACTAGCTTCACATTCAAATTTGGACCAAAGATGTTTGCTTCTGAACTTCAGGCCTACACCCTGAATACACAACCAAGAACAACATTAAAAAAACAGACCAGTATTTGTGTGAAAGCCAGTCTACCACATCCAAAACAAGACAAAGTTTACTTTGGAAGTAGTATTCCTTTTTTGTACCAAGTCCTGTGCTTTTTTTGCTGTGGGCCTCAGACTATACAGCTTATTTTTCCACTGCTTACCAGTGGGAAGAGCTACTCAGATGAGCAAAGCTTTTGAATTGGCAATTCTCCATTTCAGAGCCGTCCTTGATGTTATGTCATGATTCAGGTGAATGGTGGAATTAATATCAAGCGCAAGATACTCAGGGCTGGAGAGAATGGAAGATAGAGCAGGGAATACCATGAAGATTCAGAACATTAGACCACCAAGTGAAGTTTAGCCTATCTACAAAAATTCTGGGCTGGGGTCATTTTTGGGTCAATGGTGGTAGAGACATATTTAAGGACTCATATGGCTCATCGACTTCACATGGCAATGAACTAGTAGTTGCACTGGCTTTCCGTATTGACCCAAACCTGTTTTTGTCCACCTACTTTTGTGTTTCTTTCTATTTCCTATTAAGCCTCTCCCTTCTCCTGCATGTGTGTGTGCTCCACGTATCACTTACCTCCTGAATTTGGAATGGTGTGTCGGTGGCATCCTGAGGCTGCCATCTGGATTACAGGATGGCATATGTTCATAAAAGTAACGTATTAACACCTGCTGCTGAAACCGCTTTTCAAATATACTACTTCAGCACATGACAATTAGCTATTAAATACTACTTCTGTTGTAGGTTGTCTGCAGTTCTTTCAATCCAAAAATCAATATACAACATCAAGATAATAGGAGGGCAGTCTCTCAGTAAAGACACTACAGGGTCTGAGAGTGAGCTCGGATCTGGTGTTTGCCTCTGTACCCATTTCACCCTCCTCCCCTACCTTCCCACCCCTGGTTTTTCCTCAAGTTTCCATTGTAGGTAGTATGTTTAATATAGCTATCTGCATATGTATTTAGAAGCATCAGAGGCCTTCAGCAAGTCTCCAAATTCGGACCTCACATGCCACCTTGGATGTCACTACATGGGAGTGCTTTCTAAGCTGGTGGGGTTCTGTCTTACACTCATCAACTCAGTCAATGCGTAAAAAAAAATAAAAAAAAGTATTTTGACAAAACTTCTAGATGGAGGAATGATGCATAGGCATGTATATCTAGAACAGGTTTTTGCTGCAGAATGATGGCCCAGCACATCACCACCAACGGACACTGATGGTGAATGCCTCAAAGACAACAGAAAACACTTTTCCCACCTCCACTTTCCTTTCTCCGCTGCATCTCACCTTCCTCTCCACTGTGACAATGAGGAACTCTAAGGAGAAACAAATGAGGTAGCCTGAGTGTAGACCATGCCAGACAGCCAGAAATAGGAGGGCCAGACCCTGTGACACCAACTTATTCCCCAAGAATCGCAGTCGCTTAAAGACGTACCTGTAGGGTGAAAGGAGAGGAGTATGAGCCAATTAGTACAATGAGATAGATCCATACAAACTGCTGCTGCTTTAATGAATTCTGTCACTTAATAGCACCATTGTGAAGGTGGGCGAACGTGGATAAGACATACAAGTGATTGCTCGGGTTATTCATGGAGACTGTAGTTCACACAGTCAATATAGCAACATCAAACAGCCACTGCCAGGCAGTGTATTTCGAAGATGCAGTGAAAGCCTTTGCCGTGAAGTGGCATTACTTGGAAGCAATTCTTGTACATTTTAATCTTGCTGAGAACTTTACTGTATTGGAACTCTTCTGTAATCAGTCAGCTAAGTTCTTGGTGGCTGAATGGACCTATTGCTGCTCTTTACTTTATATTTTGGAATACTCTGGCAGGTCTGTCACCTTTTACTTCAGTCTTGGCAATTGAATCATCAGTTTCAAAGCTGCAACTAGATAAAAAAAACTATTTTCAAAGACTTAACATTGAGAGTAAGGTTATATATGAACATTCTAATACTATAATCTAATGATGTAAAACTATGTTAAGAGAACCATGCACAAATCAACACTGAAGAAATTAAACTGAAACGACCTCTCAAAATGACGATGCATTCCTGTCAGATATAAAGGTGTTAGGCAGGAAACTTGACCATCTTAGCCTAACAGTGAATGGCAGAATCAGTGCTGAGAAGATGGCTATATTACTAACATTTAATATGTCAAAACATTCCATTTGTTGTTGGCGGTCACCAAGATCATTTGGGCTCCCGAACTCTTTCCTACATCTCCAGCCTGGAGAATTTCCACAGGTCAATGAATGAGGATAGCTGGGCCTTGTCTGTGCTGAAGTATTATTAATTACTGGGCTACACAATTAAATTAGATGAAATAGTTCTCAATTTATGTTCTTATTTTGCTAACAGGGTCCCAATCACCATGTTTTAGGTGAAGGTACTTCCTTATAAGTCCTTTTTTCGAACATTTTTATTTGAGGGAAGGTCAGTTATATTTAAATTAAGAAGATAGTGCCGGATATACGCATATCAAACAGGTCCACTGTCTTTCACAGTTCAGGCCATTATAGGACACCAATCTACATGGTTTAGATCAATTTCACAGAATAAATGCTATTCAGGTCTGGCAAACTTTGGAGCTACAGGGTTGCCTTGAATAAAACCTTTGTAACAGCAGAAGATAAAGTCTGAGCTTTGTACGGCGGACTGAGCTGATAGAGGATCTACTTAGGAAGAGGAATTGATCCAGAACCGGAGGCACAAAATCACCATTATGTGCTTAAGCTACCCTTCCGGAAGAGAAGGTAAAACATACAAGTAATACCAAAGAGGAGGTGGAAATTGACCATTTCTCAAAATATGGTTATCAATCAAGGTCTTGTGCTTCCCTACTTAAGACCCGAAATTGGTACAAAAAAAATAATTTAAAAATAAAAAGCTTCCTTTGTCGCCTTTGGATCCTTTTTTTTAACTAGTGTGTGCTGAATATCTAGGCAGATTAAGGGCCTGATTATGACCCTGGC
The DNA here is from genome assembly GCF_031143425.1 of Pleurodeles waltl. Classification (NCBI taxonomy): domain Eukaryota; kingdom Metazoa; phylum Chordata; class Amphibia; order Caudata; family Salamandridae; genus Pleurodeles; species Pleurodeles waltl. The sequence continues at coordinate 80,417,113 of NC_090446.1, forward strand.
GGACGGCGTAGGCCGTCCGCCAAGGTACCGCCGCTGAATGACCGCACCGCGGTCAAAAGACCGCGGCGGCCATTTAGACATTTCCTCTGGGCCGGCGGGCGCTCTCCAAAAGAGCACCCGCCGGCCCAGAGGAAATGTCCCTGCAACGAGGACGCCGGCTCAGAATTGAGCCGGCGGAGTTGCAGGGGTGCGACGCGTGCAGTTGCACCCGTCGCGTATTTCAGTGTCTGCTTAGCAGACACTGAAACACTTTGCGGGGCCCTCTTACGGGGGCCCCTGCCTTGCCCATGCCATTGGCATGGGCAAGGCAGGGGCCCCCAGGGGCCCCGCGGCACCCCCTACCGCCATCCTGTTCCTGGCGGGCGAACCGCCAGGAACAGGATGGCGGTAGGGGGTGTCAGAATCCCCCATGGCGGCGCAGCAAGCTGCGCCGCCATGGGGGATTCTAAGGGCAGCGGTAAACCGGCGGGAGACCGCCGGTTTGCCTCTTCTGACCGCGGCCGAACCGCCGCGGTCAGAATGCCCTGCGGGGCACCGCCGGCCTGTCAGCGGCGCTCCCGCCGACCCTGGCCGGGGTCAGAATCACCCCCTAAATCTTACCAGAGATGAGACTCTGCAAGCAGCCCTGAGCATCTTGTTAGTTACATGTGAGGAGCTTACTGTCTTTTCCAATATTGTAATCTATCCATTTCCTCATGCTCTAGAAACAAAAACTGAAAAAAAGCCCATATTGCTTACTTTTGGTTTGGCGACAAGATATGGTGATGAATTTCAATCCAGGTTTTAATTTTACAGTATTACAATTGCTTATATACACACTGTGAGAGACTGACCAAAGTGGCTCCCTTTTGATTCGAGGTGGTGTTAGAGTGTAGAGGTGAACAGGAAGGACAGTTATCAGGAGGATGATGTTTGGGTTTCCAGTATTTAGGACCGCTCTTGAGAATGGTAAAATATTTATTTGCATTGGCCTTTTGGATAAGAGGAAATGCAACTTTGTTGCATTTAGAACGTTCCAGCTATTGAAAAAGCATTTCAGTGTAGGTTTATAAGTGGCTGCAACATTCAATGACTATACTGTGCCTGAAAACGCATGATAGCGTTGGCTGTGTTGTAGTAACTACATCATATTTGTTACTGTGCAACATTACGTGCCGATATGAGAATATGTGGACACCAGGAAAAAACAAAAAAAACATTTTTTAAGTTGCCTTATGTTTTGGTTCAAAACTGCCCTGCATTACCAGTCATAGAACTACCGTTCAAATGTAACTTTTCTGAGTCTAAACTAAATGCAGTTATGGAATTATGTACAGGATGTTAAATGACTGTTAACATGGCACCAGACAGAGGAACTTTCCCATTTGTTCTTTGGCAATTATTTATTAGTCATGCATGCTACTAACAACATTACAGGCAGGCTGCAATCTCATTTAGATCACTCAAAATCTGTAGTTTCCAATAAACAGCCCATTATTTTAAAAAAATAAGAAAAAAAACACACACACAGAAATCCACTCTAGCCCAAACAAAATTTTAAGTGCACATAACATGCTTGGTTGTATTTGGGGAAAGCTGACCTTGACTGCTTTCTATTGTACCCTGTCATTAGCGCACATCATTTGGGGGTGCAAACCTGTTGCAAATTGTGTTGTGTTACAGTTATGGGAGCTGAAATACGGTAAATGTGGTAGCTCTTCGGTTGTAGCAAACAGTAATCCTGTTTGTTTGATGCTCAAAAGTTAGAACTGAAAACAGCCTGTTAAGCAAAAACCTTCTTCCTGCGGCCACCTCTTTTCATCCTTTCCCAAAAAGCTAACAGCCCGAGTTTCCTCCAAACAACATCTGGCTCAGCTCCACCACATTTTAGTCACAGTAAACAAGTCAGCCCTCACTTGGAACAGAGCTGCACGTCAAGCTTGTCCCCTCCCTCAGACTGGCTCCTGCCTCCCTCCCGAGACAAAATGCCTCGGGAGGGAGATTTGTAAGTGTTTTTGCATTTGGTCCAGTCACTATCCATCGAATTAGGCGAGGTGCCGCTGTGCGCTATATGTGGCAGCTCCCGCCTGATGCTTTGATACTATGACAAATGTAAGGAGAGGTTTGAAGGAGGCCGAAGTTGTACAGACGTGGCTCACGGTGTACAACCAGTCTCAGGAGCACCGTGGGTTCTGAAGAACAAGTGTAGTTTACGACGTAGACACTATGTGCAGGGGTCTGCAGACAGAAGAACGAGTTACTTACCTTCGGTAACGATTTTTCTGGTGGATACATTAGCTACCTGTGGATTCCTCACCTAATGAATACTCCCATGGAGCCAGCATTCGACGGATATCTTCTTACTAGTCTCTGCACGTCGACGAGGACGTCACTCTAGCCCACGCGACGCCGTCTGACGTCATACAGGCAATAAGAGGTCCTCGCCGACGTGCCGATGACAGTACCAACATTTTTTACGTGCATGAGAATAATAATAACCCAATGTAATGAAAGAGCAAAGCAACATCTCTTAATATTGTAAATCACACAACATTGCAATAAAATATCTGTAGATTTAATATAACCTTCTTTTTTTTTTTATTTTTTTAAACAAATATATTTATACATACGAATCATGTATATACCCAATATATATATAGATTTATATATAAATATACACATATATACAAATATCATACATGCAAAATGTATTGCAACTTTGAAGACCAAAAGGAGCACACTCAAGGATTGCTTGGAGAGACCAAAAAGGCAACGGGGAGGCGGGTGGGACCGTGAGGAATCCACAGGTAGCTAATGTATCCACCAGAAAAGTCGTTACCGAAGGTAAGTAACTCGTTCTTCTGATGGATACAACTACCTGTGGATTCCTCACCTGATGAATAGAGTCCCAAAGCAGTACCACGCCCGGCGGTGGGTGCCTAAATGGTCAAACCAAGAAATCCTGCAGCACTGACCGTGCAAAATGACCGTCCCTTCTGACCTCAGAGTCCAAACAGTAATGTTTCACAAAAGTGTGAAGGGACGACCAAGTTGCGGCCTTGCAGATGTCGACCACAGGAACACCCCTGGCCAAGGCCGAAGAGGCCGACTTAGCTCTGGTGGAGTGAGCTCTAATGCCCTCAGGCGGATCCTTCTTTGCCAAAGAGTAACAGATTTTAATGCAAAGAAAAACCCACCTGGAGAGTGTTCTCTTGTGGACTGCCTTTCCTCTCCTCTTGCCCACGTATCCGACAAACAGCTGATCCTCCAGCCTGATATCCTTCATTCTGTCAATATAGAAGCTCAACGCCCTTTTTGGGTCCAGGCGATGTAGTCTTTCTTCCTCCTTTGAAGAATGAGGCGGAGGATAAAACGTGGACAAAGTGATTGTCTGAGCCAAATGGAAGGGTGAAACAACCTTCGGAAGGAAAGCAGCCTTGGTCCTCAACACCACCTTATCCCCATAAAACGTTATATAAGGGGGTTTAACCGATAAGGCCTGCAACTCACTCACTCTCCTTGCAGATGTTATAGCTACCAGGAATACTGTTTTAATAACCAAATACCTTAAGGGGCAAGAATGCATAGGCTCAAAAGGGGACCCCATAAGGAAAGTCAGGACCAAGGACAAATCCCATTGAGGCATAACGAATGGTTTTGGAGGATATTGATTCAGAAGACCTTTCAAGAATCTGAGAACAATAGGGGATTTAAATAACGATGGTTGGTCTGGAAGACAAATGAAGGCTGACAAGGCCGACAAATAACCCTTAATGGTAGCCACTGCACAACCTTTCTGCGCTAGAGACAGTGCAAAAGACAAAACATGTGACAGATGAGCATGTAAGGGATCAATCTGTCTCTCTCCACACCACATAACAAATTTAGACCACCTATTAGCGTAGATAGATTTAGTGGAGTGTCGCCTGGCCGCTAAGATAACATCCACTACATCAGGCGGGAGAGAGAAGGAACTCAGGTTGCCCTGTTCAATCTCCAAGCATGTAGGTGCAGACTCTGGAGGTTGGGGTGTAAAACCTGCCCCTGCGACTGCGAGAGGAGGTCTGCCCTGAGAGGGAGACGGAGCGGAGGGCACAGTGAGAGTTGGAGAAGGTCGGAGTACCATACCCTCCTTGGCCAATCCGGAGCTATTAAGATGACTTGGGCCCGGTCTTGGCGAATTTTCCTCAACACTCGAGGAATCAAGGGTATGGGGGGGAAACGCGTAAAGCAACTGGTCGCACCAGGTTATCTGAAACGCGTCCCCCAACGCTCCCTGCATCGGATACTGGAGGCTGCAGAATAACGGGCAATGCGCGTTCTCCCGAGTGGCAAACAGATCTATCCGAGGAAACCCCCATATCTGGAAGATTAGACAGACCTGATCTGGATGGAGACGCCACTCGTGGTCTGCCGAGAATTGGCGACTGAGACTGTCCGCACGTACATTCAAGACCCCGGCCAGATGATTTGCCACCAAGCAAATCTGATGGTCCTTTGCCCAGGACCATAGCCGAAGAGCTTCTCTGCAGAGAAGGTACGACCCTACTCCTCCCTGTTTGTTTATGTACCACATCGTGGTAGTATTGTCCGTCAGGACCTGTACCGACTGACCACGAAGGGATGGGAGGAAGGCCTTGAGAGCCAGACGTACAGCCCGTAACTCCAACAGATTGATATGAAACACCTGTTCCTCTGGAGACCAAAGCCCTTTGATCTCCAGATCCCCCAGATGAGCTCCCCATCCTAGGGTGGAGGCATCCGTTATTACCGTGGCCACTGGTGGCGACTGCGCGAACGGCTTTCCCTGTGAAAGATTGTTGCCCGCAATCCACCACTTCAATTCCACAGCAGCATCTCTGGAGATCTTGACAGTACCTTCTAAATCTCCCTTGTGTTGAGACCACTGCCTTCGGAGGCACCACTGAAGAGCCCTCGTGCCAGCGAGCATGCGTGACCAACAGAATGCAGGAGGCGAACAGACCGAGCAGACGAAGGACCTTGAGGACTGGAACTACCGCTCCATTTCGAAACATTGGAACCAATTCCTGAATATCTTGAATCCGCTGAGGCGGAGGAAAGGCTCGACTCAATGTTGTATCCAGTACTGCCCCTATGAACAGTAGGCGCTGAGAGGGCTCCAGGTGAGATTTGGGCACGTTCACCGAAAAGCCCAGGTCGAACAACAACTGGGTTGTTGACTGCAGACGATGCGACACAAGCTCCGGGGACTTGGCTTTGATCAACCAGTCGTCCAAGTAAGGGAATACTGCTATCCCCTTCCTTCTGAGCTCCGCCGCAACCACTGACATCACCTTTGTGAAGACTCGAGGTGCTGAAGTAAGACCAAACGGGAGGACCGCAAACTGATAGTGCTGCGACCCTACCACAAACCGGAGATACTTCCTGCGCGACTGGAGTATCGGGATATGAAAGTAAGCATCCTGCAAGTCGACAGACACCATCCAATCTTCCTTGTTCAACGCCAAAAGCACCTGTGCTAGGGTCAGCATCTTGAACTTTTCCTGTTTGAGGAACCAATTCAAGATCCTCAGATCCAGGATTGGTCTCAACTGACCATCCTTTTTGGGAATCAGGAAGTATCTTGAGTAACAACCTCGACCCGTTTCCTGCTCTGGGACCAACTCTACCGCGCCCTTTGAAAGGAGGACTTGAACCTCCTGTTCTAGCAACAGGAGGTGTTCTTCTGAACAATAAGATGGGCGGGATGAGGGGCGGGAACTCCCGAAAGGGAAGGGCGTAGCCTTTCCCCACAATGCCGAGAACCCAAGTGTCCGTTGTGATAGACTTCCACTTGTGGAGAAAATGCTGTAATCTTCCCCCTACAGGAGAGGAGTGAGTGGGAAACGGTGGAAGCCTAAGGCTGCTTCCCCTGCTGCACCCCTCCAGAGGACGAGGAAGAGGCAGAGTGCTGTTGAGAGGCTCCTCTGGTACGGGCCCCACCCCTCCCTCTAAATGACCTATAGGGGAGGGAAGAGGCGGGTTGCTGGAACCTCCCCCGAAAGGAAGAGGAAGAAGAGCCACGCCCAAATCCCCGAAACCTCCTGAAAAATCTAGAAGAGGCAGAGGAAGAAGGAGCTTGCAGTCCTAACGATTTGGCTGTGGCTCTGCTCTCCTTAAATCGTTCCAAGGCCGAATCTGCCTTGGCTCCAAACAGTCTGTCCCCATCAAACGGGAGGTCCAGCAGGGTCGACTGCACATCCGCAGAAAACCCTGAGTTTCGGAGCCAGGCCTGTCTTCTTGCCACCACAGCCGTGCCCATCGCCCTGGCCACCGAGTCGGTCGTGTCCAGCCCAGACTGGATAATCTGGGTCGCGGCAGCCTGGGCGTCCGAGACCACATCCAAGAGACCCTGGGGGAGCTCCGTAAATGAAGACGAAATATCATCCATCAGAGCATGGATGTACCTCCCCAGAATGCACGTTGCGTTGGTGGCCTTCAACGCCAAACTGCATGATGAAAATATTTTCTTGGACTGCGCATCCAGTTTCTTGGAGTCTCTGTCTCCAGGCACCGTCGGGAAGGAACCAGGCGCTGACTTTGAGGAACAGGAGGCTTGCACCACCAAGCTCTCCGGCGTAGGGTGTCTAGAGAGAAAGCCAGGGTCAGATGGTGCAGCTCGATACCTCCTGGCCACAGCCCTATGAACGGCCGAGGAAGACACCGGCTTCTTCCACACCTCCAACACCGGATCCAGCAAAGCCTCATTAAATGGCAAGAGAGGCTCAGCTGCAGCAGAGGCCGGATGCAATACCTCTGTCAGCAAATTCTGCTTCGCCTCTGCCACCGGCAAAGGCAGGTCCAAAAAGCTCGCTGCCTTCCTCACCACAGCATGAAAGGAAGCAGCCTCCTCCGTATATTCCCCTGGAGATGAAAGGTCCCACTCAGGGGAAGTGTCCAGCCCACTGGCTGTATCCAGACCATGTAGTCCGTCTCCAGAGTCCTCAATCTCTCCCTCCTCTAAGACTCGCTGGTACTCCTGCTCTTCTAAAAGACGGAGAGCACGCCTCCTCGAATGAAGTCTCTCCTCGATACGCGGAGTCGACATGGCCTCCGCCGACGGCGAAGAACGGCGCCGATCTCCAGAAGCATCTGACGCCGCGTCCGGCGCCACAGGCAGCTTCGGCGCCTAGGTAGGAGCCGGAGGACGAGGTCTTGGAGCCGATGAACCAACCGGAGTCACAGGGCAAAATCCTGACTTCGACGGAAGGGCAACCTCCGGGGCCGAAACATCCGAAGCCACCAGAGCGGCCACCGACGCCGGCACCGGCGCCGAGCCCACATTCCCAAAAGGGAGAAAGGGCATAAAGGGTGCCGGCCGAAGAGGCGCAGGATCACCCAACGAAAAGGCCAAGGGCCCCGAAGGACCAGCCGGAGCAGCTCCTGGAGCCATCTGCTGAAAGATGGTATACATCGCATTAAGAAACGCGGTACTATCGGCTCCAGGAGTGGGAAAAACCGGATACTGGGGTGCCTGGATCGAGGGCGACCCCGACGCCGGCCTCGACGTCTGCGACGCCGGAGAAAACACAAGAGGCTGCACCACCTCAATCACCGACGCCTGACCAGGCGAAGTCGGTGACACCGGAGAGGGCAACGGCGTCGATGGATGCGGCGTGACCGTGGGGCTGACCTCCCAAGTCCTCCGACGCCGAGCCGAAGGTGACCTCGAACGAGACTCCTTGCTGGAATGACGTCGTGAGTCTCTACGGCGCCGAGAGTCTCGATGACGCCGGTGAGACCTTGGCGAAGAAGACTTCTTATGATGTTTCTCCTTCTTCTTTGACTTTGCCATGAATAACTTGGCCTCACGCTCTTTGAGGGCCTTCGGATTCATGTGTTGACATGAATCGCAAGTCGAGACGTCGTGGTCGGAGCTCAAACACCATAGACAGTCGGAGTGAGGATCTGTAACTGACATCTTGCCCCCACACTCTCGACAGGGCTTGAAACCCGACTTCCTCTGAGACATTATTACCGCAGAGAAGACTACGCAGCAGACAATACACTGTAACCACGAAGGTAACAGTAGCTCCCTCGAAGATAACCGTTTCGAATGCACGGAAAAAAGGGAACTGTCATCGGCACGTCAGCGAGGACCTCTTATTGCCTGTATGACGTCAGACGGCGTCGCGTGGGCTAGAGTGACGTCCTCGTCGACGTGCAGAGACTAGTAAGAAGATTTCCGTCGAATGCTGGCGCCATGGGAGTATTCATTAGGTGAGGAATCCACAGGTAGTTGTATCCATCAGAAAGCGACGCATTCTGGATGATGTCTGTTAAGCACAGACTGTGGCCAGAGGATGGAAAGAGCTGGAGAGCCTACATTCTGGTCTGGCATGCACAGTGGAAGCAGCAGATACCAGTCACATTAGAGTAGCAAAGGTGCAGGTTTCTAGTACATTACACTCAGAGTTTGGGAAGAATCTTGTAGTCTCTGCAGAATGGCACAATATTTATACGTGCACATTCAATACCTTTGTCCATGACTCAAGTTTCGCTCCACCTACAGGTAGCGCTTGGTGGGCACTTTGACAAACTTGGCACTTCCCATCCAGGGCTGAGTGGTGAGAAGCAGAAGGAACCACCGACCTTGTCAAGAATGACCACGAGCACTCCCAGACTGCCCTCAACATGCAACGGACAAAGAACATTAGGGGAAAGGATGTGGTTCAACAGCCAGCTCTGCCGGTTAATGAAGCTGGAAAACACAGTCTGAGTCTCAGCGCCAGCCCAATAGCCTACAATTCTGGGCAAATCACTTAATCTCCCCTTGCTACCAAAAATTAATGTGTCCTTCTGTGATGTAACTAGTGATCAAGTAAAGTGCTCTAATACCTTAATGAATGTCAAGTTTGCGCTAAATAAAAATTGCAAAAAACAAAAAATGTAAATAAACAAACCTGCAGACATCGCAAAGAAACAGCAAGATGCCTGAAAACAATGAAGAGGAAGAAACAACATACCACCATGAGCGCAAAGCAAAAGTAAAAAAAACTAAAACAAAACAGTAGTACGCCACACTAAGGCATATGGCCAATCGTGCGATAATCCATTTAACAGGGCCAGTTACAAAGGTGGTAACAAAACAGCCTTAAGGCGGGTCAAACAAAGCATTTACCAAAGAAAGCAAAGGAACTTGGAATGTCACACCAAGAAATGAATGAAAGTGATGGGTGTGGTGAAAGCCCACAGAAGTAAATTACAACATGTCCAGACACCAAATGCGCGCTGCCTAGGCTTGACCTAAAAATGGTAACTCCCCTAAAGTACCGCAATTTTGTTGGTGTATGCCAGTTGCAATAAAGCATCTTAACATATTTACGAATTTTAAATGAACTGAACACCTAAGCGGCATATAAAAGTCACTCCCCGCCCTCTGCTTTAAGTTTAATGCTACATCTTTCAAAGATGTTAATTGTATTGCTTGAAACATGTACGAGGTTATCCACACCTTCCTAACCTCCCTTTACATTTATCATACAGAACAGCCATTTGGGCCAGAATAAGTGCTGCACGGAGGTCAGTAAGGATAAAAAGGTAGAGTGCGCACGTGTGTGAGAGTTGGAGTGGCTGTGGGAAGGACCTATGATCTAGTGGAGGGGGCAGGGGATAGACCCTTTTGGATGCTCCAACTGTGCTTAGGAGCTTATTCAAGTAGACATTCTTGGGTCAAACTTCTCTCCTCGCTTCAGCATTGGTCCTCTCCATGTGAAGCCAGAATTTGAACTTTTGTACCATGGACCATTCAACTATCACCTGCATCCGGACCACATAATAGTATAAGATACCTCTGTAATGTATATATTGATACTCCAGAAGGGGCATTACTCCATATTAACTCATTACAGCTTTATAGAGTCCCTCACGCAAATCTTCTATCAATTTTAACTGGGAAGGCATGAAATACATAGTGTACTCAAGGTATTAAGTTCAGCTTCTCTATATCTATTCAGCCCAATTAGGAAAGGTACCTGGGTGTCCATTTTGAAATTTTTCTATATTTCAGTTAGGACACTTGGTAAGTTAACTTTGTATAGATCAAGTGCCAGGAAGAGCTACACTGAACGTAAACAACTTGTTCTTTGTGGGAAGATGGGTTCAGGTTGCAGCACCACACACAATTTTTAGTCCGGTTTGTGATGCAAATTTGACTGATGTACACTGGGTTCTTGCTAACCAGGTCCCCAGTGCCAGTGTTACTTCCCCAAAACAAGACACAGTCACTTGATTCCCCCAGGTGGCCAGTCCCCTTTAGCACCTCTGTAAGTCCCTAGTAAATGGCACCTCTGGTACCTAAGGTCTAGTACTAAACAGAGTCCCTAAGAGCTGCAGATTAACTTGTAAGTAGTGTACAGGAAAGCCATTTTAAAGTACATGTGCGTGACACTGGTCATTAGGAGTTCCCCAGCTACATGATTGCTTCAGTGAAAATAGGGATGTTTGGTATCAAATATCTCATTTATAAACCCTCACTGATGGCAGTGATGAGTTTATTATACATGCACCCAGAGAGCACCTTACAGGTGCCCCCTGAAAACTTACCAACTGCTGGTGGGCTGACTGGTTCTAGCCAGCCTGCCACAAACAGACGAGGTTCTGAACCCCAAGGATGAAAGCCTTGCTCTCTGGGGGTGAGAAACAAAGCCTACTCTGGCAGGGGTGTTACACACCACTCCAAACAGGATGACCTGAATCTGCATTCGAAAGGCAGAAGCCCACCACCTTGGTATGCAGATCTTGCTCTTTGGGGGAGTAGAGGGGGGCTGGGGGGGCTGGGGAGGCCCTGGGAGAGCTGCCAGTGCTTCACAAAGCACCAAGAAGAATTCCCTTTGAGCAGAGGAGCTGCTTTCCTTCATCTACAGGCATCCAGAAAGAACTGAGGACCGGGACCGCCAAAAACCCGGTGCCGGACATCACCTTTGCACCCGAGCCGCTTTGTCCGAGCTAAGGTGGGCCAACGGCGTCAGTGTGGTTCCCAGGCACTCCAGAGAGTGTTGCTGCCCATTTCTGCAGACCCCTCTTCTACCATGAGTAACCTGGATACAAAGACCCAATATGCGCTAGGACACCTCTGCACTAGTCTGCCCGGACCAGCAAGAGAACCAAGGGTGTCCCCACATCTCCCAGCCTTGTGAGACCTGAGCCCACTTGTTGGCTTGATCAGACTGAACCCCTCGTCCACGCCTGCCCCCCACCCCCACCCAACCACGGGTAACTCAAGCACCATACCCCAACGCCAAAAGACACCGCTGCATTTGAGACCCACTGCCAGAGGAGAAGAGAACCAACAGTGCTCCCACATGCCTGAGGACCTCAAGGGTTGAGCCTCTGTGAGCCAACCCCCCCCCCCCCCCAAAAAAAAACTGACCTTCTCGTCCCTGCTTGCAGCAATTTCCTGACTGGTTTCCAATACTCTGGAGAATAGTCCCATAAGTTGACGTGGAGTGTCCAAATGCAGTTCATATTGTTCCCCCATAGGATAACATTACTGCACCCAAAAATAAACTAGGTGTCGACTTTTGAAAACTCAAAAAATTCCTAACTCGAAATGTACTCGTCTGATTCCAGTGATCTTGGTACCTAAATTTACATAGAAGTACATATTTTTATAAATTGGCATCTGACTTCTTTTTTGAGTGTGTGTCTCCCTTCCTGCCTGTGCATGCTTTACATGCTTAGCACTACCCTCTGATATGCCTATATGCTGGCCCGCACTAACACGTTTGAGTTGTCATTTGTGCCTTTGTGATACCTCTGGGGTTTGCTTGGACTCTTTGCAGATTGTACCGCATTTCGGTCCACTATATAAAGGAGTCAGCTTCCTACATTCTTTTGGTGGCCACTTCTAACTGTTGATTCCTCACCTTGTGAATAGATACCAAAATAGATACTAAAGCAGCATTGTCTAAGGATACGGGTCTGTGGCATGGCTCAAATAAAATCCTGCAGGATCTAGTGGGCAATGTTCCCCTCCCATTGGACCTGGCTACTGAGGCAGCAGTGTTTCATGAAGTATAAGTTACTTACCTGTAAATCCTAGTTCTCTTCCGGGGGTATCCTCATCAGAGTCAAACACTGAATATTCCTGCCCACATGCGGGGACCCCGGAGCATATACAAACACACATGTATATGAATGAAATATCTATGAAAAATAACATTTAGTAGAGAATTTCAATACAAATATAATATATACATGTGTAAACAGCAATGCAGTCTATGTTGAGAAACAGGCTAAAAATGCTTTATTTTTTGGAGTTTTTTTTCTTTTAAACAAATTAAAATCTTCAATTAAAAGGTAAAAGCTTTCTGTAGTAAAAGTAGAAGGCATAGAAAATATAAGCAATCCATTTCAAAAGAGAAAAACTACATTGAAAATAAAGGAGTATTATTAGCCAATAGGCTGCCTGCAGGTTAACAGCACAACCAAAAAATTGGCACTGTGCATTTAAGACCCTGGGCACCTCCAGTATCCAACCATGCCTCAGGGGTGAGAGTGAGGTGACTTTTTTCAGTGATAAGGCAAAATAGAATAGACACATGAGTATCGCTGCACTTCTAAAAATCGTGTCCGGGGAGGAGGGTGGGTTGCTTATGACTTTGATGAGGATACCCCTGGAAGAGAACTAGGATTTACAGGTAAGTAACATCCTTCTCTTCCAGGGGATCCTCATCAATAGTCAAACACTGAATAGACTAGCAAACCCATCCCAAACCTCTGCAGACCGAATGATAGAAGTGCAGGAAAAAACCATATGCTATGCGACTACATTTCTTAGAGAAGCTTGACCCACTTGAGTGTCTGTTTTGGCATCTGAATCTATTACAGTAGTGCCTGGTAAAAGTATGTACAGATCTCCATGTGGCAGCTTTGTAAATCTCTGAGATGGGTACATTCTTAAGGGCTGCAGTCGACGCTTCCCCTCTCGTTGAGTGAGCCTTAGGCCTGGCAGATAATTGTTTGTTAGCCAATTGATAAGCAGTCAAAATACATGAAACTATCCATCTAGAAATGGGATGTTTTGAAGCAGCTTCCCCTGACCTCATATGTCCTAGTTAACAGACTATCAGATTGTCTGACCGACCTAGTCTTATCAAGGTAAAGTTTGAGCACCCTCTTAAGGTCCAGGGAGTGCAAGTCTTTTACCGCTGAAGTAACAGGTTTAGGGAAAAACGTTGGAAGAGATATCATCCGATTAATGCAGAAATCTGACACCACTTTAGGCAAGAACGATGGGTGTGTTCTCAGAACCACTCTGTTATCGTGGAAAACCGCAAGGGGTTCCCTTGAACATAGAGCCTGAATTTCGCTGACCATTCAAGCAGAGGTAATGGCTACCAAAAAAGCTGTCTTCCACGTAAGGTTTTGTAAAGAAGCTTTGTGGATGGGCTCGAAAGGGGAGCCATGAGTCTAGACAAGACCACATTCAATTCCCATGGGGGTGAGGGTTTCCGAATCAGTGGAAAAACTTTCTTCAAGCCCTCTAAGAAATCCTTAACTACTGGCATAGCAAAGAAGGACTTTTGAGAAGTTGATTTACGATAAGCTGTAATGGCAGATAAATGTACCTTAAGAGGAGGACTGCAGTCCTGACCTCGCAAGATGTAACCGGTAAGGCAGATAACCTCCTCCTGGGCCAAAATAGGACTGTGATCGTGCTACCGGCTCCACATGTAGAACCTTTTCCACTTGAACACATAGTAGTGTTGTGTAGACGGTCTTTTAGGCTCCTTTAAAATACTCATACATTCCTGCGAGAGCCATAGATGTCTATATTGCAGGAATTCAGGAGCCATGCTGTCAAGCTCAGCGAGGGAAGGTTGGGATGTAGAATTTTCGCCCCTAATCTGTAGAGGAGATCCGGTCTGCACGGCAACCTCTTGTGCAGTTGCTCGGACAACTGGAGGAAATCTGTGTACCAGTACTGTCGAGGCCATTGTGGGGCTATGAGTATCATCCTGGTCTTGGATCTGTAAAACTTGTTGATTACAGCAGGTATCATGGGAATCGGTGGAAAAGCGTAGAGAAATATCCCTGACCAGTCCATCAACAGGGCGTCCCCAGACGGTAGAACCTGGATGCGAAGTCTGGGCTTTTTTTGTTGACGTCGTCTGCAAATAGGTCTAATTGAGGCTGACCCCACCGTTGGAAGAGGTCTGCTACGACCTCGTCGTGAAGGACCAGTCGTGGGAGTCTATTAGACTTCGGCTTAGAAAATCTGCTTCTGAGTTTTGCTGTCCCGGGAGATGGACCGCAGTGAGGAACATTCCCCTCGCTACTAGCAAGGGTCAGATGGTTTGAGATTCCTGAGACAGGGAAGAGATCTCGGGTCCCCTTGCTTGTTTAGATAATACATCAAAGTTGTATTGTCCGTCTGGACCAGAAGGGATTTTCCTTTGATCGATGGGGCAAACGATTTAAGAGCAAGGTGAACCACTCTCAGTTCCAGTAGGCCGATGTGTTAGCTCTGTTCCTTGCTGGACTATAGGCCCAGAGCTTGGAGGGAGCCCAGGAAAGCTCCCCAGCCCTGTAGTGATGCATCCGTTACCAGGGTGTCAGAAGGAGTGGACTGGTGAAAAGGAGCTCCCACCAACAGGTGATGTCTGTGCATCCACCATTGTAATGATGCTAGAGCCCCGGCTGAAAGAGCTAGTCTACTTCCATTGGGCTGTGTGTTATTTCCACTGATCCTCCAGAGCCTCTTGAAGAGGCCTCATATGTAGCCTGGCGTTCGGAACAATGAAAATGCAAGAGGCCATGGAGCCCAACAGAGATGCTACCTGACGGACCGTAGGCCTGAGAGTGCGGAGAAGTGTGAGACACTTCTTAGTTATTGATGATAGTCGTTCCTCCGAAGGATACACTCTTTCTAGTTTGGTGTCTAGTATTGCCCCCAGATAATGGAGGGTCTGAGTTGGAATGAAAGTGGACTTCTGGAAATTGACCTGTAAACCCAGAGAGCTGAAAGTGTTCTGAACCAGGCTGAGATTGTTTACAGCCTGCTCTGCGGTGGTAGCTTTGAGCAGCCAGTCGTCTAGGTATGGATAAAGATATTCTGTTTTCTCAAGTGCACCGCTATTGCTGCCACACAATTGGAGAATGTCCAATGGGCTGATTTTAGGCCGAAGGGCAGCACTTTGAACTGGCAGTGTTGTGATGCCACTACGAACAAAGGAATTTCCATTGTTTGGATACGAATGGGATATGCAAGTACGCATCCTGTAGATCTATGGAGCACATCCAGTCTCCTCGATGTAGCGGAGGGAAAATCTGATAAAGGGCCAGCATTCTGAATTTTTGTTTTCAGATGTATTTGTTCAGATGTCTCAGATCTAGAATGGGTCTGAAGACCCCTTCTTGGCCTTTCTTCTTCACCAGAAAATATCGGGAATACACTCCTTTTCCTCATTGAGCGAATGGAACCTTTTCTATTGCTCTTTTCTGCCACAGGATGCAAACTTCTTTTTGCAGTACCGAGTAATGAGCAGGCGCGGGCCTCATTGGCGGAAGAGAAGGCGAAGGAGATTTGAACCGAAGAGAGTAACCATTCTCTTCAATGGTTAGCACCCATTTGACTTTTGTAACGGTGCCACTCGTGAGTGTAATTGGTAATACTTCCCCCCCACTGGAGTGGTGGACCGGGTAAGGGGAAGCGAATCCTCATTGTGTTCCCGCTGCCTTGGGAGTAGACTGATGTGGTCTACTTGAAGCGCTGTCTCTCGAAGTTTTAGGTGGTTGAAAGAAAGGCCACCCTTGCTTTTGTTGAGGCCTCTGTGACCAGAGAGTCACTTGAACCCTCTGTTGAAAGAGGCGCTTCTCATATGGCCTGTACCTCCTTCTATATTCTCTTCGCCTATCCAGGCCCACCGCCTTCAATGTCTACCTCCGATTTCATCCTCGCCGTCTCATCGTCAGTGTGAGATCCAAATAATGAGGTTCCATTAAATGGAAGGTTCAAGATGCGGTGCTGTGCCTCCTGCCTCAACCCTGTGAGGCGCAGCCATTCAGACCTCCTTGCACAAATGCCATGTGCGTAGCCATGAGCCACCAAATCCGCTCCGTCTGCAGCAGCACTAATCACCTGGTTGGAGACTAAACTCCCCTCTTGCAGGATCTCCTTAAAATGTTGCCTATCTTCCATAGGCAATTTGTCAACAAACCTGTTCAGAGAGTCCCACAAGGAACGGTCATACCATCCTAGTAGGGCAGAAGCACTGTAGACCTTCATGCATGCTGCTGAAGTGCCACACATTTTCCTGCCCAATGAGTCCAAATGTTTACGCTCCTTGTCTGGAGGGACTGTAGATGACGACGCCACAGAATGAGTCTTACGGGCAGCAGCCAAAATCACAGAGTCCGGAGGAGGATCGACTCTAAGGAACAGAGGATCGTGATCTGGGGCTTTATATTTCTTTAGTATCCGAGCCGGAGCGGAACAAAGGCTCGCCGGAGTAAGAAATGTGTCCATAGCCGGTTGTAAAATACCAGGAACCAGGGGCAGTAATTGCCTGGAGGAGGCACATTGATGTAGGGTCTCAAAGATCACGGACGATGACTTAGTCGGCTCTGGAATTTCTATGTTCAGTTTTTGGGCCCCTCTGACCAAAACCTCGTTGAAGGTAGTAATATCAATTGGCGATACTCTTGCTGGAGGGGAGTTAGTCAAGGTAGGTGAGTAGTCTCTTATGGAGGACTCAGATGCCATAGACCATGAGGGAGATCTTAGCCCACTTTGCCGTGATCTAGAGATCTAGATCTAGACCTTCTCCTGGATCGTGACCTACTTCTTGTGGATGCCCTTGACCAACTGCGTTGATGTCTAGGTGCGGGCTGGTCAGCAGCAGGTCTTCCGTGGCAAAGAAGCCGATGGTGAGTCGAGTCTAGAGTATTGAGAATCTGGAGAAACTGGTGTTTTATTCAGGCTTTCCAACCACCTTGGAGACAGGTGTATAGGCGATATACGTGCTGATGACGCTCTAGATGCCCCTGAAGATTCACTCTGCACCGTGACTACTGGGTCTTGGTGGAGAAGGCCAGTCTCAGGAATTATTAATTACCTTTGATAGGGGCTGGTACTCAGAGAAACCCTTTGCGAGACAGATGTTACAGGAGAAGGCTGTCTCGACGATCGATGTTGTGTTGCCGTCGTCAGGGATCCACAGGTTTCTGCCGTCGAGCAAGACCTTCCTGTCTTCTCAGGTCTCGATGTCTACGCCGCATGCTTTGACGACGAGCAGTGATCTGCAGCAGGAGTGTGCCTCGACGTTGAATGCCTTGACGTCAGGTGGTGTGCAGACAGAGGAGTGCCTAGACGTCGCACGATGAGGGGACCTCAACCTAGTTCTTGAGGTCAGCTTCGACGGCGGATGCTCCGACGTCGTTGGATGATGACTAGTCTGACGGCGTGTGAGTACTGATGTACCTGCTCTACGTCGATTGGTGTGCAACCGTCGACTGAGAACTATCCTAATGAGGAGGTAAGCGCTTTGACTTCTTTTCTTTGACGTCGCTTGAGTTGCCGTTGACGGGGGTGTGCTCTTTGAGACCCGATGATGCGGCGATGGAAGGGATGAAGTAGACGGAACAGACGGAAACCTTCCTAGCTTGCCGTTGTGTAGATTCCATGGAAACTTTCTCCCTTTCATGCAGACCATGTAGTCGAATCCTCTCTCTGTCCTTGAGTCCTTTTGGACAGATTCTTGCAATGTCTGCAGGTGTCAGGAGAGTGACTCTGAGGCAAACAGACTATGCACACAGAGTGTGGGTCTGACTGGGCCTTCTTCCCACAGGAAGGACATTTCACAAACAATGAAGCCATTTTTGTGAGAAACAATTTGTCTCACTCAGGAATAATGTAGAATCGTCAAATATATCAAGAGAAAAACACAATCTAGGTAATTTTTCTGGCCAAATAACCAGAAAAACAAGAGCTCAATACTCTAGGATCCTCACAGAAGAAGCCGGAAAAAAGAACTGATCTAACTGTGAACCAACTGTCACCTCACTCTCACCCCTGAGGCATGGTGGGATACTGGAGGTGCTCAGGGTCTTAAAGGCACAGTGTAAATTTTTTGGTTCTGCTGTGTTAACCTGCATGCGGCCTATTGGAAAATAATATTCCTTTATTTTCAATGTAGTTTTTCTCTTTTGAAATGGATTGCTTATACTTTCTATGCCTTCTACTTTGACTACAGAAAGTTTTTACCTTTAATTGAAGATTTGAATTTATGCTTAAAAAAAAATAACCCAACAAAAATAAATCATTTTTAGCCTGTTTCTCAACATAGACCGCATTGCTGTTTACACATGTATATATTATATATTTGTATTGAAATTATCTACTAAAATGTTATTTTTCATAGATATTTCATTCATATACATGTGTGTTTGTATATGCGCCGGGGTCCCCGCACAAGGGCAGGAATATCAGTTTTTGACTATTGATGAGGATCCCCTGGAAGATAACATGTGGATTGATGCCTATCGCATGGCCCAACTATTGAGGTCCAGAACAGACACTCAAGAATGCAAAGGCAGTAGCAGAAGTCTTTGGTATGGTTGAATGAATCCATAGTTCCTTCAGAGGCTGCTTCCTGGACAAGCAGCTCTTAATACAGAGGACTAACCACTTCAATATGGTCATTTTCTGCAATGCCTTAACCCCCCCACCCCCCCAAAAAAAACCTGAAAGAAAACCCAACAAAAAGGCGATCATCCAAATGATGGGCCCTGGTACAGTTGCTTTAGATACTGAAGGCTTTTTTGGGGATCCAAACTGTGGAGTCTATCCTCTTCCGTGGTGCGATGCAGAAGAGTGATTGATCAGCTGACATGAAAGTGAATCTCAATCTTAAGCAAAAATGCATCTTTGTTCCTCAGAACCAGTTTGCCTGGGAAACAAGTGGTGCATGGAGGCTGAATCAAGAGAACCAGCAGTTCAGTAACGTGATATGCTGAAGAGTCAGAAGACAGAGGGCAGTAGTGCATCACTTCAAATTGGTTAAACAAAAGAAATGTGTGAACCAAATTAAACCTTTAAAAAAAAAAAACATCACAACAGGTGATTTCAATAAGGACAATTGGTCTGGCAAACACAAAAAGGCCAGAAGCGTGGAGAAATAACCTTTCACGATGGCAAGTCCTTCCTGGGCTAAAGACAGCACAAAAAGCAAAACATTCAACAACTTTGATTGCAATAGTTCGGTCTGTATGACGGGAACTACATCAGGTGACAAACGTATCCCAGCGTAAACAGATTTTGTAGATAGAAGTCATCCAGGACATTGGGAAGGAGATTAAAAGCAGGCAGTCAATGTTGCTGCTCAATTGCCACACATGGAGTGGGAGATTGCACAGGCAACTTACTCTGCTACTGTGACAGAAGTTTATCCTAAAGCTGCAGCCTGATCGGCGGACAGGTGCTTTAATGCTCAGAGGTTTTGGGTAACAATCCCCTGGCCCAAACCAGAGCCATAAGAATAACTTAGGTCCAGTAATTCCTCATCTTCAGAGCTTTTGGTAGAGACGCAAAAGCATACAAGAGTCCAGAGGTCCGCTGTAGAGCTGTCTTGCAAACTACGGCACACAAAAGTGTTGATAGTGCATGTTAACAGTGGTGGCTAAGAGATCAAGACAAGGATCTACCCCATTTCTGTAAGACCCCTTTGCACATCCTCTGGGTGTAACTGTCATTCACGTCAGCTAAGCACTGTTGGTTTAGATTGGTGTTTACAGATTCCCACCAGGTAGTTCACTTCTGGGGAAATGCCCTGATTGCTCAGTTGGTTCCAGAGGCACCAAACACCTCCAGGCACAAGTTACAGGAACCTACTGAACCCCACTTCTTGCAGTACCACATGGCAGTGTTCATGCGGACTAAAACCAGACTTCCTATGACAATCAGCAGAAAGACCTTCAACACTAGGGAGAAGGTCCGCAACTCCAACAGATTTATGTGAAGGAGTCCCAGACAGAGACCACAGTTCTCAGATTCCACCTCTCTCAGGTGACCTCTCCATCCCAGCAGCGACTCTGACACGACTGTCAACACAGGGAGAAGTAGGGAAAAGGAGTCTGCTACCTGTCCCACTGCAGTCCAACAGCCAGCAATGAAGGTCTTGCAATTTTCTCCAAAGCCTGAATGGAATTAGATAGGTTCCCTTGGTGCTGTGCCCACTGAGACTTCAGATCCCATTGAAGAACCCACCATTACCATCTGTCGTAGTCCACAAGCAGGAGCCCAACAAGTTTCAGTAACGCTCACTGAAATGCAGGCCTGAGGCTGAATCATCGGGACCATAGCCAGAATGTCCAGGACTCTCAAACTGGAGGAAAGGCTCGAATCTGCACCATATTAAGAATAGCTCAGAAGAATGGCACGTTGATTGAGAACTCCAAAAACGTTAAGAGGTCTGCCCTGGTCTAGAGGTGGTCTAGGACTGACTGTGGTGAGCCTGCTGTCAGACAGCCATCTGGGATGGGGAAGTCTGGTATACCCAAACTTCAAAGATATGCTGTGACATCTGCCATCACTTTCTTGAACACTTGGAGCTAAACTGGGAGGCGAAAGGGGAGTACAAACAGTGCAAAAAAGCTCATGGCCCACCATGACCCCTGTGGGACTGCAGGACAGAGATGAAAATAAACATCCTGCAGATCCAGTCTTAACAACCAGTCTCCAGGACAGCTAGAATCTGGACCAACATAAATATCATGAATTTATTTTGTTCGGGAAGACATGGATATGTCGCCTATCTAAAGTAGGATGATGGTCTCTGTTCTTTTTCGACACCAGGAAATAACAGGAGTAACACTAATAGGCAATGGGTTAATTGTCCAAAAGAACCTGGACTTCTTGCTGCAGAAAGGACAAACTGTCTTTCTAATGGCGCACTAATGTAGGTGGGATATGCAGGTCTGATAGGAATAGTAGGGTGCATGCTTTTTGAATGACTGGATACCTATGTGCCACTGAGGGCAAACTAAAGCACCTTGAAAGCCAGGGTGTGGCGGAAGAGAAGGCGGTCCATGGGGGGAGAAGACTGAGCAGGTCGCTGTTCCTGCTGGCCTGGATGTTGTTGGTTAGACCCTTGACCCTAGCGTTGAAAGTACTGAAAGGCCTGTTGCTGGGGCAGAAGGCCTTATTGTTGTCTTTGCCTTGAACCCTTTCCAATGCCTCCAAAGGAATGAAATTGTGGAGGATATTGCTGCAGGGGTGAAGAAAGATCTAGGGTGTGATTTGGGGCTGTTTTTTCTTAAGCAATCTCATTACAGTCTGCCTGAATTCTGAAGATGCTGGTACAGTTACAAGGTATATACATTAATGATGCTTGGAAATCACCGAAAAACCTGAGGATCTCATCAATGTGAGGCACCTTAACACAACACTGGAACCACCCTTCCTAAGCAATCAGTAGTGTCCTGACACAATGGATCACATACTTCTCTGCATCCTGGATGATCTGCATGAAATTCTTCAGTGATAGTAGCAAACGTTTGCAGACTATATCCTTTTATGTGTGAAAGTAACTCTCTAAGTGGTAACTAGCATTGTCCGAGTAAAGGATGTTTTTCAAGAAATGCAGGGACTCCTGGAGCAGGTTTATGACATCTAGCCACTTGCCTATTACTCAGCAGACAAAAGCAAGGTTTGGCCCAGGTGCCCATTATTGTATTAGTGACAGCTTTGGTAAATAAGTGAAGTAGCTCATTAAATGCCTGTCTGGACTTCCGCACTTCCGTCAGTACACTGGTGTTGGACCTGGCCCTATCTGCACGGTCAGGACTTTGTGTGCACTTTAAAACCAGTAACCAGTACAAAAGTGCGTGTGCTCTCTCCTTTAAACATGGTACAAATGACTTACACCCAACTGGCATATTTAATGTACTTGTATGACCACAATAAAATGGTACTATGTGTACCCAGGACTGGCAAATTAAATGCTACTAGTAGGACTGCACCACTGTGCCACCGACTTGAGTAGCCTTTTGAAACATATCAGGCCTGCCACCTGCAATCTGTGGGCGCAGTTTTAAACTGTCATTTCTACTTTGCAAATGAAGCATTTTGCCAGGAGGCCCAAACCTTCCTTTTATTACATAGAAACCACCACTAGGGTAGGCCCTAAACCGCCCATATGATAGGATGCATTGCATTTGAAAACGTCGGACACATACTCTTATGCGTTACATGACCTGGCAGTGAAACTCTCAAATTAGTTTTTCACTACTGCACTACCTCTCGCATATGAAAACATTGGGTTACCTCATTACACACAGTAAGTTATACCTTGACTGGGAGCAGGAGGGAATTTCAATTTGGTCTCTAAAGAATTGTAATTCAAACCCCTCCTTAATGGCAATCTCAGATTTTAAGTCACAATTCTGAAGACGGCACTTTTACAAAGTTGGCACTTTTCTGGTCCTAATCATTTGGTGCCTGCAGCTTGGTCCTGCGTGACATGAAGAGGCATAGTTGGCCTATGTGTATACCTCTGGAACAGTGTCACAAAGAGGAACTGGGTGTTGACAGGAGGAGTCACCCTGACAAGATCGTGGGTGCTGAGCTGTCACCTGCTATGCTTGCTTGCTAGCTTTTTGTCACCCTAGATATCTTGAGGCCTGAGCATTGGAAAGGAAATTTAAGAACCAGATCTAGTTTTTCTTCCACTTCAAAGGTGGCATCTGGTATAAAAATAGGACCCTCAGACACACTCTTCAATAAAATCCTGGACCTGTGGACCCTACTGGTAAAGGACTACCTGCTACTTTTGAGGCCGGCAGAGTTCTCTGAGGAGGAAGACTAGATCTGCTACCTTCAGCTAAGGAAGAGTGATTCCAAGGGTCAGGTGGGAGACCACCTGTTCTGAGCTACAGAGACACAATAAGCTCCAAAGGGCTCCATGCAATTCGTTAGATAAACTGCTGCACTGGACCTACCTGAGCCTTGCTAGATTAGGTGCTGATCCCCAAGAGGTGCCTTACCAGGTCCTGGGACCCTGACTGGCATCGGTTAAGCTCATTCTGTGAAGGGTCAGTTTGCGCAGAGACCTTGCCGCCTGCGATGACCACTAGTGAGAATTTCCAGTGGACTAGACTCTTCGAGCTACTGTGTCCGTTAGTGACTGTGCAATGCGATGTCTGCACTTTGTGGTATAGCATTGCTAGCCTTTGGCGACCGCCACTACAAAGTTCCAGCATCGACCGTCCAGGACGCCTGACAGGACCTTCACTCTAAAGAAATGACAATCCACAACAGCAGGCCTGGTCTTCGCACTAGAATGAAGACCATCTGCGATGCTCTCACTGCAGTGGTCTCAATTGCAAACTAAACACTTCACAATGGACTTTGAGAAGGTAACATTTTCAGTTGGACTAACCCAGTCCCTGTAACGGCCCACACTCTACTGCGGTCGGCTGAACTTGTGACTTTCCCTTGATCTAACATGACCAGATAACAGCAAGTGATGCTTTGTGCTATTAGGCACTATACTTGCCTAAATCTTTGAAATTGCATCTTCGGTTCTACTAATTGGATTTTTGTTGTTTTGATGTCAAATGTATTACATTGTACCTTTTCCAACTTGGTGTGATTTTTTTGTGTGTTGTGTTTTCACTTTATTACAGTTGGTGTGCTTCATAAACACCTTCCACATTACTTCTAAGCTAAGATTGGCTGCCTTTTTGCCAAGCTACCACAGAGTTAAGTGCAGGTTAATTTAGTGACTTTTTTTGGTTCGGGATTGTGGCTGTTGCTTTAAAGGCTCACACCACCCTCAACCAACAACCCAATTTCTAAAGGAAGAATCCATCAGAAACTCTATTTTTGCTGATCTTCAGAGGACCTCTGTTCGGCAGTATATAAAAATAAGCAAAACATTCTTAAGTTGTCTAATTTATCTTGTTCTCTCGTGTCCATACATTGCAATTACAACATCTGACACCACATGCTGCATTAAATGAAAAAAGTAATCAAAGCCCAGGAAAGTATACATTGATACACATTGTATGCTTAAGCATGTACAGTTGAGTGAAAATCCTTTACACACAAAACCCTCTCATTCACTCTAAACCTTCAACCATTTAACAAACCAAAAGCCCTGTCCCCATGTTTTATGTCTTTTTTTTTTTTTTTTTTAATAACTTAAATCAGTGCCTTGATATGTAGTTAGGTTTTGTGGTCAAATGTCTAGACCGCATAGCTGCACTTAACGAAGAAAAGGTTACTTTTAGACCTAGTTCTCCATCGTAGAAATCTCCACTGAAGGTATTTATGTTAGAATAATTCTCCACTGCACATGTGGACCCTGGACCACTTTTCATAGCTGTAATGTCTACTGAATTGTCACACAGAATGTCAGTGCCCATCTGTCCTTAGGCTATTACAGGGCTTGCTCCTCATATCAGAGGCTAAAACTGTTTCTGGAAATAAACTGATGACCCGCCCCCCTAATGTGTGGTTTTATGCCTGCATGGAAGCACCGTATTTGCAAGAAAAGAGTGAAATCTCTAAAAATTAAGAGGAAAAAATGCAGCTTGATAAGCTTCACTTCAAAAGTGAGACAAATAGCCCAGTCTAAGATTTCAGGAGCTTTTCCTAAAATGAGGAGCATACTACTGGCATTTGCCTCAGTCCGTTTTTTTAAATTGTGAAAAAAGTGGTATATTTGTTTTTCAACACAATTCTATCCCGATGGTGAGGCAGGTTGGATATTTATGACCTCAATAAAGATTCCTACAATGAGGAACTAAGACTACAAATAAGTAACCTTTTTTGTGCATTATATGATCTTCCTTGATAGTCAAAGTAGCAAGCTAGTTTTATCCGCCAGAAGGCATCTGTTGTACAGGAGGAAGAAACAAGAGAAACATCTATTTTGACTTTAAAGAGCTTATTTCACAAAAACGTCTCTCCATTAAGAAGTATTTCTAAGGATAACCCGCCCTGTTCAAGCATCAATCTGAATCGAAACAATAGTGTCTTGTGACTGAATATTTCCATGTTGCTCCCCTGCCAATATCCACAACTGGTTTATTTCTTATCCAAGTTCTAGTACCAACCTTTCTTCTGACATAAGGGGCAGTAGACTTCCCTGGCTTCACCAATAGATTGCATGACATGCTACAACTACTATTCATCTAGCAACAGATTGATTATGGCTAGACTGTCTGATTTGACCATAATTAACAAATAGTTTTCCTTTTCTCAGGTTCTTTGTTTTTTCTAGACAGAACTGACTCTTGTAAAATCTAGTGAATGGAGGGCATGTTTCTGCTCCTTAAGATGGCAATCAAGAAGGCAGAGTTAGTTTTATTAATGTGAACATCAGAAACTACTTTTGGGAGGGATGGCAGTGGGGTTGTCATTATCAACCCTGTTAAGAGTGGAAAGCGCTGCTGGACTCAGTTGAACAATTAAACTCACTCATTCTCGAAACTGAGGCGATGGCACCTAGAAAAGCTGTTTTCCAGGATAAATGCTGCAATGCAGCCTTTTAGGTGCCTAATAGTTCTGTCAGAAAATGTTCAACTCCCATGGTAGAGAAGGATGTCCATTTAGAGGACTCCGTTTGAGTCCTTCCAAAAAGTCAAGTAATGCCCCAAACGCACTGTCAGGTTAATACAAATTAAAAAAAAAGCCCTGACAGATAATTGGATTGTCTTATAGAGACACAATATGCAGAATGTTTTCCATTCAAAGGAATAACATTCTGGAAGAGGGGAGTTTAGCTTCAAGGTCTCCATACAAGCAAGAGGAAGATTCAAATGTCCATATGATCTTACTTGAGGAGCCAGGCTCCAAATTCAATGTTAAAGTCAGTGCCGGATTTTCCGCTGAAATGTGGTAAGCAGATCTGGCTTGGATGGAAGTCTCCTGTTCAATTCATGAACATCTGCCGAAAGGGCAGGTACCACCACTGCGCCTCTGCCAAACTATTCCTACAGGGAGTGCAGAATTATTAGGCAAATGAGTATTTTGACCACATCATCCTCTTTATGCATGTTGTCTTACTCCAAGCTGTATAGGCTCGAAAGCCTACTACCAATTAAGCATATTAGGTGATGTGCATCTCTGTAATGAGAAGGGGTGTGGTCTAATGACATCAACACCCTATATCAGGTGTGCATAATTATTAGGCAACTTCCTTTCCTTTGGCAAAATGGGTCAAAAGAAGGACTTGACAGGCTCAGAAAAGTCAAAAATAGTGAGATATCTTGCAGAGGGATGCAGCACTCTTAAAATTGCAAAGCTTCTGAAGCGTGATCATCGAACAATCAAGCGTTTCATTCAAAATAGTCAACAGGGTCGCAAGAAGCGTGTGGAAAAACCAAGGCACAAAATAACTGCCCATGAACTGAGAAAAGTCAAGCGTGCAGCTGCCACGATGCCACTTGCCACCAGTTTGGCCATATTTCAGAGCTGCAACATCACTGGAGTGCCCAAAAGCACAAGGTGTGCAATACTCAGAGACATGGCCAAGGTAAGAAAGGCTGAAAGACGACCACCACTGAACAAGACACACGAGCTGAAACGTCAAGACTGGGCCAAGAAATATCTCAAGACTGATTTTTCTAAGGTTTTTATGGACTGATGAAATGAGAGTGAGTCTTGATGGGCCAGATGGATGGGCCCGTGGCTGGATTGGTAAAGGGCAGAGAGCTCCAGTCCGACTCAGACGCCAGCAAGGTGGAGGTGGAGTACTGGTTTGGGCTGGTATCATCAAAGATGAGCTTGTGGGGCCTTTTCGGGTTGAGGATGGAGTCAAGCTCAACTCCCAGTCCTACTGCCAGTTCCTGGAAGATACCTTCTTCAAGCAGTGGTACAGGAAGAAGTCTGCATCCTTCAAGAAAAACATGATTTTCATGCAGGACAATGCTCCATCACACGCGTCAAAGTACTCCACAGCGTGGCTGGCAAGAAAGGGTATCAAAGAAGGAAATCTAATGACATGGCCTCCTTGTTCACCTGATCTGAACCCCATTGAGAACCTGCGGTCCATCATCAAATGTGAGATTTACAAGGAGGGAAAACAGTACACCTCTCTGAACAGTGTCTGGGAGGCTGCGGTTGCTGCTGCACGCAATGTTGATGGTGAACAGATCAAAACACTTACAGCATCCATGGATGGCAGGCTTTTGAGTGTCCTTGCAAAGAAAGGTGGCTATATTGGTCACTGATTTGTTTTTGTTTTGAATGTCGGAAATGTATATTTGTGAATGTTGAGATGTTATATTGGTTTCACTGGTAATAATAAATAATTGAAATGGGTATATATTTTTTTTTGTTAAGTTGCCTAATAATTATGCACAGTAATAGTCACCTGCACACACAGATATCCCCCTAACATAGCTAAAACTAAAAACAAACTAAAAACTACTTCCAAAAATATTCAGCTTTGATATTAATGAGTTTTTTGGGTTCATTGAGAACATGGTTGTTGTTCAATAATAAAATTAATCCTCAAAAATACAACTTGCCTAATAATTCTGCACTCCCTGTATTAATATCATTTTTTTGCTGGTTCTCTAAGGTTTCAGTGTTATCAAAGGAAGGAGTTGGATCAACTGAAAAGCTTAAAGAAATGGTCTTAACCAACATATCAAAAAAGATAGTTCTTAGAGACCCCAGATCTGATAGTCTGGATGCAAACTCTGCATTTTGTGTTTTTGCAAAAAGATTATAGACAGTGTTCCCTACTCCCCAAAGGAGTAGTTTAAGACTTGTTATTCATGGCTCACTTGTGAGACTCTTTGTAACAGCGACAAGGGAAGTCTGCTTGCTGATTCATTGTCCCTGAAATGTGCACCACCAGGGACCAGTGGCAGATTGGTGGTGCTTCCTTGGAAAACAGTATCGACCTGTTCAGGTAATGTATGATGGTGGCTTTGTATGTTTGAATTTGAATCATTCAGGGATGGCAGAAAAGCGTTGTGGGTTAGGGTGCCAGCTATCAGATACAAGTATGCTGTACAAGATTTTCTAAAGTATCAAATGCTCTGAACAGGATCCCTATCTTGACAGGGAGGCATCCTTGCTTAGGACTTGCACTACTGCTTCCTTTTTAAAAGGAACTACTCCAAGTAGATTCTGTGTTTTACACCATCATGCTAGAAATTATCTTGCTGAAGTAGTTAAGATCAGCTTATCTTCTCAATTGTTGACACAATTGGCCCTCCAGGCAGTGCTGCAGGGATCTCATGTGCAATCTTGCATTTAGGGTAGTGTCAATACAGGGTGCCATAGAACCCAAAAGGGAGGTGATCTGTAGGGCAGATGGATTGGAGGTACTCTCTCCAGGAGACGGAGTACATCCCACATAGATACCACTCTTTCCCACAAAGGGGACTTTTTTTTTTTTTTTAAAAGGGGTCTTATTTTTTCCCCGAAATAACACCAATGTTGAGATATGATGTTGATGCTTGCTCTGAATACCTATCCTGTGTAATTGCTCCACATTTGTTACAAAATCCTGTCTCACTTTTGCCTTACTTTGAGCTTTTAGCTGCCAGTCGCCCAAGTAAGGACAGTTGAAAAGAAAATAAGTTACTTACCTGTAACTGTTGTACACACACACACACACACACACACACACACACACACACACACACTACTGCAATGAAAAAAGGCCTCCCTCTAGAACCCTCTTGAGAGGAGCTCCCTTCCCTCAGATTTTCCCAAGCATGAGTGTAAGAGTATCTGAAGAAAAACAGGAAAAGGTGAGCTTCCCAGGGGAGGAGGGAGGGTCGCATGCGAATCTATGAAAGATACCAATACTTGAGAACTACAGTTACAGGTAAGTAACTTATTTTCTCACTCCAGTATTGGAACTTTCATAGATTCACATGCTTGAATCAGAATAGCAAGCAGTAATGAAGCACATTGCATAACATTAATCGAAATGTATACTTAATGATACATGCCCACAAACATATATCCATATCTATACACCCTGGAACATAACAATATCAGCAGAATGTTCAATGAAAAGATTACCCAGATAAGAATAGCATGTTAGGTAAACAATAACTAAGATAATAGAACGTTACCTTAAAAAAGGTAAAAATTAATATGAGAGCCGTAAAGGAAAAAACAAACCTATGCAATGTGCTCAAATTAAACTGGGCTGGGGGGAAAAAGAATAAAGAACTTACAACACCTCACCGTTACTGGAAAAGATGTCGCAACACTGCCTGTCCTACCGCCACATCAGCTTGCTGAACTTCTTCCAAACAGTAATGCATACTTGCGAAAGGATGTACAGACTTCCACGTGGCTGCCCTGCAGATGTCCTGAATGGGCAGTCCTGCAAAAAGTGCCATGGATGCAGCCATTTTTCTTGTAGTGTGTGCCCCCGCTGGATTCCACAACAGTCTACCTGCGGCTGTATGACAATAGTTAATAGCAGAGGCTATCCACCTCGCAATTCCTTGCTTAGATAAAGCTCGACCCCTACGTGAAGCACTGAAAGCCACAAAAAGTTGGTTAGATTGCCTAAACTATTTAGTTCTGTCCAGGTAAAGCTTCAGGCACCGTACGTCTGTAACGGGAAATCGCTGCCAGGTGGACCTTGATCGTAGAAATTGCCAAACCCGATTTGGCCAGAAGTAGAAGATAAGATAGTATCTGCTGCGGTGATGAAGAAAAGGGATGCACTTGAAATTGAGCACACCAAGAGCAAAATCTCTTCCACTTTAGACGATAACATTTGTTGGTACTGTCAGCTACAGCTCTGGCAAGAATGGCTCTGCAATCCGAAGGTATATCTAGATGCGCAAACTCATGGTGTTCAGGAGCCAGGCTGTCAAGTGAAGTGAAGCTGGATCTGGGTGGAGAACTTGGCAGTCGTTCATCGTAAGCAGGGAGGGTATCACTGGCAGAGGGATGCTGCGGCTCTGCGAGAGAAGGAGGAGCTCCGTATACCAAAACTGATGAGGCCATGCCGGAGCAATCAGAAGGAGCTTGCAGCGTTCGACCTTGATCTTCGCCAGAACTCTTGGAATCAGGGGAATGGGAGGAAAAGCGTAGGCATACATTCCTGACCATGCCATGGAAAACACATTCCCCCAGGAGCCCCGATGTGGACCCCGACTTGCGAAGAACAAGCATTTCGCATTCTGCAGAGTGGCGAAGAGATCCAGGCTCTGTTTCCCCCATCGGGCGAAGAGCTGATTCAAAACTCCTAGGTCTAATTCCCATTCGTGGCTGGACGACTGTGACCTGCTCAGGGAATCCGCAATAATGTTCTGTACTCCCGGGACATGTTCCGCTCGAAGGTTTACTTTGTGAGTGATAGACCATTCCCAGGTGCACTGAGATTCTCTCGATAAGAGTAGAGACCTGGTTCCCCCCCTGCTTGTTGATATAATGCATTGTCGCGTTTCCGTCCGGATAAGAACTGAGGAACCTCCTATCTTTGGGAGGAAAGCGCACAGCGCTAGTCGAATAGCCTTCAATTCGAGGTAATTGATGTGAAAGACTTTCTGATGTGGCTTCCATTTGCCTCTGACTTGTAGGTGTTGTAGGAAAGCACCCCATCCCTCGAGAGAAGCGTCTGTAGTTATTACCCAAGGTGCCTGCTGAGGAAGAAAGGTAAGCCCCTTCGCTAAGTGAGTCCTGAGTCCACCAAGCTAGAGAGGATATCATGGGGTTCGTTATCCTGATGATATCGTCGAAAGACCCCGTGGACTGTGACCTTTGAAGATCTAACTGTTCCTGTAGGGGTCTCACTCTTAGGCGACAAAAAGGCACCAGAGGAATGCAGGAGGACATCATTCCTAAAAGGGACTTGAAGAGGCGAACTGAAATGCACTCTTTTTTGTAAACGCTTTGCGAGGGAAATGAGCTTTCTCCGTCTGTCCTCTGTAGGGTCTGCCTTGCTGGCAGAAGTGTCCAGTACTGCCCCTAGACAAATTCTTCTCCTTAAGGGCTGGAATGCTGACTTTTCGCAATTGACCGTTAGGCCCAGGCTCGCAAACAGCTCGATACAAGCTCTCGTGGACCTCTGTGCCTGAGATCTGGATCTGGCTTTGACCAGCCAATCGTCCCGATACAGGAAGACTTGATGGTTCTGTCTTCTGAGGAAAGCCGCCACTGGAGCCACGCACTTGATGAAGATCCTGGGGGCCGATTTCAGGCCGAAGGGCAAGACTTTGAACTGAAAATGGTCTCCAGCTACTGCAAATCTGAGATACCTTCTGTGGGAGGGATGAATAGGGATATGGATAAATGCCTCCTGCAAATCGAGGGTGGCTATGAAATCCCCCGAATTTAGAAGTGACAGAATGTCTGACAGGGTGATCATATGGAATTATTGTTTCTTGAGATAAGTGTTGAGGTCCCTGAGGTCTAGTATTGGACGCCAATATTTCTGCTTTTTTTGGACTAAAAAGAATTGGGAGTAGTAACCCTCTCCCCTCTCCTGATGTGGAACCCTTTCTATAGCTCCCTTGAGAAGCATGGACTCGACGCCCTGCTTGAGCAGATGCAAGTGTTTCAACTTCCGAGGAAGGGCAGGCTTCGCAGGAGAACTGTGGAAGAACTCTAGGGTATGACCAAACTGGATGAGGTTTAGGACCCACTGGTCTGATGTTATCGTCTGCCAATTTTGGAAGTAGAGAGAAATCCTTCCCCCTAGTCTTGAGCGCAAAGGAAGGTTCGTAGTCAGAGACGATAGCAAGTCATTGCCTACGGCCTGTATCTTTCGGTTGCCTTCCAGCCTTTCCTCTCTGGGAAGCTCTTGAATACGCTGCCTGTTGAGGCATTCTCTGCTGGAACTGAGGGCGAAAGGAAAGAGATGCCGCAGAGGCAGAAGGATATCTGTACTATTCTACAGTCTACCTGGTCTATATGATGAGTAACCTCGGCCTCTAGCTCCTCTGAAAGGCTGTCTTTTAAACTGCAGAGTGCCAAGGGACCTGGCCGTGTCAGTGTCTGTCTTAAACGCCTAAAGCACATCATCAATGTGCTTTCCGAAAAGGGCTTCACCATCAAAAGGTAGGCCAAGGATCTTGTTTTGTACCTCAGGTCTAAATGAAGTCGCTCAAAGCCAACCTTGCCTTCTGAGAACTGCAGAACCTGCCATCTGACAGAAAGCCGTGGTGGCGATGTCCATAGCACAATCTATGATTTCTGCAGAAGACCTCTCCCCTCCTGCAAGACTTTCCTGGCCTCTAATTTAGAGTCTTCAGGCAGTTGATCTAAATAGGGTGCAATGTCAGCCCACAGCTGCCTATCGTATCTGCCTATGATGGCCAGAGAATTAGAAACCCTTATAATAAGCGAAGCCATTTAGGAAAAGCGTTTTCCTATATTGTCTAATCTCCTACCCTCCTTGTATTGGGGGGGGGGGGGGGGGGGGGCAGAAATTGGTGCTGAAGGGTTCCTAGATCTGCGTTGTGCCGCTTGGGCAATAACAGAGTTGGGTCTGGGATGGCCGTGAGGCAAGCCGGAGTGTCTTCAGGCGCATTATACTTTCAGTCAAGGCTCGGTAGAACCAGGATGACGGTGGCCGGGTTTTTCATAACTTTAATGCCCTCATTCCAGATATAGTCCACAATCACCATAGATTTAACACCCTTCTGAAATGGCTCCATAAAGTCATACAAAAAGCAGTCCATCTGCTTTGTGGGCATGGGCAATTCAAACCTTTTAGCAGCTCTTTCCAGCACGTTGTGGAAGCCGCCGATGTCAAGGACAAAGCAAAACACAAATGCTGTGGGATAGCGTAACAGGATGGACGGAATGCGGAACCAATCAAACATTCACCCCCAGTCAAGGATCTGGGTTTAAGCCATCCATTATTTTTTCTCACCATGCCACCCCAGTTTGAACCCAGCCATATGCAAATCAGTATTGACCCTTTTCCTCATGGGAACAGTCCAGCCCGAAATGCCAGGCCAGGTTCTCCCTGGACCGAAAACGAGCATCCTGGGACCGGTTTCAGGGTTTCACCCCTCATCAGAGAGGCTAGCTTGAATCCAGTGGCACAGTGAGCCCGGGACCCACATCTGGGCATACCCGGCGCACTTAGGGCGGCAAAAGTAAAGCAAAACACAAACGCTGTGGGATAGCGTAACTGGATGGACGGAATGCGGAACCAATCAAACCTTCACCCCCAGTCACGGATCTGGGTTTAATCCATCCATTATTTTGCTCACCATGCCACCCCAGTTTGAACCAGGAGGGGAATCAACAGGACCCGGAGGGGGCGAGGAGGGAGTAGGAATTTGGTAGTCATCCCATTCTGTTATTGATTCCAGTAATTCACCCTCTTCTCTGTCATCATAATCATCATCCGAGGAGGTCACATTCTGCGTACGGATGGAAATCAGTGTCTGCAGAGGTACATAAGATGGTTGGACCCCTGGATGGACTGGAGTAGAAGGCACAGAGAGCACAACAGGCTGCTGAACTCCCAACTCAGCTGGCGGGAACTGCCTTCTGTAGTCATCTAACATGAGTTGTATTTCAGCTATGAGAGATCCTGGTAAAGAAACCATCTGCTCCTGATAAGGATACTGGTGCGTCTGCGGATAGTAAGTGTGGATCATGCTGGGTGTCCTCCTCCAGATCCTGGCACTTCACATGTAGGTCTGATGGGTTATGAGCAACCCCAAAAGGTCCCTCATCATCTGAGTCCTCTTGCTCCAGTAAATGCGTAGGTACCAAAGCTGAAACCGTACCTGGAGATGTCACCATAGAAGAAAGGAAGGCAGACTTTTTATGTGCTTTCAGCCTCGTCAACGGGATAGTCAATGGCAACACGGATGGCATCGTCGACGGGGACATAGCCGGCACACTCGTCGGAATCACCGACGGCATAGTTGACGGTATCAGCATCGTCGACGGCATCGCCGACGGAGAAATCCTCACCGACGAGGAAAAACGACAGTCAAATGTCGATGGTCTCTCTGGCGGCAGCATCGATGAAGGAGAGGCGATGAGCAAGGCAACCATGAACGTCGACGAGGGCGTCGTCGACATGATCGTCTATGAGGAAGACAACACCATAGAGACTGTAGAGGTTGTAGTCGTCAACGATGAAGCTGTACAGACACCTTTGGACACCGCCGTGGACGGTGCTTTCGTCGATGTCGTTGTAGATTTTTCGGATGGCCTCTTACAGACATGTTTCACCACAGGAAATGGCGTTGGAGGCTCAGATAAGGCTTTTTTGCTGCGCTTTGAGGATACAGATCTCTCTTTAGAGTGCCTTTTAGAAGAAACTGAACTCTTGTGAGGAGAACTGGGAGGACTTCCAGCCTTAGAAGGCACCCTTTTAGTCTTCTTGGGGGCCTTTTTTGGAAGATCTTCTGAGTGGGGTTGAGAAGATCTGCCTCTTTTCTGTGGTTTTCTGGAGGAAGTTGAAGATTCCTCACTGTCAGAACCAGACACTGGATTAGATCTGGCCTTCAACTTTTGGAGCCAAATTAGTACCCTACCCTCCCTATCTTTGAGGGTTTTGTTAGAAAAGGTCTTCCAAACCTTGCAGTCTTTGGCCACATGGTCAGGGTAGAGGCAGTAAATGCAGTCTTTGTGAGGGTCCTCAAAGTGGAGCCTCCTCTTCCCACAGGTCTTACAGGCACTGAACAGTTTTTTTTTCCTCCTCATCAGACATGATGAATTCACCTCAAAATAGAGTTCCCTTAGGAAAAGTAAGAATAAGACCCCTTACTTGATGTAGGAAATTCTTTTTCTGAGGAAAAACAGCAAAAATGAACTTCTCTGAAGTGTTGACTGAGCAGAGCTCAAAGGAGACTCCCTAGCATGACGTGCGGTAGAAAATCTGAGGGATGGAGCTCCTCTCAGGAGGGTTCTAGACGGAGGGGAAGCCTGATTGGCTGGGCCTTGCTTTGGTCCTTTTTGCTCATAATGATTACGATGGGCTACTGAAGTGAAGGCCTTAGGCCATTTTTCATTGCAATATATATATATATATATATATGGAAAATGTCACTTAACCAGTGTACATCTGTTTGTGGCATGTTCCGCTGCAGATTCACATGCTGTGCACTGTTCCTGCCATCTAGTGTTGGGCTCGGAGTGTTACAAGTTGTTTTTCTTCGAAGAAGTCGGAGTCACTGGACCGAGTGACTCCTCCCTTTCAGCTCCATTGCGCATGGGCATCGACTCCATCTTAGATTGTTTTCCCGCATAGGGTGAGGTAGGAGTGGTAGAATGAGAATAGTAAAGATGTCCATGCCATGGGATAGATATGTATGTACATAGTTTGTGCTAAAGGAATGTTTATTTACATATATACAATTTCTGCATGTATTTCTGCATCTAAAGTATCTCATAAGGAAAATGTACACTGGGTAAGTGACATCTGTTCGTGGCATTAGTCGCTGCAGATTCACATGCTGTGCATAGTCCGCCGTCTGGTGTTGGGCTCGGAGTGTTACAAGTTGTTTTTCTTCGAAGAAGTCTTTTCGAGTCACGAGACCGAGGGACTCCTCCCACTTTGGTTCCATTGTGCATGGGCGTCGACTCCATCTTAGATTGTTTTCCCCGCAGAGGGTGAGGTAGGAGTTGTGTGTGCTAATAATAGTGCCCATGCAATGGAATAAATACGTATGTACAAAATGAAGGTTTAATGTAATATATTTACAAATGTACAAATGTTCAAGATCTACTTCTAAACGGCTACAGGCTCCCGGGGAGGAGGGTGGGCGCATGTGAATCTGCAGCGACTAATGCCACGAACAGATGTACACTGGGTAAGTGACATTTTCCGTTCAGTGGCATGTGTAGCTGCAGATACACATGCTGTCCATAGACTAGTAAGCAGTTACCTCCCCAAAGCGTTGGTTCAGCCTGTAGGAGTGGAAGTAGTTTGAAATAAAGTTCTTAGTACAGCTTGACCTACTGTGGCTTGTTGTGCAGATAACACATCTACACAGTAGTGCCTAGTAAATGTATGAGGCGTACACCATGTTGCTGCCTTACATATTTCGTTCATTGGAATATTTCCTAGAAAGGCCATGGTAGCACCTTTCTTTCTGGTTGAGTGTGCCTTTGGTGTAATAGGCAGCTGTCTCTTTGCTTTAAGATAGCAGGTTTGGATGCACTTAACTATCCATCTAGCTATACCTTGTTTTGATATTGGATTTCCTGTATGAGGATTTTGAAATGCAATAAATAGTTGTTTTGTCCTCCTAATTAGTTTTGTTCTGTCAATGTAGTACATTAGTGCTCTTTTGATGTCTAATGTGTGTAGTGCTCTTTCAGCTATTGAGTCTGGCTGTGGGAAGAAAACTGGTAATTCTACTGTTTGATTTAAGTGGAACGGTGAGATAACCTTTGGTAAGAATTTTGGATTGGTTCTTAGAACTACCTTATTTTTGTGTATTTGAATAAATGGTTCTTTATTGGTAAACGCCTGAATTTCACTTACTCTTCTTAGAGATGTGATGGCAATGAGAAATGCAACTTTCCACGTTAAGTATTGCATTTCGCAAGAATGCATGGGTTCGAAAGGTGGACCCATGAGTCTTGTTAAGACAATGTTGAGGTTCCATGAAGGAACAGGTGGTGTCCTTGGTGGTATAATTCTCTTTAGGCCTTCCATAAACGCTTTAATGACAGGTATTCTAAATAGGGAAGTTGAATGAGTAATCTGCAGGTATGCAGATATTGCTGCGAGATGTATCTTTATGGAAGAGAAAGCTAGATTTGATTTTTGCAAATGTAGTAAATATCCTACTATATCTTTTGGAGATGCATGCAATGGATGAACTTGATTATTATGGCAGTAACAAACAAATCTTTTCCATTTACTTGCATAGCAGTGTCTAGTGGATGGCCTTCTAGCTTGTTTTATGACCTCCATACATTCTTGTGTGAGGTTTAAGTGTCCAAATTCTAGGATTTCAGGAGCCAAATTGCTAGATTCAGCGATGCTGGGTTTGGATGCCTGATCTGTTGTTTGTGTTGTGTTAACAGATCTGGCCTGTTGGGTAGTTTGACATGAGGTACTACTGACAGGTCTAGTAGTGTTGTGTACCAAGGTTGTCTTGCCCATGTTGGTGCTATTAGTATGAGTTTGAGTTTGTTTTGACTCAATCTGTTTACTAGATATGGAAGGAGAGGGAGAGGGGGAAAAGCGTACGCAAATATCCCTGACCAATTCATCCATAGAGCATTGCCTTGAGATTGCCGGTGTGGGTACCTGGATGCGAAGTTTTGGCATTTTGCGTTTTCTTTTGTTGCAAATAGATCTATTTGAGGTGTTCCCCAAATTTGGAAGTAAGTGTTCAGGATTTGGGGGTGAATCTCCCATTCGTGGACCTGTTGGTGATCCCGAGAGAGATTGTCTGCTAGCTGGTTCTGGATCCCTGGAATAAACTGCTATTAGGCGAATATGGTTGTGAATTGCCCAATGCCATATTTTTTGTGTTAGGAGACACAACTGTGTCGAGTGTGTTCCCCCCTGTTTGTTTAAATAATACATTGTGGTCATGTTGTCTGTTTTGACAAGAATGTATTTGTGGGTTATCATGGGTTGGAATGCTTTCAACGCTAGAAATACTGCTAACAATTCGAGGTGATTTATATGAAACTTTCTTTGATGTACGTCCCATTGTCCTTGGATGCTGTGTTGATTGAGGTGTGCTCCCCACCCTGTCATGGAAGCATCTGTTGTTATCACGTATTGTGGCACTGGGTCTTGGAAAGGCCGCCCTTTGTTTAAATTTGTACTGTTCCACCAAAGAAGCGAGATGTATGTTTGGCGGTCTATCAACACCAGATCTAGAAGTTGACCCTGTGCATGTGACCATTGTGATGCTAGGCACTGTTGTAAGGGCCTCATGTGCAATCTTGCGTTTGGGACAATGGCTAAGCATGAGGACATCATGCCTAGGAGTTTTAATACCATCTTTGCATGTATCTTTTGTGTTGGATACATGGCTTGTATCACCTTGTGAAAATTTTGAACCCTTTGTGGACTTGGAGTGGCTATCCCTTTTGTTGTGTTGATTGTCGCTCCTAAGTATTGCTGTGTTTGACACGGCAAAATGTGTGACTTTGCATAGTTGATGGAGAAATCCAGTTTGCAAAGGGTTTGTATAACATAATCTGTGTGGTGTGAACACTTTGTTAGCGAGTCGGTCTTGATTAACCAATCGTCTAGGTACGGGAACACGTGTATTTGCTGCCTCCTGATATGTGCAGCTACTACTGCTAGACATTTTGTAAAGACTCTTGGCGCGGTTGTTATTCCGAATGGCAACACTTTGAATTGGTAATGTATTCCTTTGAATACGAACCTTAGGTATTTCCTGTACGAGGGATGTATCTGTATATGGAAATACACGTCTTTTAGATCTAAGGTTGTCATGTAGTCTTGCTGTTTCAGCAGTGGTATTACGTCTTGTAACGTGACCATGTGAAAGTGTTCTGATTTGATGTTGGTGTTTAGTGTTCTGAGATCTAATATTGGTCTCAGACTTTTGTCCTTTTTCGGTATTAGAAAGTACAGTGAGTAAACTCCTGTGTTCTTTTGTGGACCTGGTACTAATTTTATTGCGTCTTTTTGCAGTAATGCTTGAACTTCTAGTTCTAGAAGGTCTAAATGCTGTTTTGACATATTGTGTGTTTTCGGTGGGACGTTTGGAGGGAGTTGGAGAAATTCTATGCAATAACCATGTTGGATAATTGCTAAGACCCAAGTGTCTGTTGTTATTTCCTCCCAAGATTTGTAGAACTGGCTTAGTCTTCCCCCCACTGGTGTTGTGTGAAGGGGTTGTGTGACCTGTGAGTCACTGTTTATTTTGAGGGGTTTTGGGACCTTGAAATTTTCCCCGGTTTCTTGGGAATTGGCCCCCTCTGTATTGGCCCCGAAAGCTTCCCCTTTGATATTGTCCCTGGTAGGTAGGTGGTCTTGTTTGTGAGGTGCTGGCTTCTGTGGCTTGACCTCGAAACCCTCCTCTGAAAGTTGTTTTGCGAAATGTGCCAAATGTGCCTCTGCCCTGCGGGGAATAGAGTGCGCCCATGGCTTTAGCTGTGTTGGTGTCTTTCTTTAATTTTTCAATTGCAGTGTCCACTTCCGGGCCAAACAATTGCTGTTCATTGAACGGCATATTGAGCACTGCCTGTTGTATCTCAGGTTTGAAGCCAGATGTGCGCAACCATGCGTGCCTCCTTATCGTTACAGCAGTATTTATTGTTCTTGCAGCTGTATCTGCTGCATCCATAGAAGAACGTATTTGGTTGTTGGAGATATTTTGTCCCTCTTCAACCACTTGTTTTGCTCGTTTCTGGAATTCTTTGGGGAGGTGCTAGATGAGATGCAGCATCTCGTCCCAATGGGCCCTGTCATATCGCGCTAGGAGTGCTTGCGAGTTGGCGATGCGCCACTGATTTGCAGCCTGTGCTGCAACCCTTTTCCCAGCTGCATCAAACTTGCGGCTCTCCTTGTCTGGAGGTGGTGCGTCACCTGATGTATGCGAGTTGGCTCTTTTACGAGCTGCTCCTACGACAACTGAATCTGGTGTCAGTTGTGATGTAATGAAAGCAGGGTCTGTGGGCGGTGCCTTGTATTTCTTCTCCACCCTTGGAGTTATTGCTCTGCTTTTAACTGGCTCCTTAAAAATTTGTTTAGCGTGCCTTAGCATTCCCGGGAGCATAGGAAGGCTTTGATAATGGCTATGGGTGGAGGACAGGGTGTTAAAGAGGAAGTCATCCTCGATAGGCTCTGAATGTAGCGATACATTATGAAATTTGGCTGCCCTGGCTACCACCTGTGCATATGCTGTACTGTCCTCAGGTGGTGAGGGCTTAGTTGGGTACGACTCAGGGCTATTGTCCGATACTGGAGCGTCAGAGGTCCCATGCATCCTGATCATCTTGGCTCATGGTGGTATGAGCTGGTGATTGTGGTGGAGTCTGTGCCGGTGATGCATGAGTTGCCGGTGGTGGAGAGGGTGGTGGAGTTACCTTCTTTACCACCTTTCCTTGTGGTGGCTTGTCTTGTTGTTGGAAGTCAAGTTTCCTTTTCCTTCTGATTGGGGGAAGAGTGCTGATCTTCCCTGTACCACTTTGTATAAAGATCCGCTTTTGCGTGTGATCTACATCTGTTGTTTGTAATTCCTCCTCAAATCTGTGTCTTTGTAGTTGGGAGGACAGTGATTGTTCCTCTGAGTAGGAACTGGTTTTTGGTTCGGTTGCCGGGCGTTTTGGCACCGAAACCGTGTCTTTAGTTGTTTTCGGCTCCAACGAGATCTTTCTCCTTTTCGGTGCCGTGCCCTCTCGGTGCCGACCATCTTCGGTGCCGCTATCTCTGTGCCGAGCAGCTTCGGTGCCGCTATCTCGGTGTCGACCCTTTTCTGCACCACTCTCTCGGTCCCGAGATTGCTGCGTGCCTGTGTCTCGACCTGAGTCGGACGACTTCGGCACTAGCTCGCCCTTTTTCGGTGCCGATGGACGGTCACCTACTTTATGGGTTAAGCCATGGCCTGTTGGCAGTGGCGTCCCCTGGGCTTTGTCTGTTTTTTCGTGATCTTTGTTTCGACGTCTTACTCACGGTTGGTTGCACTTCGACGTCGAATTCTTCGGAATCAGATTCGTGGATGGAGAAAGTTTCTTCTTCTCCCTCTTCCTCGAACCGTCGTTGTCCTGTCGGCGTGGACGCCATTTGCAACCTCCTGGCTCTCCGTTCTCGGAGCGTTTTTCTCGACCGAAACGCTAGACAGGCCTCACACGTCTCTTCCTTGTGCTCGGGTGACAGGCACAAGTTACAGACCAAATGTTGGTCTGTATAAGGATATTTACTGTGGCATTTAGGACAGAATCGGAACGGGGTCCGTTCCATCAGTCTCGATGTTGCACGCGGTCGGGCCGACCAGGCCCCGACGGGGGAATCGAAATTACCCCGAAGGGCTACCGGAGCTCTTCAAGATTCAGTGTCGATTCTAATCTAACCCGATACTGAACGAAACAATACCGACGTAGTTTTCCGAGATTCTGACTAACTTTCCGACCCGAAACATGGAGCGAAAAGGAACAAGTCCGAACCCGATGGCGGAAAAAAAACAATCTGAGATGGAGTCGACGCCCATGCGCAATGGAACCAAAGTGGGAGGAGTCCCTCGGTCTCGTGACTCGAAAAGACTTCTTCGAAGAAAAACAACTTGTAACACTCCGAGCCCAACACCAGACTACGGACTATGCACAGCATGTGTATCTGCAGCTACACATGCCACTGAACAAATATTTACTCCTCAGTTAATTTAATGT
Source organism: Pleurodeles waltl (assembly GCF_031143425.1). NCBI lineage: Eukaryota > Metazoa > Chordata > Amphibia > Caudata > Salamandridae > Pleurodeles > Pleurodeles waltl. The sequence continues at coordinate 80,458,352 of NC_090446.1, forward strand.
GATGCAATGCGATCTCCTGTAAACTTGGCTAAAATGAATCACTTTTCTAAGTTTCACCACATGTAGATACTGTGATCATGGTACAGGCATTCAAGTCTTTCACTATACCTGGGTCTATTTCCTCTCTCTGTACCTCACGTCCTTTTTTTAAAAAAGATATCCTATTTAGGGCTGTGAAGAACCACTGAACAATTTATTTTGGTTGAACTGATGCAGTTTCACTTTCCTTTATTCTGTTAACCAAAATACTTTTGACTTCATCCCTCACTAAAGGAGTTTTTTTTTGGTTACTGTGGTGTTTCAGAGAATAGTCTCTGAAAGTTATTTCAAGGGCCTTAGCATTATCCTGGGAGTGTCTGGCCCCAAAAAAGCATTAAAAATAACAACAAAAAAGTATTAACATCTTGTTAGCCCTTTTCACCTCTCATATTTTGACATCAGAAGGTGGTGTTTTGGGAGTCTGAAAAATCTACTGTTTTGAAGTATCATTTGCAAAATGGTATTCTGTAATCCATCTGGGGCAAGATCTTTATGCCATAACAGTATTCCTAGTGTTGTCTTTCACACATTTTATGTATAAGCAAGGGGTCACAAAACTCCTATTTATGATCATAAGAGACACATTTCAAACATTGTCTATCGTTTGCTGCAAATGTTCGGTAGTATTTCAGACAAAACCTTGTGTGTATTCCCTGTAGTCCAAAACGCTAAAAAGTAATGTAGGAGTCCGAGCAAATCCATGCTCCTTGGACAACACTGGCACATTCACTGTCGTCACTGGCGTCTTGCTTTATACCTGCTACCTTATTTCTTGAATTTTTTGTTAAGGTCCTGAAACATGAGCATCTCAGCAGAGAAATTGCTGCTTCAAAATCCACAGGTGGAAAAATTATATTAAGATGATGGCTACATATGGAGGAATATTGGGCTTACAATCAATGTCCTATGGAGTCACTCTAGCACTCACATGTAACTTTCTTTTGAGTGGCAGCCTCAGTGCAGGCTTAAGGAATCAACATAACCAACAATGTCAGTAATGCACCAATCTGCTGCTGCTCTCCAGATTTCGGCTAATGTCACAACTAGGGCTAGTATTAAGTATTGTTAAAAGAAATGACTGCCTGTCAACCCCAACAGGGTCACAGAAGCAGAACCTCTAATAAAGCCTCATGCAATACTACAGTATTTGCCACAAAGGGTGGAAGTTACTGAATACAACAATTGACTAAAAGGCCAGCCAGGTGCCATTACATGGCACTGCATTGTCTCCTAATACTGTATTCCATTTTCCAAAGTCTGACACCTGACCTCTCCAAGCAGCTCCTGTGCTCACCTTGCCACCCAGGCATTTGTATTCACATTGAAGCTAGCGATTGTGCCAGTGAAAAGTGGTGTGGTCTCAAACAGCCACACTTTGATGTTCACACAGGCATCCCACTGTGGTAGGCCATTTGTGTCCTTCCCATTGTAGCCCAAGCCAGTCAGAATGCAGACTCCTTCCTGCAAAAAACAAGAAGTATGGGGTGATCAGAACAGGCAAACTTGAGGCAAGAAGAAAGGAAAACTTGAAAGATAACATACAGTTGGATAACATGTCAGCAACAATTATGTGATGTAAATACTTCAAAGTATCTTGTATCCTTTACCAAGTATCAAACCACTATGCTGTTGACTCAAAACACTCAATAACCCTTACTTTAAAACTGCATTTTCCCCAAAACTTAGTATAAAGTTAAGATTGTAAAATATGCTAATTTGCTACTTCTGCCTATCGCTGTGGAGGGCTGCATTTTAATCTACATCAAGGTGAAGTCAGTGCATGCTCTTATGATGCTCTGCAAGTCAAGTTATTAGTTATAGGACCAGACAGCACTGCCACTGCCTAGACAAGTGGTTCCCAACCTGTGGTCCGGGGACCCCTGGGGGTCCGCAAAGCCTTCTCAGGGGGTCCGCGAGAGCCTAGAAAATTAAAAGATATTAACAAATATTGACAAATTAGGTCCCCAGCTTCCAGTAATGACTCAGGCGGGGGTCCCCGGATTCCCATGATGATTCAGTGGGGGTCCCTGGGTTCCATTAATGTTAAAGTGGGGGTCCACAGAAATCAAAAGGTTGGGAACCACTGGCCTAGACGGGTGGGTGTTGGTTCAAAGGTAATTATGTCAGTTAAGGAGTTACAGGAATATTTATCATTGGCAAGATCAGAACTATCGCTGTTGGAAAGGCTATCATGCAGTGATGAAAATTAGTTACTTGCCTGTAACTTTAGTTCTCCAGTATTGGAATCTTTCATAGATGTACTTGAATTATTCACCGTCGTCGATATGGTAGTCCCCGGTACCTTTAATTAAGTAGTATTAACATAGGATAAACCTAAAGACCTTTAGGCCTCTCAGTTTAGCACTCTAGGCCCCTTGGGATCTTGTGTGTGTTTTGTGTGTGTGTGGGCCCTTTGGCAAGCATCACTCCCCAAAGGGGGGCACATTACTGATGGCCATTTCTGCTCCCCTTGGGGGCAGATCAGGCTATTTTTCTTTTAGGCCTATCTGCCCCCAAGACGTGAGGGATTATTTATTTTTTTTGTTCCCTTTAGTTTTTAGGGTCGAGCCTGCGTTGCATGCGCTCGCGCATTCGTAACGCAGCGAGACGCTTTAGTATTTAGAAAAGGGCTCAGAGCCCTGTCAACTTCACGTCAGTGTTTTTTATTGGTTCGTGGGCTTGCCTAATAAAATCTGCTTGCTTTCATTAGTCAAAGGCACGCATACGTCATGCCTTTTCCGGTGGCTAGCCCTCCTCGAGCGCAGTGACCAAGTGCAGAAAACATGCGAGGCGCGCTGTTTTCCATCGGGCTCGTGAACTTCTTTTTCTCTAATTTACGAGCGCGATCACGCTTGGCAGAAGTCGGGCACTTTACATAGTTAATTTCATTTTTTCGGGTTACGTACATAAATGCACTTTTGCCCGATAGGTGAAAAGTCGGGTTAGGAGTTTACAACGCGATCAGCTCCAACATGAGCAAATGCGAGACCTGTTGCATTGTAAATACTTGTTTTGTGTTGGGGGCTCCCCCTTTGGCAAGGGTCACCCCCCAAACAGGGTACAGAGCTGTTGGCCATTTCTGCCCCACCTTGGGGGCAGATCGGCCTATTTGTTTTAGGCCCATCTGCCCCCAAGGGGGGTAGAAGCCTCTTAGGCACCTGGGACAATTTCTAACTTCTTGGTAGAGGGGTGTTTGTCAACTGGTGAAGTATTTGTGATTATAACAGTTTATTTCTTCTTTTTGTTCTAGTTCAAAGCTTTTGCTTCCTTTGCTGTGGGTCCTTGCGGTTTTGGCAGTAGTTGTCCTGCGGTTTGCATAGTTGCATGTTTTAGGTAAGTAAAAGCAATTTACTCCAAAGGAGTATTGTTGACATGCATGAATGATATGTTTGTAGGTGGTGTACTAAATGCAGGATTGTGTGTGAAATTGTCCTTAGATTTGAGCACAATGATATTTGTGTTGTCATATGTCTAATTTGCTTTTTTCTTTTTAGTGGGTTATCATCGGTGATTGCTGTGTCTGTGCAGAGTAGTTGATGGTGAGTAGCTTTTTTAGCAAGTGAGTGGTATAGTCTTTTTTTAGTATACAACTGTAGGAAGTTGGCTCTGTATGTACTATTTCAAAGTAAGAAATAGCATGCACAGAGTCCAAGGGTTCCCCTTAGAGGTAAGATAGTGGCAAAAAGAGATAATTCTAGTGCTCTATTTTGTGGTAGTGAGGTCGAGCAGTAGGCTTATCAGAGGGTAGTGTTAAGCATTTGTTGTACACACACAGGCAATAAATGAGGAACACACACACTCAGACAATTCCAGGCCAATAGGTTTTTGTATAGAAAAATATATTTTCTTTGTTTATTTTAAGAACCACAGGTTCAAGATTTACAAGTAATATTTCAAATGAAAGGTATTTCACTTAGGAACTTTGAATTAGCAAAATAGCATATACAGTTTTCATGCAAATGACATATAGCTATTTTAAAACTAGACAGTGCAATTATCAACAGTTCCTGGGGGAGGTAAGTGTTTGTTAGTTTTTGCAGGTGAGTAAACCACCTACGGGGTTCAAGTTTGGGTCCAAGGTAGCCCACCGTTGGGGGTTCAGAGCAACCCCAAAGTTACCACACCAGCAGCTCAGGGCCGGTCAGGTGCAGAGGTCAAAGTGGTGCCCAAAACACACAGGCTTCAATGGAGAAGGGGGTGCCCCAGTTCCAGTCTGCCAGCAGGTAACTACCCGGGGGGGCGGCCGGGTGCAGTGTGCAAACATGCGTCGGGTTCGCAATAGGATTCAATGGGAGACCAAGGGGTCTCTTCAGCGATGCAGGCAGGCAGCGGGGGGGGGGGGGGGGGGGGGGGGCACGGGTTCCTCAGGGTAGCCACCACCTGGGCAAGGGAGAGGGCCACCTGGGGGTCCTTCAGGCCCTGGGGGCTACGGGTGCAGAGTCTTTACCAGGTTTCGGGTCTTTGAAGCAGGCAGTCGCGGTCAGGGGGAGCCTCGGGATTCCCTCAGCAGGCGTCGCTGTGGGAGCTCAAGGGGGGTCAACTCTGGCTACTCACGGTCTCGTAGTCGCCGGGGAGTCCTCCCTGTGGTGTTTGTTCTCCACAAGTCGAGCCAGGGGCGTCGGGTGCAGAGTGAAAAGTCTCACGCTTCCGGCGGGAAACGTGTGTTGGTTCAAAGTTGCTTCTTTGTTGCAAAGTTGCAGCCTTTGGGGAACAGAGCCGCTGTCCTCGGGAGTTATTGGTCCTTCTAGATGCAGGGTAGTCCTCTGAGGCTTCAGAGGTTGCTGGACCCTGGGAACGCGTCGCTGGAGCAGTGTCTTTAGAAGTGGGGAGACAGGCCGGTAGAGCTGGGGCCAAAGCAGTTGGTGTCTCCATCTTCTCTGCAGGTTTTCAGTTCAGCAGTCCTCCTCTTCTTAGGTTGCAGGAATCTAGTTTCCTAGGTTCTGGGGAGCCCCTAAATACTCGATTTAGGGGTGTGTTTAGGTCTGGGGGGTTAGTAGCCAATGGCTACTAGCCCTGAGGGTGGCTACACCCTCTTTGTGCCTCCTCCCTGAGGGGAGAGGGGCACATCCCTAATCCTATTGGGGGAATCCTCCATCCGCAAGATGGAGGATTTCTAAAAGTTAGAGTCACCTCAGCTCAGGACACCTTAGGGGCTGTCCTGACTGGCCAGTGACGACTCCTTGTTTTTCTCATTATCTCCTCCGACCTTGCCGCCAAAAGTGGGGCCGTGGCCGGAGGGGGCCGGCAACTCCACTAGCTGGAGTTGCCCTGGGGTGCTGTAACAAAGGGGGTAAGCCTTTGAGGCTCACCGCCAGGTGTTACAGTTCCTGCAGGGGGAGGTGAGAAGCACCTCCACCCAGTACAGGCTTTGTTACTAGCCACAGAGTGACAAAGGCACTCTCCCCATGTGGCCAGCAACATGTCTGGTGTGTGGCAGGCTGCTAAAACTAGTCAGCCTACACGGATAGTCGGTTAAGGTTTCAGGAGGCACCTCTAAGGTGCCCTCTGGGGTGTATTTTACAATAAAATGTACACTGGCATCAGTGTGCATTTATTGTGCTGAGAAGTTTGATACCAAACTTCACAGTTTTCAGTGTAGCCATTATGGTGCTGTGGAGTTCGTGCATGACAGACTCCCAGACCATATACTCTTATGGCTACCCTGTACTTACAATGTCTAAGGTTTTGCTTAGACACTGTAGGGGCATAGTGCTCATGCACTTATGCCCTCACCTATGGTATAGTGCACCCTGCCTTAGGGCTGTAAGGCCTGCTAGAGAGGTGACTTATCTATACCTGTAGGCAGTGTGAGGTTGGCATGGCACCCTGAGGGGAGTGCCATGTTGACTTAGTCGTTTTAACCCCACTAGCACACACAAGCTGGCAAGCAGTGTGTCTGTGCGGAGTGAGGGGTCCCCAGGGTGGCATAAGACATGCTGCAGCCATTAGAGACCTTCCCTGGCATCAGGGCCCTTGGTACCAGTTACAAGGGACTTACCTGGATGCCAGGGTGTGCCAATTGTGGAAACAAAGGTACAGGTTAGGGAAAGAACACTGGTGCTGGGGCCTGGTTAGCAGACCTCAGCACACTTTCAAATCATAACTTGGCATTAGCAAAGGCAAAAAGTCAGGGGGTAACCATGCCAAGGAGGCATTTCCTTACAACAACTCTTTGTGATAAAGCTACACTTGGTTTGGTCTACTAGTCCCTTGATGGCAACGGCTATATTTCCTGCAACTATGACATGTAATCGCTAGTTGCTTCTTCGTATGCTGCATTTTGTAGACAATGCTTTAGCCTTGCCACAAGATCACCCTGATTGTAACAGTCTTTTTAAGATTAGGCCTGTCCTTGATCATTTTGTAGATGGGTTTTCAGAGGTCTATGTTCTAGGCAAAGAGAAGTGCGGACGAGTCTTTGGTCCTTTTCAAGGGGCGTTTCGTTTTTAAGCAGTACATTCCTAGTAAGAGGGCACTGTATGGAATTAAATTGTATATGTTGTCAGAAAGTAGTACAGAATACGTGTATAATTTCCAGGTCTACACTGGTAGGGATTCCAGTATTGACCCTCCTGGCTGTCCGCCCACTTTTGGAGTTAGCGAGGGAACCTAGTAGACGACTGTTTAACAAAGGTCACCATTTGTACGTAGATAATTTCTACACTGGAGTGCAGTTGTTCAAGGAGTTGTTTAGAGTGGACACTGTTGCTTGTGGCACAATCCGTTCTAACCGGAAAGGCTATCCAAGGGAGCGTGTGTGTAAAAAAAAAAAAAAAAAAAAAATAAACACAAGAGGGGACAGTGCAGTGCCTTGCGCAGTAATGAGCTGCTAGCTCTGAAATTCAGACATGAGGGATGTGTACATGCTATCCACCAACCATGATGAGAGTACTTCCCTTGTGAATGTTTGGGGTCAGGTTGCCGAAGTGCACAAACCTGTGTGCATTTTGGACTACAATAGGCACATGGGTGGTGTTGATAGAGTAGATCAGAGGTTGGAACCTTACACTGCTCTTCGTAAGTCTTACATGTGGTATAAAAAGTTGGCCCTACATTTATTTCATTTGGCAACTTTTAATGCTTTTATTGTGTTCAAGGATTGTTCACCTGAGTCAAGGATGAAATTTGTTAAATTTCACAAGTCAGTGATAGAGCCCCTTATTGTGGTGGAACAGGCAAGAGTTCCTAGAGTAGCGATGGTGGAGGATGTGGCTAGATTGAAAGATCACCACTTTCCAGATCACCTTCCTCTCACTCCCAAAAAAGACTTGCCCACTAAGAAATGTAGAGTATGTGCCCAAAGATATATCCGGAGGGAGAGCCGGATGTACTGCCCCGATTGCCCTTCAAAGCCTGGGCAGTGTGTGGCTGGCTGTTTCAGAAGTTACAACATGCAGAAAGGTTTTGGGGGAATACAGTGAGCGTAAACTGCCTATTTTATATTTTCATATGTTCAGTTTCACGGTTGGCATTACTGTCATGTATTTAGTTAGAGCTTTTGCGTTTGTAGTTTTGTACTCATTTTATAATTAGTTAGTGGTTTCTTTGTTGTTTATTAACCAAAAAAGTGATGGCGGTGTGCGTGGGGTGGCGCTTGGCTGGCGGTGTGCCAGCCAAACATCAGTCCACACACTCCCATCAGCTAATATGACTGCTGTATCAGGCATGTGGGCATATGTAAGTGATGGGCCCTTGAGTGGCGCTGTCTGTCGATCCAAGTGTTGTAATGTGCTGGGCCCGTGGCTGGCGGCGTGAATGGTCTTGTGCATGTCATGTATGAAAGGTGTGTGAATATACTGTAAACCGGTTGGTGCCTTGACGCGGCTTTGCAGCTCACAAGCTGAGAGTCATTGGTTCCGTTTTTTAGCCTTTCAGTTATTAACAGTCCATTTCACTTTTGTGAATCTCTTGTTAATAAAATTTGATCTACTGAACCATCAATACCCTCATGCCAAATCCAACCAGTATGTGTGGTAAAAACAAAACCTGCTCCGTTGTAATCAGGCGTCGCAACACACTTGTGATACGCTAGGTGTCTCAGGTGGGACCCCGATGATGAAGCATGTCACCAACTTGGTTGGTGGGTGAGGGGTCTTTTTCACATAACCTAAGTGCGTTTCTTTTCACAATTTTAGTGTTTGGTACATCACAGACGTACTCGGACACGTCAAAATGATATATTACAAAAACTATCTGTGTTTGGGGAGGAGGGGGCACCTATGGTTTTGGTCCTGGGTGCGGCCTTCATCTAGGGAAACCTACCAAACCCAGACATTTCTTAAAACTAGACACCCCAAGGAGTCCAGGGAGGTGTGGCTTGCGTGGATCCCCCAACATTTTCTTACCCAGACTCCTCTGCAAACCGCAAAATGTGCTTAAAAAAAGCATATTTTCCTGACTTTTCTTTGTAGGGTCACCCCTCCAGCACAAAGTTTCTACTCCCCAGTGTTCCCCCTCAGTCTCCCAAGTAAAATGACATCTAACTTGTGTGGGTCCCCAAAGCAGAGGTAGCCTAAAGATGTATAAAAGAAGAATATGTGCTTATAAACTCGCTGTGCTATCCCCTCAATCTCTACAAGTTTTTGGCCTTTTTTCTGTTGCAGGCACCTGGCCCATCCACACAAGTGAGGTATCATTTTTATCGGGAGACTTGGGGAATGCTGGGTGGAAGGGAATTTGTGGCTCCTCTCAGATTCCAGAACCTTCTGTCACCAAACTGTGAGGAAAGTGGTTTGTTTAAGCCAAATTTAGAGGTTTGCAAAGGATTCTGGGTAACAGAATCTGGTGAGAGCTCCACAAGTAACCCCTTTTGGGTTCCCCTAGGTCTCTAGTTTTAAAAAAATGCACAGGTTTGGTAGGTTTCCCCTAGGTGCCGGGTGAGCTAAAGGCCAAAATCCACAGGTAGGCACTTTGCAAAAAAACACCTCTGTTTTCTGTGGAACAATGTGATGTGTCCACGTTGTGTTTTGGGGCATTTCCTGTTGCAGGCACTAGGCCCACCCACACAAGTGAGGTATAATTTGTATCGGGAGACTTGAGGGAACTTAGAATAGCAAACTAAGTGTTATTGCCACCTTGTCTTTTTCTGCATTTTTTCCTTCCAAATATAAGAGTGTGTGTAAAAAAGAAGCCTTTTTGAGAAATGCCCTGTAATTCACATGCTAGTATGGGAAGCCCGGAATTCAGAGATGTGCAAATAACCACTGCTCCTCAACACCTTATCGTGTGCCCATTTTGGAAATACAGAGGTTTTCTTGATAAGTATTTTTCACTCTTAATATTTCAGCAAATTAACTGCTGTATACCCGGTATAGAATGAAAACCCACTGCAAGGTGTAGCTCATTTATTGGCTCTGGGTACCTAGGGTTCTTGATGAACCTACAAGCCCTATATATCCCCTCAACCAGAAGAGTCCAGCAGACATAACGGTATATTGCTTTAAAAAATCTGACATTGCAGGAAAAAGAGTAAATTGTAGAGAAAAATGGCTGTTTTTTTCAATCTCAATTTCAATATTTTTTTATTTCAGTTATTTTCTGTAGGAAAGCCTGGTAGGATCTACACAATTTACCCATTGCTGGATTCAGAATTTTGTCTACGTTTCAGAAATGTTTAGGTTTCTGGGATCCAGCATTGGTTTCACACCCATTCTCTCACTGACAGGAAGGAGGCTAAAAGCACAATTTTTTTAAAAAAAATGGGGTATGTCCCAGTAAAATGCCAAAATTGTGTTGAAAAATTGGGTTTTCTGATTCAAGTCTGCCTGTTCCTGAAAGCTGGGAAACTGGTGATTTTAGCACCGTAAACCCTTAGTTGATGCCATTTTCAGGGAAAAAAACCACAAGCCTTCTTCTGCAGCCCTTTCCCCCAATTTAAAAAAAAAAACAAAAAAAAAAAACTACATTTTCACTGTATTTTGGCTAATTTCTTGGCCTCCTTCAGGGGAACCCACACAGTCTGGGTACCTATAGAATCCCTAGGATGTTAGAAAAAAAGGACGCACATTTGGCGTGGGTAGCTTAAGTGGACAAAAAGTTATGAGGGCCTAAGTGCGCCCTGCCCCAAATAGCCAAAAAAAGGCCTGGCACCTAAGGGGGAATAGGCCTGGCAGCGAAGGGGTTAATTATTTGCGATCGAGGATCGGTCTCCAATCCTTCCATTTCTTGAGAATGAGGAAGAATCTGGAGTAAAATCCTTTCCCTCGGTGAGATGGTGGAACCTTTTCTATTGCTCCCTTGGTGAGCATTTTGTTGATCTCCGTCCTGAGTTGGTGCAGATACTCAGTGAAGGTTTTGCAAGGAGGATTGGGAGGAGGTATTTGGACAAACTCCAGAGTTTGTGTCCACACTTTACCAGTTATAAGACCCACTGGTCTGATGTTATAGTTTGCCACTGCATGAGAACTAATTAGATTTTTCTGCCTAGATTTAGAGATAGGTGTTTGGGGGTAGTTGGATCCCTGGACACATCATGCTCTGCGATCATGAGTCTTTAGTTGGACGAGCTGAACGTCCTCTGGCAGTAGACCTATTGTAAGAGACTTGTGGAGGTTGTCTTTGGAAGTATTGCTGGCGAAATTGTTGGGAGGTAGATATGAACGACATATCTATACTGCTGATAGCCTCCCCTATATGAAGGCACTCAACGTTCTCTTGTGCCACAAAAGTAAGACATTTGAAACTGCAGTGTTCCTAAAGAATTTGCCATTTCTGTGTCAGATTTTGACTGCAATGCCTGGTCAATAGGTTTCCCAAAAAGCGCTTGACTATCAAATGGAAGGTCTAGTATTTTATTCTGTACTTCCAGACGAAATGATGTGGCCTTCAGCCAAGCTTGCCTTCTGAGGACCTCAGCCCCTGCAAGCTGGCGAAATGCAGGAGTGGCTATGTTCATTGCACAATCAATTATCTCTGCCGATGTGTGTTCTCCCTCATGTAATATCTTTTTAGCTTCCGCTTTAATGTCCTCCAGCAGTTGATCAACATATGGGGCGATGTCTGCACATAATTGCCTGTCATATCTGGCTAACACTGCAAGGTAGTTAGCTGCTCTTACACAGACAGGACATTGAAAAAAATATTTTGCCAAATATTGTCCAATCATCTACCTTCCTTGTCCGGAGGTGCGGATATTGGCATAGAATGATTTTTGGACCTTCTCTGGGCTGCTTGTGTTACCACCATGATCAGTCAAGCATGCTGGGGCATCTTCAAGTGTTTTATATTTTTTTTATCTAGGTATGGGAGCACTGCTGTGACTTTCACTGTGTTTTACATGTCCTTCAAACCTTCCTCCGATATGTAACTGACTAGTGGCATGGAGCATACAGATTTTTGGAATGTCTCCTTAAAGTCATAGCGGAAGCAATCAGTTTGCTTGGATAGCATGGGAAGTGTGAAGTGGTTATCAGCCCTTTCCATAATATTATGGAACCCTCCGATGTCCTCTGGAGGTGAATCTACCTTGGAAGGTGAAGGAGAAGGTGGAGTTGGGATTACATAATCTTCCCACTCCGACTGGTTGTCGAGGAGCTCACCTTCCTCTTGTTCTCCTTCAGATATGTCAGTCTCATGTTGGAGGGTCATTTAAGGTGTGGCCACATTCGCTAACAGTAGAGTGGTCGGCCTCTGGCGCGGGGTGGCTAACCGAGAAGTTGGAGATGACGGTGGCTGAGGTTGCACCTCTTCTGTGGCTGGAAGGCCCCTACTATAGTTGGCTACTTTTGCTCGTAAGTCAAAAATTAAGGTGTTTGGCATATAAAAACCCTCCTGGTTTGTTTGATCACCTGCATAGTATTGTGTGTCATAAGCTTCGCCATACTCCTAGTCATCCTCCTGGTACTTTACATTCTACTGTGAGCTGTTCCAAATGGACCCTCATCATCCAATTCGTCGTCACCCTCCAAGAGATGGACTGGTATTAACAGGGTTATTTTACTAAGAGAAGTATGCTCTGGTGTAATTTATTTTATAGTTTCCCGTTTTCTGTGTATTTTTCCTCGCGTTGACTGTCGTAGACGAGCTAGTCAACAGCGTGAAAGGAGCAGTCATCGATGTTGCCTTCGTTGCTGCAGATCGTGAAGATATTTTAAAAGTCTACGTTTTTTTGGTGAAAGCTACCGTCGACTGGGTCATCGATGATAGCGGTAATGAAGAAACCATAGTTACCATCGTGAACGATGAATAAGGAAAATGTCACTTACCCAGTGTACATCTGTTTGTGGCATTAGTCGCTGCAGATTCACATGCTGTGCACAGACCACCGTCTGGTGTTGGGCTCTGAGTGTTACAAGTTGTTTTTCTTCGAAGAAGTCTTTTCGAGTCACAAGACCGAGGGACTCCTCCCACTTCGGTTCCATTGCGCATGGGCGTCGACTCCATCTTAGATTGTTTTCCCCGCAAAGGGTGAGGTAGGAGTTGTGTATGCTAGTAATAGTGCCCATGCAATGGAATGAATACGTATGTACAAAATGAAGGTTAAAGTAATATATTTACAAATGTACAAATGTTGAAGATTTACTTCCAAACGGCTACAGGCTCCCGGGGAGGAGGGTGGGCGCATGTGAATCTGCAGCGACTAATGCCACGAACAGATGTACACTGGGTAAGTGACATTTTCCGTTCGGTGGCATGTGTAGCTGCAGATACACATGCTGTGCATAGACTAATAAGCAGTTATCTCCCCAAAAGCGGTGGTTCAGCCTGTAGGAGTGGAAGTAGTTTGAAATAAAGTTCTTAGTACGGCTTGACCTACTGTGGCTTGTTGTGCAGATAACACATCTACACAGTAGTGTTTAGTAAATGTATGAGGCGTAGACCATGTTGCTGCCTTACATATTTCGTTCATTGGAATATTTCCTAGAAAGGCCATAGTAGCACCTTTCTTTCTGGTTGAGTGTGCCTTTGGTGTAATAGGCAGCTCTCTCTTTGCTTTAAGATAGCAGGTTTGAATGCACCTAACTATCCATCTGGCAATACCTTGTTTTGAAATTGGATTTCCTGTATGAGGTTTTTGAAAGGCAATAAATAGTTGTTTTGTCTTCCTAATTAGTTTTGTTCTGTCAATGTAGTACATTAGTGCTCTTTTGATGTCTAATGTATGTAGTGCTCTTTCAGCTATTGAATCTGGCTGTGGGAAGAACACTGGTAATTCTACTGTTTAAGTGGAACGGTGAGATAACCTTTGGTAAGAATTTTGGATTTGTTCTCAGAACTACCTTATTTTTGTGTATTTGAATAAATGGTTCTTGTATGGTAAACGCCTGTATTTCACTTACTCTTCTTAGAGATGTGATGGCAATGAGAAATGCAACTTTCCACGTTAAGTATTGCATTTCACAAGAATGCATGGGTTCGAAAGGTGGACCCATGAGCCTTGTTAAGACAATGTTGAGGTTCCATGAAGGAACAGGTGGTGTCCTTGGTGGTATAATTCTCTTTAGGCCTTCCATAAACGCTTTAATGACAGGTATTCTAAACAGGGAAGTTGAATGAGTAATCTGCAGGTAAGCAGATATTGCGGTGAGATGTATCTTTATGGAAGAGAAAGCTAGATTGGATTTTTGCAAATGTAGTAAATATCCTACTACATCTTTTGGAGATGCATGCAATGGTTGAATTAGATTATTATGGCAGTAATAAACAAACCTTTTCCATTTACTTGCATAGCAGTGTCTAGTGGAAGGTTTTCTAGCTTGTTTTATGACCTCCATACATTCTTGTGTGAGGTCTAAGTGTCCAAATTCTAGGATTTCAGGAGCCAAATTGCTAGATTCAGCGATGCTGGGTTTGGATGCCTGATCTGTTGTTTGTGTTGCGTTAACAGATCTGGTCTGTTGGGTAGTTTGACATGAGGTACTACTGACAGGTCTAGTAGTGTTGTATGCCAAGGTTGTCTTGCCCATGTTGGTGCTATTAGTATGAGTTTGAGTTTGATTTGACTCAATCTGTTTACTAGATATGGAAGGAGAGGGAGAGGGGGAAAAAGCGTACGCAAATATCCCTGACCAATTCATCCATAGAGCATTGCCTTGGGAGTGCCGGTGTGGGTACCTGGATGCGAAGTTTTGGCATTTTGCGTTTTCTTTTGTTGCAAATAGATCTATTTGAGGTGTTCCCCAAATTTGAAAGTAAGTGTTCAGTATCTGGGGGTGAATTTCCCATTCGTGGATTTGTTGGTGATCCCGAGAGAGATTGTCTGCCAGCTGGTTCTGGATCCCTGGAATAAATTGTGCTATTAGGCGAATATGGTTGTGAATTGCCCAATGCCATATTTTTTGTGTTAGGAGACACAACTGTGTCAAGTGTGTCCCCCCCCTGTTTGTTTAAATAATACATTGTTGTCATGTGGTCTGTTTTGACAAGAATGTATTTGTGGGTTATCATGGGTTGGAATGCTTTCAACGCTAGAAATACTGCTAACAGTTCTAAGTGATTTATGTGAAACTTTCTTTGATGTATGTCCCATTGTCCTTGGATGCTGTGTTGATTGAGGTGTGCTCCCCACCCTGTCATGGAAGCATCCGTTGTTATAACGTATGTTGGCACTGGGTCTTGGAAAGCCGCCCTTTGTTTAAATTTGTACTGTTCCACCATAGAAGCGAGATGTATGTTTGGCGGTCTATCAACACCAGATCCAGAAGTTGATCCTGTGCCTGTGACCATTGTGATGCTAGGCGCTGTTGTAAGGGCCGCATGTGCAACCTTGCGTTTGGGACAATGGCTATGCATGAAGACATCATGCCTAGGAGTTTTAATACTATTTTTGCTTGTATCTTTTGTGTTGGATACATGGCCTGTATTACCTTGTGAAATGTTTGAACCCTTTGTGGACTTGGAGTGGCTATCCCTTTTGTTGTGTTGATTGTCGCTCCTAAGTATTGCTGTGTTTGACACGGCGAAAGGTGTGACTTTGCATAGTTGATGGAGAAACCCAGTTTGTGAAGGGTTTGTATAACATAATTTGTGTGATGTGAACACTTTGTTAGCGTGTTGGTTTTGATTAACCAGTCGTCTAAGTAAGGGAACACGTGTATTTGCTGCCTTCTGATATGTGCAGCTACTACTGCTAGGCATTTTGTAAAGACTCTTGGCGCCGTTGTTATTCCGAATGGCAACACTTTGAATTGGTAATGTATTCCCTTGAATACGAACCTTAGGTATTTCCTGTGCGAAGGATGTATCGGTACATGGAAATACGCATCTTTTAGATCTAATGTTGTCATGTAGTCTTGCTGTTTGAGCAGTGGGATTACGTCTTGTAATGTGACCATGTGAAAGTGGTCTGATTTGATGTAGGTGTTTAGTGTTCTGAGATCTAGTATTGGTCTTAGAGTTTTGTCCTTTTTTGGTATTAGAAAGTACAGTGAGTAAACTCCGGTGTTCTTTTGTCGACTTGGTACTAATTCTATTGCGTCCTTTTGCAGTAATGCTTGAACTTGTAGTCCTAGAAGGTCTATATGCTGTTTTGACATTGTGTGTTTTCTGTGGGACGTTTGGAGGGAGTTGGAGAAATTCTATGCAATAACCATGTTGGATAATTGCTAAGACCCAAGTGTCTGTTGTTATTTCCTCCCAAGATTTGTAGAACTGACTTAGTCTTCCCCCCACTGGTGTTGTGTGAAGGGGTTGTGTGACTTGTGAGTCACTGTTTATTTTGAGGGGTTTTGGGACCTTGAAATTTTCCCCAGTTTCTTGGGAATTGGCCTCCTCTGTATTGTCCCCGAAAACCTCCCCTTTGATATTGTCCCTGGTAGGTAGGTGGTCTTGTTTGTGAGGTGCTGGTTTCTGTGGGTTGACCTCGAAACCCTCCCCTAAAAGTTGTTTTACGAAATGTGCCAAATGTGCCTCTGCCCTGCGGGGAGTAGAGTGCGCCCATGGCTTTGGCGGTATCTGTGTTCTTTTTTAATTTTTCAATTGCAGTGTCCACCTCCGGCCCAAACAATTGCTGTTCGTTAAACGGCATATTGAGCACAGCCTGTTGTATTTCAGGTTTGAACCCAGATGTGCGCAGCCATGCGTGCCTCCTTATCGTGACTGCAGTATTTATTGTCCTTGCAGCTGTGTCCGCTGCATCCATGGAAGACCGTATCTGATTGTTCGAGATACTTTGTCCCTCTTCCACCACCTGTTGCGCTCGTTTTTGGAACTCTTTGGGTAGGTGTTCGATGAAATGTTGCATCTCATCCCAATGAGCCCTGTCGTATCTCGCCAGGAGTGCTTGCGAGTTGGCGATGCGCCACTGATTTGCCGCTTGTGCTGCAACCCTTTTTCCCGCTGCATCAAATTTGCGGATCTCCTTGTCCGGAGGTGGTGTGTCGCCTGATGTATGCGAGTTGGCTCTCTTACGAGCTGCCCCCACAACTACAGAGTCTGGTGTCAGTTGTGATGTAATAAAAACAGGGTCCGTGGGCGGTGCCTTGTATTTTTTCTCCACCCTTGGAGTTATGGCTCTGCTTTTAACTGGCTCCTGAAATATCTGTTTCGAGTGCCTTAGCATTCCTGGGAGCATGGGAAGGCTTTGATAATGGCTATGGGTGGAGGACAGGGTGTTAAAGAGGAAGTCATCCTCAATAGGTTCCGAATGTAGCAATACATTATGGAATTCGGCTGCCCTAGCGACCACCTGTGCATATGATGTACTGTCCTCAGGTGGTGACGGTTTAGTTGGGTACGACTCCGGGCTATTGTCCGATACTGGAGCGTCGTAGAGGTCCCATGCATCCGGATCATCCTGGCTCATTGTGGTATGAGCTGGTGAGTGTGTTAATGGTGGAGTTTGTGCCGGTGATGCATGAGTTGATTGTGGTGGAGAGGGTGGTGGAGTTACCTTCTTTACCACCTTTGCTTGTGGTTGCTTGTCTCCTTGCTGGAAGTCAAGTTTCCTTTTCCTTTTGATTGGGGGAAGAGTGCTGATCTTCCCTGTATCTTTTTGAATAAAGATCCGCTGTTGCGTGTGATCTGGCTCTATTGTTTGTAATTCCTCCTCAAATCTATGTTTTTTTAGTTGAGAGGACAGTTCTTGTTCCTCTGAGTAGGAACCAGTTTTAGGTTCGGTTGCCGGGTGTTTCGGCACCGAAACCGTGTCTCTGGATTTTTTCGGCTCCGACAAGATCTTTTTACTTTACAGTGTCGTGCCCTCTCGGTGCCGACCAACTTCGGTGCCGCTGTGTCGGTGCCGAATTTTTTCTGCGTCACTCTCTCGGTCCCGAGATTGCTGCGTGCCTGTATCTCGACCGGAGTCGGATGACTTCGACAGCAGTTCGCCCTTTTTCGGTGCCGATGGACGGTCACCTACTTTCCTGGTTAAGCCATGGCCTGTTGGCGGTGGCGTCCCCTGGGCTTTGTCAGTCTTTTCGTGCGATTTTTGTTTCGACGTCTTACTCACGGTTGGTTGTTCTTCGACGTCGAATTCTTCGGAATCCGACTCGTGGATGGAGAAAGTTTCTTCTTCCTCCTCCTCGAACCGTGGTTGTCCTGTCGGCGTGGACGCCATCTGCAACCTCCTGGCTCTTCGGTCTCTGAGCGTTTTTCTCGACCGAAACGCGCGACAGGCTTCGCACGTATCCTCCTTGTGCTCGGGGGACAGGCACAAGTTACAGACCAAATGTTGATCTGTATAAGGATATTTATTATGGCATTTAGGACAGAATCGGAACGGGGTCCGTTCCATCAGTCTCGATGTTGCACGCGGTCGGGCCGACCAGGCCCCGACGGATGATCGAAATTACCCCGAAGGGCTACCGGAGCTCTTCAAGATTCGGTGTCGATTTGTTCTAACTAGCCCGATACCGAACGAAACAATACCGACGAATTTTCCCGAGATTCTGACTAACTTTCCGACCCGAAACACAGAGCGAAAAGGAACACGTCCGAACCCGATGGCGGAAAAAAACCAATCTAAGATGGAGTCGACGCCCATGCGCAATGGAACCGAAGTGGGAGGAGTCCCTCGGTCTCGTGACTCGAAAAGACTTCTTCTAAGAAAAACAACTTGTAACACTCCGAGCCCAACACCAGACGGCGGACTGTGCACAGCATGTGTATCTGCAGCTACACATGCCACCGAACATAAGTTACTTACCTGTAACTGTAGTTCTCCAGTATTGGAAACTTTCGTAGATTCACATGCTTGAATACTTCCCCGTCGTCGAGATTGGGAGTCCCCGGTGGAATATAACAACTAGGCCTGAAAATGTATGCACACAATACATAGACTAGGCCGCAATAGAATAACCCATCACAGTCTTTTTGTAAAATAGACCCAAACTCAAACTTGAACCAATCAGATTGCCTCACCCCTTTAGGACCTCCTGTGAGGAGCTGCCTTCCCTCAGATTTTCCGAGCATAAGTGCTGTAATAATAAAGAACACTGAGAAGAGAGAAGTGTGAGCTCCCCCGGGGAGGCGGGTGGGCCGCATGTGAATCTATGAAAGCTTCCAATACTGGAGAACTACAGTTACAGGTAAGTTACTTATTTCTTACTCCAGTATTGGAACTTTCATACATTCACATGCTTGAATAAGTGTAGCAAGCAGTAACTAATACATTTTCTGTATTAACAAATACTGTTCATCTCAACATCAGAGAGCGCTAGCATTAGACAGTTAAATGCAAAGCAATAAAAGTAAACCTTTCTAAACATACATGAATATGCATTAGAGATACGTTAATACTGAACAGAAAATGTGATATATCAGAAGCAGATGGTGGGAAACATACAGTTCACCTTATCTGAACAAATGTCTAAGAACTGCTTGACCCACCGCAGCATCACGGAGCGTCTCAGCATCCAGGCAGTCATTCTTTGTGAAGGCGTGTTGTTCTCCACATGGCTGCTCAACAGATGTCTGGCAGAGATACCCCAGAGAAGAGTGCACAAGAAGTGGTCACTGTTCAGGTAGAATGTGCATGAACGTTAGTGTCCAGGGGTCGACCAGCCTTCTGATGGCAAAAGGCTATGGCACTTGGGATCCATCTATAAATGGTTTGTTTAGTAACAGGATGCCATCTTCTGGGCGCACTAAATGCTACACACAGTTGATTGGACTTCGTGATCAAGGATGTTCGCTGCAAATAAAATTTAAGGCATTGTTTGACGTCTAAGGAATTCAGCGATCTTTCTGCCCCAGTCTGAGGCTGTGGAAAGTAAGTCTTTAGCACTACTGGCTCATTAATGTGGAAGTCAGATGGTACTTTGGGAACAAATTTGGGGTTTGTCAGTAGGATGACAATCATCTGTAAACTTTATGAAAGGTTCCTGGATGCGCTACCTTCCAGGTAAGATACTTAATGACTGACTTATGAATAGGTTCGAACGGTTCCTTCATCAGCTGACTCAGGACTGTATTCAGCTGCAAAGTTGGAGGAGGTAGTTTGGCAGAAGGAAAGGATTGGAACAAACCTCTCAAACTGCTTGATAAGCCTTTGAGACCAGAGGGATTGCCCTTTGGATAGTTGTCTATATCTGGAAATGGCAGCTAGGTGAACCTTAATGGATGCATGTGCGAGACCAGACCGTGCCAAAAGAACGAGTTACTTACCTTCGGTAACGACTTTTCTGGTGGATACATTAGCTACATGTGGATTCCTCACCTGATGAATACTCCCATGGCGCCAGCATTTGACGGAAATCTTCTTACTAGTCTCTGCACGTCGACGAGGACGTCACTCTAGCCCACGCGACGCCGTCTGACGTCATACAGGCAATAAGAAGTCCTCGCCGACGTGCCGATGACAGTACCAACATTTTTTACGTGCATGAGAAGAATAATAATAACCCAATGCAATGAAAGAGCAAAGCAACATCTCTTAATATTGTAAATCACACAACATTGCAATAAAATAGCTGTAGATTTAATATAACCTTTTTTTTTTTTAAACAAATAAATATATTTATACATACGAATCATGTATATACCCAATATATATATAGATTTATATATAAATATACACATATATACAAATATCATACATGCAAAATGTATTGCAACTTTGAAGACCAAAAGGAGCACACTCAAGGATTGCTTGGAGAGACCAAAAAGGCAACGGGGAGGCGGGTGGGACCGTGAGGAATCCACAGGTAGCTAATGTATCCACCAGAAAAGTCGTTACCGAAGGTAAGTAACTCGTTCTTCTGATGGATACAACTACCTGTGGATTCCTCACCTGATGAATAGAGTCCCAAAGCAGTACCACGCCCGGCGGTGGGTGCCTAAATGGTCAAACCAAGAAATCCTGCAGCACTGACCGTGCAAAATGACCGTCCCTTCTGACCTCAGAGTCCAAACAGTAATGTTTCACAAAAGTGTGAAGGGACGACCAAGTTGCGGCCTTGCAGATGTCAACCACAGGAACACCCCTGGCCAAGGCCGAAGAGGCCGACTTAGCTCTGGTGGAGTGAGCTCTAATGCCCTCAGGCGGATCCTTCTTTGCCAAAGAGTAACAGATTTTAATGCAAAGAACAACCCACCTGGAGAGTGTTCTCTTGTGGACTGCCTTTCCTCTCCTCTTGCCCACGTATCCGACAAACAGCTGATCCTCCAGCCTGATATCCTTCATTCTGTCGATATAGAAGCTCAACGCCCTTTTTGGGTCCAGGCGATGTAGTCTTTCTTCCTCCTTTGAAGGATGAGGCGGAGGATAAAACGTGGACAAAGTGATTGTCTGAGCCAAATGGAAGGGTGAAACAACCTTCGGAAGGAAAGCAGCCTTGGTCCTCAACACCACCTTATCCCCATAAAACGTTATATAAGGGGGTTTAACCGATAAGGCCTGCAACTCACTCACTCTCCTTGCAGATGTTATAGCTACCAGGAATACTGTTTTAATAACCAAATACCTTAAGGGGCAAGAATGCATAGGCTCAAAAGGGGACCCCATAAGGAAAGTCAGGACCAAGGACAAATCCCATTGAGGCATAACGAATGGTTTTGGAGGATATTGATTCAGAAGACCTTTCAAGAATCTGAGAACAATAGGGGATTTAAATAACGATGGTTGGTCTGGAAGACAAATGAAGGCTGACAAGGTCGACAAATAACCCTTAATGGTAGCTACTGCACAACCTTTCTGCGCTAGAGACAGTGCAAAAGACAAAACATGTGACAGATGAGCATGTAAGGGATCAATCTGTCTCTCTCCACACCACATAACAAATTTAGACCACCTATTAGCGTAGATAGATTTAGTGGAGTGTCGCCTGGCCGCTAAGATAACATCCACTACACCAGGCGGGAGAGAGAAGGAACTCAGGTTGCCCCGTTCAATCTCCAAGCATGTAGGTGCAGACTCTGGAGGTTGGGGTGTAAAACCTGCCCCTGCGACTGCGAGAGGAGGTCTGCCCTGAGAGGGAGACGGAGCAGAGGGCACAGTGAGAGTTGGAGAAGGTCGGAGTACCATACCCTCCTTGGCCAATCCGGAGCTATTAAGATGACTTGGGCCCGGTCTTGGCGAATTTTCCTCAACACTCGAGGAATCAAGGGTATGGGGGGAAACGCGTAAAGCAACTGGTCGCACCAGGTTATCTGAAACGCGTCCCCCAACGCTCCCTGCATCGGATACTGGAGGCTGCAGAATAACGGGCAATGCGCGTTCTCCCGAGTGGCAAACAGATCTATCCGAGGAAACCCCCACATCTGGAAGATTAAACAGACTTGATCTGGATGGAGACGCCACTCGTGGTCTGCCGAGAATTGGCGACTGAGACTGTCCGCACGTACATTCAAGACCCCGGCCAGATGATTTGCCACCAAGCAAATCTGATGGTCCTTTGCCCAGGACCATAGCCGAAGAGCTTCTCTGCAGAGAAGGTACGACCCTACTCCTCCCTGTTTGTTTATGTACCACATCGTGGTAGTATTGTCCGTCAGGACCTGTACCGACTGACCACGAAGGGATGGGAGGAAGGCCTTGAGAGCCAAACGTACAGCCCGTAACTCCAACAGATTGATATGAAACACCTGTTCCTCTGGAGACCAAAGCCCTTTGATCTCCAGATCCCCCAGATGAGCTCCCCATCCTAGGGTGGAGGCATCCGTTATTACCGTGGCCACTGGTGGCGACTGCGCGAACGGCTTCCCCTGTGAAAGATTGTTGCCCGCAATCCACCACTTCAATTCCACAGCAGCATCTCTGGAGATCTTGACAGTACCTTCTAAATCTCCCTTGTGTTGAGACCACTGCCTTCGGAGGCACCACTGAAGAGCCCTCATGTGCCAGCGAGCATGCGTGACCAACAGAATGCAGGAGGCGAACAGACCGAGCAGACGAAGGACCTTGAGGACTGGAACTACCGCTCCATTTCGAAACATTGGAACCAATTCCTGAATATCTTGAATCCGCTGAGGCGGAGGAAAGGCTCGACTCAATGTTGTATCCAGTACTGCCCCTATGAACAGGAGGCGCTGAGAGGGCTCCAGGTGAGATTTGGGCACGTTCACCGAAAAGCCCAGGTCGAACAACAACTGGGTTGTTGACTGCAGATGATGCGACACAAGCTCCGGGGACTTGGCTTTGATCAACCAGTCGTCCAAGTAAGGGAATACTGCTATCCCCCTCCTTCTGAGCTCCGCCGCAACCACTGACATCACCTTTGTGAAGACTCGAGGTGCTGAAGTAAGACCAAACGGGAGGACCGCAAACTGATAGTGCTGCGACCCTACCACAAACCGGAGATACTTCCTGTGCGACTTGAGTATCGGGATATGAAAGTAAGCATCCTGCAAGTCGACAGACACCATCCAATCTTCCTTGTTCAACGCCAAAAGCACCTGTGCTAGGGTCAGCATCTTGAACTTTTCCTGTTTGAGGAACCAATTCAAGATCCTCAGATCCAGGATTGGTCTCAACTGACCATTCTTTTTGGGAATCAGGAAGTATCTTGAGTAACAACCTCGACCCTTTTCCTGCTCTGGGACCAACTCTACCGCGCCCTTTGAAAGGAGGACTTGAACCTCCTGTTCTAGCAACAGGAGGTGTTCTTCTGAACAATAAGATGGGCGGGGCGGGATGAGGGGCGGGAACTCCCGAAAGGGAAGGGCGTAGCCTTTTCCCACAATGCCGAGAACCCAAGTGTCCGTTGTGATAGACTTCCACTTGTGGAGAAAACGCTGTAATCTTCCCCCTACAGGAGAGGAGTGAGTGGGAAACGGTGGAAGCCTAAGGCTGCTTCCCCTGCTGCACCCCTCCAGAGGACGAGGAAGAGGCAGAGTGCTGTTGAGAGGCTCCTCTGGTACGGACCCCACCCCTCCCCCTCCCTCCCTCTAAATGACCTATAGGGGAGGGAAGAGGCGGGTTGCTGGAACCTCCCCCGAAAGGAAGAGGAATAAGAGCCACGCCCAAATCCCCGAAACCTCCTGAAAATTCTAGAAGAGGCAGAGGAAGAAGGAGCTTGCAGTCCTAACGATTTGGCTGTGGCTCTGCTCTCCTTAAATCGTTCCAAGGCTGAATCTGCCTTGGCTCCAAACAGTCTGTCCCCATCAAACGGGAGGTCCAGCAGGGTCGACTGCACATCCGCAGAGAACCCTGAGTTTCGGAGCCAGGCCTGTCTTCTTGCCACCACAGCCGTGCCCATCGCCCTGGCCACCGAGTCGGTCGTGTCCAGCCCAGACTGGATAATCTGGGTCGCGGCAGCCTGGGCGTCCGAGACCACATCCAAAAGACCCTGGGGAAGCTCCGTGAATGAAGACGAAATATCATCCATCAGCGCATGGATGTACCTCCCCAGAATGCACGTGGCGTTGGTGGCCTTCAACGCCAAACTGCATGACGAAAATATTTTCTTGGACTGCGCATCCAGTTTCTTGGAGTCTCTGTCTCCAGGCACCGTCGGGAAGGAACCAGGCGCTGACTTTGAGGAACAGGAGGCTTGCACCACCAAGCTCTCCGGCGTAGGGTGTCTAGAGAGAAAGCCAGGGTCAGATGGTGCAGCTCGATACCTCCTGGCCACAGCCCTATGAACGGCCGAGGAAGACACCGGCTTCTTCCACACCTCCAACACCGGATCCAGCAAAGCCTCATTAAATGGCAAGAGAGGCTCAGCTGCAGCAGAGGCCGGATGCAATACCTCTGTCAGCAAATTCTGCTTCGCCTCTGCCACCGGCAAAGGCAGGTCCAAAAAGCTTGCTGCCTTCCTCACCACAGCATGAAAGGAAGCAGCCTCCTCCGTATATTCCCCTGGAGATGAAAGGTCCCACTCAGGGGAAGTGTCCAGCCCACTGGCTGTATCCAGACCATGCAGTCCGTCTCCAGAGTCCTCAATCTCTCCCTCCTCTAGGACTCGCTGGTACTCTTGCTCTTCTAAAAGACGGAGAGCACGCCTCCTCGAATGAAGTCTCTCCTCGATACGCGGAGTCGACATGGCCTCCGCCGACGTCGAAGAACGGCGCCGATCTCCAGAAGCATCTGACGCCGCGTCCGGCGCCACAGGCAGCTTCGGCGCCGAGGCAGGAGCCGATGGACCAACCGGAGTCACAGGGCCAAATCCTGACTTCGACGGAGGGGCAACCTCCGGGGCCGAAACATCCGAAGCCACCGGAGCGGCCACCGACGCCGGCACCGGCGCCGAGCCCACATTCCCAAAAGGGAGAAAGGGCATAAAGGGTGCCGGCCGAAGAGGCGCAGGATCACCCAACGAAAAGGCCAAGGGCCCCGAAGGACCAGCCGGAGCAGCTCCTGGAGCCATCTGCTGAAAGATGGTATACATCGCATTAAGAAACGCGGTACTATCGGCTCCAGGAGTGGGAAAAGCCGGATACTGGGGTGCCTGGATCGAGGGCGACCCCGACGCCGGCCTCGACGTCTGCGACGCCGGAGAAAACACAAGAGGCTGCACCACCTCAATCACTGACGCCTGACCAGGTGAAGTCGGTGACGCCGGAGAGGGCAACGGCGTCGATGGATGCGGCGTGACCGTGGGGCTGACCTCCCAAGTCCTCCGACGCCGAGCCGAAGGTGACCTCGAACGAGACTCCTTGCTGGAGTGGCGTCGTGAGTCTCTACGGCGCCGGGAGTCTCGATGACGCCGGTGAGACCTTGGCGAAGAAGACTTCTTATGATGTTTCTCCTTCTTCTTTGACTTTGCCATGAATAACTTGGCCTCGCGCTCTTTGAGGGCCTTCGGATTCATGTGTTGACATGAATCGCAAGTCGAGACGTCGTGGTCGGAGCTCAAACACCATAGACAGTCGGAGTGAGGATCTGTAACTGACATCTTGCCCCCACACTCTCGACAGGGCTTGAAACCCGACTTCCTCTGAGACATTGTTACCGCAGAGAAGACTACGCAGCAGACAATACACTGTAACCACGAAGGTAACAGTAACTCCCTCGAAGATAACCGTTTCGAATGCACGGAAAAAAGGGAACTGTCATCGGCACGTCGGCGAGGACTTCTTATTGCCTGTATGACGTCAGACGGCGTCGCGTGGGCTAGAGTGACGTCCTCGTCGACGTGCAGAGACTAGTAAGAAGATTTCCGTCAAATGCTGGCGCCATGGGAGTATTCATCAGGTGAGGAATCCACAGGTAGTTGTATCCATCAGAAGCAGAAGGTACAGTAAGACCTGCTCTGGAGCAGATGTAAGACGATGAATGCCATTTGTAGCGCACCATAAACAAAACTGTTTCCATTTTAAGGTATACGTTTACTAGTGCCATCAGCACGTGCTTTAGCTAAAATGGTTTGACAGTCAACAGGAATATTCAGATGTCCGAACTCATTGAACTCAAAAGCCATGCGTATATTCTGAGAGACTTGGGATCCGGATGTCTCACTTGGCCCTGGCTGATGGTGAGCAACTCCGGTATAGGTGCTAACCTGATGGGAGGATACGAAGACAGCAACAGAAGTTCTGTGTACCATGGTTGACGTGGCCAGGCTGGAGCAATTAGAATTATCTGGGAGGGCTCCGATTTGATCTTGCTGATTACCGTTGGAAGAAGAGGTATCGGAGGAAAGGCGTAAGCATAAATCCCTGACCATGCAATCGAAAGGGCATTTCCCCACGACCCTTGCTGGTGATGCCAGCTTGCATAAAACCAGCATTTTGCATTCTGAGACGTCGCAAAGCGGTCCATGTTTGGTGTTCCCCAGTTGTGAAATATTGCGTCCAGCGTTCTTTGGTTCAGTTCCCACTCGTGGAAATACGTGCAGAGCCTGCTTAGTGAGTCTGCTGTGGTGTTGCTGACTCCCAGAAGATGTTCTGCTCGTATATGTGCACCGAATTCTGAATGCACCAGGTCCAGATGACTTGAGCTTCTGTGGACAGCAAAGGAGACCGAGATCCTAGTTTGTTTATGTAGTGCATGGTGGTTGTATTGTCTGCCCGGACAAGCACCAATGAACCTGGAATTCTTGGCAGAAAAGCCTGCAATGCCAGGTACACAGCTCTGAGCTCAAGTAGGTTGATGTGCAGGGTAGCATGAGAGTGGGGCCACCTGCTGCTGAATTGAAGATCCCTCCATCGAAGCATCCGTTGTGATCGTAAACGGAGGGACCTGAGCCAAGAGTTCTAGACCCCCTGAGATGTTTGCCAGTGTTGACCACCAATGGAGGGAATCAACCATCTTTGCAGTTATCTGTATGATATCCCCGAAGTAACAAGGCGTCTCCTTCCACTGTTTGTCGAGCTCTTCCTGAAGAGGGCGCATCCGAAGGCGACAGTGTGGAACTAGATTGATACAGGAGGACATCATCTCCAGTAATGATTTGAACTTTCGAACTGAAAGAAACTTTTTTTTTTTTCCAAACTGTATCTGCTAAGGTCAGAAGCTTGAATTGACGTTCCTCGGCTGGGAATGCCTTCACTGGAATCGTGTCCAATATAGCACCCAGAAATACTATTCTTTTGGTAGGCTGAAGCTGGGACTTATCTCTGTTGAGAGAGAGAGAGACCTAGTTGCTGGAAGAGACGTAACGTGGTATTGAGAGAGTGGCGTAGGGTAGAGATGTCTGGAGCCTTCAGCAACCAGTCGTACAGATATAGGAATATCTGGTGTTTGAAACGTCTCAGATATGCTGCAACAGGAGCTAAGCATTTTGTGAAAATCCAGGTAATGGATTTGAGTCCGAAGGGTAGCATTTTGAATTGAAAGTGTCGGCCGGCTACCATGAATCTTAAAGATTTTCTGTGTTTGGTGGTGAATGGGGATGTGGAAGTCAGCATCCTGCAGATCGAGGGAAGCCATGAAATCGCCTCTGTTGATAAGTTGCAGGACATCTTTCAATGTCACCATACGGAAGGATTGCCTCTTGAGCTGCCTCAGATCCAGGATGGGTCTCCACAAATGAGACTTCTTTCTAATGAGGAAGAAGCGAGAGTAGAAACCGCTTCCTTTTTGCTAAGGGGCTACCTCTATCGCTTCTTTGGATAACTTGACCTCTATCTCCACGTGGAGAAGATGTAGATGTTGTTGACGTTCCCAGGAAGGTGGAGTCTCAGGAGGTATGCAAGTGAACTCTAGCAGGTGACCATAAGTTATGATATCTAGAACCCACTTGTCGCTTGTGATCTCCCGCCAACACTGCAGGTGACTAGTCAAGAAAGAAGTAGCAAGCCCCTAGAGGTTGTCATTGCCTACGCGAGGCGTCCTTAGGCTGTCTCCCTGACTTTCCTCTAGGAGGCCTGTTGTATGCGGCCGCCAGAGGTTGCCTCTGGTGGTACTGGCAGGAGTAGGTTGGATATTTAAAAGATTAGTAGCCAACTCCAAAGGAAGAGTGCCCTCTACCCCTGGCTCCTCAAAAGGGTGTGCGCTTATACTGCAGCAACCCCAAAGACCTGGCAGTATCGGTATCTGCTTTAATTGCCTGAAGAGCATAGTCTACATGCTTGTCAAACAGGTCTTGGCCATTCTAATGGAGGTCCAGGATCTTGGTTTGGACATCCGGTCTGAAATTTGTGGCCTTAAGCCATCCTTGACATCTTAAGACAGCTGAACCAGCCAGTAGCCGAAACCCTATTGCTGCAATGTCAAGAGCACAGTCAATCACCTCTGCAGATATCCACTGACCTTCCATGAGGATCTTTTTTGCTTCTGGCTTGCTGGAAGCCGGAGATCAACAGAGTGCGAGATGTCCGACCACAGCTGCCTGTTGTACCTGCCCAGGAGCGCCAGGGAATTTGCAGCATGGACCACAATGGCAGACACAGAAGAAAACCTCTTTCCAATGTGGTCAAGGCGCCTTCCGTCTTTGTCCGGAGGTGTCGATAGAGGTGCTGAAGGGTTCCTGGAACATCTCAGGGCAGCCTGAGAAACCACTGAGTCCGGTTTTGGATGACCCACCAGACAAGTAGGAGCGTCCTGTGACTTTATATTTTTTATCCAGCTTTGGTAATACTGCTGGCACTGTCGCTGGGTTCTTCACTATTTTAAGTCCCTGATTCCAGACATTGTCAATAATCGGTTCTGCCCTGACCAATTTCCTGGGCGGCTCTTCAAAGTCATACAAAAAGCAGTCCTGCTGCGTATATGGCATCTGCAGCTCAAACCTCGCTACAGCTTTTTCTAAGAGGTTATGAAAAGAGCCAATATCCTCAGGAGGAGAATCAACTGCCACTGGCTCTGGTGAAGGGGGTGCTGGGAGTACGTAATCATCCCATTCGTCCTGCTCTGAAAGAACTTCCCCTTCCTCCGCCGCCTCATCCAAAGAGGCCTGGACTTGGGGACTCTGTGGAACCTGAGGAGGAATTTGTGGCGCCACAGGAAAAGCTGGCAGTGGTGCTGAAGTAGCTGGGGCAGTCACTGTTGGCATGGGGTCCTTCACCGACTGATAGAGGTGCTCTCTATAATTTGCCAGCATGGCCTGGAGATCAGAAACGAGACCGGAAGGCAATCATACCGTTTCCGGTTGTTGCTGTGGGACTGGGTCATAATACTGCTGACCATAATATGAGTCATCATCCGAGTACTCCTGACATTTAACGTGCAACTGCGAAGGACTCCCAGCCACCCCAAACAGTGCATCCTGATCTGAGTCTTCGTTATCATCGCCATCAAAAAACCTAGATGGCAAGAGCCTTGACACCTTGCTTGGTGATGTGACAGACTGTGTCCAATGAGTCTTTGAGAGCCTTTTGAGAGGAGTATGCTGTGCAAATTGATACAAAGGCAATGCAGATGGTATTTAGCTCTTCGTGGAAACATTTTAAATAGTTGAAGTCAAGAAACCTGTTGTCGACGGGGGCATCTACAATATCGTTGTCACTGGAAACTTTGTAGCTGACGGTTGAACTACCGACGGAAGCGTTGACAAGAGAGTCGTAAAGTCAATCGTCGACGGCGAGAAAAGCATTGACGAGATGGGGCGCCCAGTTGACAAGGATGATAACGTCGTCGACTACGATCCTGCAGCCGCTGCAGTCGACATGGAAATAGTGACTACAAACGGCGTCAGCGATGAAACATTTATCGACAAGGGTACCATCGACTATGGCGCCATTGACTGTGCTGAACTAGGCTTCTTAAATTTGTGGATAACTTTAGGAGGTGGATTACCCGGTTCAGAACCAGTCTTTAGCTGATTTTTTTTTTTTAGGGTTTTTGCGCTTGCTTTTCTTATCTGTGGAGAGCCATGACTCTTAGCAGAAGCCCTTGTTGTCTTTTGTGCCATTTTCTTAGGTGGCTCTTGAATCTTTAAGCTTTCTTGTTTTCTCTTCACAGGAGTTTTAGAGGCAAAAACAGAAGAGGCACTATCCTCATGAGAGGCAGAGTGTCCAGCCTTACCTCTCTGAAGCCACAACAGCAGGCGACCCTCCCTGTCCTTCAAGGTCTTTGTAGAAAATGTTCTACATGTTTTGCAATCCTTTGTTTTGTGGCTGGGGTATAGGCAATACATTCATTCCTCATGTGGATCCTCCACATGTAATCTTTTCTTCAAACATGAGGCACAGGATCTTAAAAGACCTTTCCTTGGTGTCTCTAACATGGCAGCCAGTTTGAAGCACCAGAGAAGAACAGAAATGTCCAAAAGCTGAAGTAACAGATCTTCTGAGAGAAAAATATTGAGCAGAGCTCAAAGGAGACTCCTCAGCACAACATGCGGTGGAAAATCTGAGGGAAGGCAGCTCCTCACAGGAGGTTCTGAAGGGGTGAGGCAATCTGATTGGTTCAAGTTTGAGTTTAGGTCTATTTTACAAAACAACTGATAGACTAGGCCTCAATAGAATAACGTATGTATTGTGTGCATACATTTTCAGGCCTAGTTTTTATATTCCACTGGGTACTCCCATCTCGACGACGGGGAAGTATTCAAGCATGTGAATCTATGAAAGTTCCAATACTGGAGTAAGTATAGGTCCTCGTCGACGGTGGGTGACTTGTCCTCGACTTTGTCATCGTCGGAGGAGCCGTCTGAATTATTACAGAAACAGTCGTCGACCATGGGGATTTGACAAGAGGCCAGTCGACTGTAGGAGCAGAGGAAGGTCTCAAACGATTCAGATGACTTAGAGGCACAGAAGATGATTTTTGTAGTCCTTTCTGAACTGGTGAAATGACCTCTTTCCCTTTTTGCAGAGAACATTTGTGAGGAGATGACGAAGGGCTGTGGCCTTTGCAAAACCCTGAGGCGGACTTTTTGTAGGCCATTCTTGGCTGCTCTGAGGAAGACCTTGAGTGAGAAGATCTCGCTCTTTTACGTGATCTCCTGGAAGATGTGGAAGAACCATCACTCTCAGAATCAGAGACTGGTTATCTCTAGATTTAATTTTTTTCTGCCATATCGACAATCTGCCTTCTCTATCCTTCAGGGTTTTAGAGGAGAAGGTCGACATATCTTGCCGTCCTTGGCAGAGTGGTCTGGGTAAAGGCAGTATATGCATTTCTGGTAAGGGTCTTCAGAGTGTAACCTCTTTTTTCCACAGGTTTTGCAGGATCTGAATAAACTCTTCTTGTCAGACACGGCGGAAGCCTTGTCAGCTATCAGTCAGAATAAGTTGTGACGAGTATAACCTTTTGGGTATTCCAAATAGAAAAAAGCAGAGCAGAGCTCGGAGGAGACTCCCTAGCACGACATGCAGTAGAACATTTGAGGAAGTGGAGCTTCTCTCAGGAAGGTTCTAAAGGGTGGTGTCACCTGATTGGTGGGCTCTTAGGTTTGGTCCTTTTTTCTTAAAATGACTGCTAACATGCTGAACTGAGAGGCCTAAGGGCTTTAGGTTTAACCTATGTTAGTACCACTTCATTAAAAGTACCGGGGACTCCCATCTCAAGGACGGGGAATGATTCAAGCATCTGAATCTATGAAAGTTCTAATACTGGAGAAATAGTATGAACCATATGTAGGTCTGACAGGTTATCTGATGGATCATTGCCCTCCCTATCCCAATGGTAAGGGAAACATTGGGGCTGCATATAGTCACTGGTAAAAACCAGGGCACACATGAATAGTTCAGGTTGCTGAAGGTTGAGCAGAAGAACGTGCCTGTAGGGTTTTCAGACTCTAGACTAAGAGGTGAGCTGTATGAAAAACACTTGAGAGAAATTGGCAAAAACATTTTCCCCTAATTTATTAAGGCCACTTCATACATGAACTGTCAAAGGTAAAACCATCAATTCAATTTTCAGACATAGTTGTGTTGAAGGTCAAAGATTTGTGCCTTTTCCTCTTATAAGGAACACCTCAGTCACTAGGGAGAGAAAAATCAAAGGCTTCGAGTTATGCAAATCTATTGTACTCACCGGTACCAATAATAAAGCACTAAAATCTGCTTTTAACAATGCACAATCTGTTTCGTCCCAACCAACAGCAGCATGAACATTAATAACATTTGAAAGAAATGTTAGTTAGCTGTAATCCTAGTTCCTGAGCTGGGTGCTCTATACATAAGTATTATATTACGGATGCAAAATCATTGTGACACTTTTTATAAATATTTTCATATGAAAAACCATGAATAAGTGAAGTTACACCTGAATAAGGCAAACCTTTCACTCCCCTGCCCTTTGTTGGGTGCATGTGAATCTACAGTACTACATGCTACAAACAGATACTTCTAGACAGCAATTTATTTTGGTAGCATGTGTGGCTGTAGATAATATGCTCTGCATCAACTCTAAAGCAGTTCCCTCCCAAGTGGGGGCTAGTGACCAGCTGAGGCAGATATTTGACAATGTTATTAACAAGGTCTGGCTAACCACAGCTGTTGATGGGCTAGTAGATCCACACCGTTTTGCTTTGTAAAAGTGTATGGCACTGGCCAAGTACTGCCTTGCAGATGTCTGTTAATGGGATGTTACCTAGTAAAGCCACTCTGGCCCTGGCAGAGGGGATGACTAGTATGATCGTATTGATTGCCTGCCTGCTGGAGGTTGGAGGTATAGCCTTGCCTTGGGCACTGGTTCATTGTGCAAAGGCGATCTCTGCCCCAGCTTCTTGGGAATTGGTGGCAGCTTGATTGACTGGTTCCCAGTGGGCAGCTTAGCATTAATCTTGCCAGTTTCTGGATATACAACTAGACGATTTTACCTGGCAGCACACTCTTCCACCAGTCATTCCAGGATGATCATCTCAGATTGCTCTGATCCAAGCTTAATTGGCAGATTTTGGCTCTGAAGGGGAAGTTTGTGCCCTTTGGAGAAAAGGGGCCCATGCCCTTTGCTGGGAGCTTACTCCGCTCTGTAGCTTTTTCAAATGTCACCTGGAGCCAGAGGGGGTGTGTCGGCCAGAAGCTGGGACTTTCTTTGTGCCTGTTCATGGCTCAGCACCATACTCCCACTGGAGTAGTGCTCGGACTTGATATTGAGGTGCTTAACAGAGCTGGCTTTTGTCCTATCGACTAACAGTGGTGCCACGAAGAATCAGATCTCAGGAAAAAGTGGGGCTGGTAAGAGAATCCTAAAGAGTAGGGCTGAGGTCAGTATGCTACCCTGTTCATACACATCCCTGTGACATATCCAGGTGTGAAGAAAATACGTTACTTACCTGTAACTGTGGTTCTCCAGCATTGGTATATTTCATAGATTCACATGCTTGAATCATTCCACGTCGTTGAAGTGAAGTCCCACGGTACATAGAAAGCAGGAGATTACATTTTTAACATTGAAGTTCATGGAAAAATACATTCACTTTCATAGCTTATTTGTGTTATTAGAAATGTCCCAAAGTCCAGCCAATCAGGCGAGAGCACCCTTTAGAACCCTCAGCACAGAGGCTCCAGTCTCTCAGATTTTCTAGCACAAGTGATGTATAAAAGGAAGAAAACATGAGGTGAGCCTCTATAGGGAGGAGGGTGGTCCGCATGTGAACCTATGAAAGATACCAATACTGGAGAAGAACAAGTTAATTACCTTCGGTAACGCTTTTTCTGGTGGATACACTAGCTACCTGTGGATTCCTCACCTTATGAATTCGTCCTTGCGTCAGCATCCGACGGAAAGTCTTCTTCCTAGCTGTCCACGTCGACGAGGACGTCATAATGGCACGGCTCCACGTGACTCCGTCTGACGTCAACGTGCCAATAAGAGGTCCTCGTCGGCGTACTGACGTCAGTTTCACCTCATTTTTTACGTGCCTTTGAGGCGAACAGCAGAGAACCGACCCATCAAAAACAGTAAAGAAAAATATATATACACAATAACTTTTTCCATTGAACACATATATTTACATAGATACACACATATAAACATATCTCCAGATAAGCAAAAATCAATTACTACAAGATAACTGTGAAATCAGGCAGGCAATGGGGAGGCGGGAGGGACTGCGAGGAATCCTCAGGTAGCTAGTGTATCCACCAGAAAAAGTGTTATCGAAGGTAAGTAACTTGTTCTTCTGATGGATATGACTACCTGTGGATTCCTCACCTTATGAATAGAGTCCCAAAGCTGTACCGCACTCGGTGGTGGGTGCCCGCCTGATTACACCAAGAAATCTTGCAATACCGAACAAGCAAAATGACCGTCCCTCCTCACTTCAGAGTCCAAACAATAATGTTTTACGAAGGTATGGAGGGACGCCCAAGTTGCCGCTTTGCATATGTCTATTAATGGAACTCATCTCGCTAGGGCCGAGGAAGCCGACTTAGCTCTAGTAGAATGGGCCCTGATGCCTTCAGAAGGAACTTTCTTCGCCAGAGGGTAACAGATTTTAATACACAGGATGACCCACCTGGAGATTGTTCATTTCTGGACCGCTCTGCCCTTTCGCTGTCCAACATACCCTACGAACAGCTGATCATCCAGACAAAAGTCTTTTGTCCTCTCCAGGTAGAAACTCAGCGCCCTCTTAGGGTCCAGCCTATGGAGCCTCTCTTCATCTTTAGAGGGGTGGGGAGGAGGGTAAAACGAGGGAAGGGTAATAGACTGCCCTATACGAAAAGGAGTGACAACTTTTGGCAGAAAAGCTGCCCTGGTTTTCAACACCACTTTATCAGGGAAAAACATGGTAAAGGGAGGTTTAACAGAAAGGGCTTGAAGCTCCCCAACCCTCCTAGCAGATGTAAACGCAATCAAGAAAACAGTCTTTAAGACCAAATATCTCAACGGACATGAATGCATGGGCTCGAAAGGCAAACCCATCAAAAACGTCAATACCAGATTCAAATCCCACTGAGGCATGTGAAAGGGCGTGGGAGGAAACTTATTACCTAAACCTTTAATAAATCTATTAATCGGAGATTTAAACAAAGGCGGTTGGTCCGGAAGGCAAAGAAAAGCCAACAGAGCTGCCAAATAACCTTTAACCGTAGCTACCGTACAGCCTTTCTTTGTTAAATTAAGAGCAAACAAAAGAATATCTGAAAGGTGGGCCTTTAAGGGATCTTTTTGATTCTTTCCACACCAAACCACAAATTTGGCCCACCTACTGGCATAAATGGATTTAGTGGAGTGTCGCCTGGACGATAGAATAACATCCACTACATCCGGTGGGAGAGAAAATGAACTCAGGTTGCCCCGTTCAATCTCCAGGCATGAAGATGCAGGCCCTGGAGGTGGGGGTGTAGAACCTGCCCCTGCGACTGTGAGAGGAGGTCTGCCCTGAGCAGGAGACGGAGCGGAGGGCACTGAGAGAGTTGAAGCAGGTCTGTATACCATACCCTTCTCGGCCAGTCTGGTGCCACCAAGATGACTTGGGCCCGGTCCTGACGAACCTTCCTCAGAACCAGAGGAATCAAGGGTATGGGGGGAAACACGTAAAGCAACTGGCCGCTCCAGGACATCTGAAATGCACCCCCCCCCCCCCCCAATGCTCCTTGTAACGGATACTGGAGGCTGCAGAATAACAGGCAATGCGCGTTCTCTCGAGTGGCGAATAAATCCACCTGAGGGGTACCCCACATCCCGAAGATGTAGAGGACCAGGTCTGGATGGAGATGCCACTCGTGATCTATCGAGAAGTGACGACTGAGACCGTCCGCACGTACATTCAGAACACCAGCCAAATGATTCGCTATTAAGCAAATCTGATGGTCCTGAGTTCAGGGCCAAAGTCGCAGAGCTTCTCTGCAGAGAAGGTACGACCCTACTCCTCCCTCCCTGCTTGTTTATACCACATTGAGGTAGTGTTGTCTGTTAAGATCTGAACTGACCGACCGCGAAGGGAAGGGAGGAAGGCCTTGAGCGCCAAACGTACTGCCCGCAATTCCAACAGATTGATATGCAACATCTGTTTCGCTGGAGGCCAATGACCCTTGACCTCCAGGTCCCCCAGATGAGCTCCCCACCCTAGAGTGGAAGCATCCGATATCACTGTGGCCACCGGAGGTGGTAGTGAAAATGGTTTTCCTTGGGAAAGGTTGCCGTCCACTGCCCACCAATGAAGAGCCGCTACAGCGTCCTTGGAGATCTTTATTGAATCCCCGAGATCTCCTTTGTGCTGGAACCACTGCCTGCGGAGGCACCACTGAAGAGCCCTCATATGCCAGCGAGTGTGAGTGACCAACAGAATGCAAGAAGCAAACAGACCTAGCAGGCGTAAGACCTTGAGGACTGGAACTGCCGCTCCAATTTGAAACAATGGAATCAGCGCCTGAATGTCCCGAACCCGCTGAGGCGGGGGTAGGCCCGAAACAATGTTGTGCCCAGTACTGCCCCTAGGAACAGGAGGCGTTGAGAGGGCTCCAGGTGAGATTTGGGCACTGTTGGACTTTTGCTTATGCAGGGTCATCCTGGATCTTTTTGCCTCCTGCCTCCTATTTTTTTCTGACCTGTCGCTGTTGGCTTTTGAACTCTGAGCACTTTCCCACTGCTAACCAGTGCTAAAGTGCATATGCTCTCCGCGTAAATTGTACGTAATTGGTTCTCCATGATTGGCATATTTGTTTTACTGTTAAGTCCCTAGTAAAGTGCACTAGAGTTGCCCAGGGCATGTAAATCAAATGTTACTAGTGGGCCTGCAGCACTGGTTGTGCCACCCACACAAGTAACCCTGTAATCATGTCTCAGACCTGCCACTGCAGTGTCTGTAAGTGTATTTTTACACTGTAAATTCGACTTGGCAAGTGGTTGTACCCACTTGCCAGGCCTAAACCTTCCCTTTTCTTACATGTAAGGCACCCCTATGGTAGGCCCTAGGTAGCCCCAAGGGCAGGGTGCAGTGTCTGGATAAGGTAGGACATATAGTAATGTGGTTTATATGTCCTGACAGTGAAATACTGCCAATTTCGTTTTTCACTGTTGCAAGGCCTGTCTCTCTCATAGGATAATATGGGGGCTACCTTTAAATAGGATTAAAGTGTAGATTCCCCTAGAGAGTAGATGGACATGTAGAGTTTGGGGTCCCTGAACTCACAATTAAAAGATACATCTTTTAGTAAAGTTGATTTTAAGATTGTGCGTTTGAAAATGCCACTTTTAGAAAGCGAGCATTTTCTTGCTTAAACCATTCTGTGACTCTGCCTTGTTTGTGGATTCCCTGTCTGGGTCAGTTTGACAGTTGGGTTGTTTTTCACCTCGCACTAGACAGTGACACAAAGGGGGCTGGGGTGTAACCTGCATTTCCTGATTAGCCATCTCTGCTAGGAGGGAGGGGTGGAGTGGTCACTCATCTGAAGGGACTGTGCCTGCCTCTGACAATGCCGGCTCCAACCCCCTGGTGTGTGTCTGAGAACTTGCCTGGGCAAGGCAGGATTTCACAAGTAGGTGTGAGTCCCCTTTGAAGAAAGGTGACTTCAAAGACTAAAATGGGTATAAGAAGGGCACCCAAATCTACAGACTTCAGAAGAACTTCTGGAACCAAGAGGAACCTCTGCCTGGAGAAGAGCTGATAGCTGAAGTGCTGCCCTGCCTAAGACTGTGCTTTGTGGAGCTTTCCTGCAGTGCTGCTTCTGCCAGAGTAAGAGGGCAAAGACTGGACTTTGTGTGCCTTCCATCTTGTGAAGAAATCTCCAAGGGCTTGATTTAGAACTTGCCTCCTGTTGTTTGAAGTCTCAGGGACAGCAAAGACTTCTCTCTGCCAGCACCTGGAGTCTCTGGAGAGACTCCTGCTCTGACAAGTGGTGCCCTATCCAGTCCCTGGGCCCTTGAAAGAAAAGCTGGTGGAAATCTAAGGAAATCGACTTCGGACCGACGCCGCTGCTGAATCCGGTAACGCCGCCTGCACCTGACGCCGTGACCTTTGCTGGAACGCGACGTTCTTCGCAGGCCCGACGCCACTGCAGCCCCGCTGAAGTCCGCGACTCCGTGGAAGTCGCCGCACCACGTCGTGACCGACGCCGCTCGAAGTGCACGGATTCAACGTTTCGCACAGACGCCGCGATCCCCGACTTCGCGCATTGGCTTGTTTTCACTCTTCACCAAAGGTACTGTACTTGGGGTTCTACACGACTCCGTGTCCGGCGCCACTGGTGTCGGCTTGTTGGGAACGACTCCGTCACGACGCCGCGTTAACATCTCATCGAAGCATTTTCGTTTCTAAGTGCTATTTTTGAGTTTAATCTAAAAAAATTCATAACTTGACTTGTGTATGTTGGATTTTTGTCGTTTTGGTCTTGCTTTGTTTAGATAAATATTTCCTATTTTTCTAAACCGGTGTTGTGTCATTTTGTAGTGTTTTCATTAAGTTACTGTGTGTGTTGGTACAAATACTTTACACCTAGCGCTCTGAAGTTAAGCCTACTGCTCTGCCAAGCTACCAAGGGGGTAAGCAGGGGTTAGCTGAGGGTGATTCTCTTTTACCCCGACTAGAGTGAGGGTCCTTGCTTGAACAGGGGGTAACCTGACTGTCAACCAAAGACCCCATTTCTAACAGGCACATTTACAGAAAAACCCAGATCGAACAACAACTGGGTTGTCATTCGCAGATGTCACAACACAAGCTCTGGAGTCTTGGCTTTGATCAACCAATCGTCCAGGTAGGGAAAAACCGCTACTTCCCTCCTTCTGAGATGTGCTGCAACAACCGCCATCACCTTCGTAAAAACCCGAGGTGCTGAAGTAAGTCCAAACGGAAGGACCGCAAACTGGTAGTGTTGCGTTCCGACCACAAACCGGAGATACTTCCTGTGCAACTTGATTATCGGAATATGAAAGTACGCATCTTGCAAGTCGACAGACACCATCCAGTCTCCTTTGTTCAATGCCAATAGCACCTGCGCTAGGGTCAGCATTTTGAATTTTTCCTGCTTGAGGAACAAATTCAAAATCTTCAAGTCTAGGATCGGCCTTAAACGACCGTTCACTTTGAGAATCAGGAAATATCTTGAATAACACCCCTGACCCCTTTCCTGCAACCGCACCAACTCTATAGCGCCCTTTGACAACATGGCCATAACCTCCTGTTGCAACAACAGAAGATGGTCTTCTGAACACAAGGAGGGACGGGG
Organism: Pleurodeles waltl; assembly: GCF_031143425.1. NCBI lineage: Eukaryota > Metazoa > Chordata > Amphibia > Caudata > Salamandridae > Pleurodeles > Pleurodeles waltl. Next base: position 80,497,151 of record NC_090446.1, read on the forward strand.
GGAAAGGGAGGAGGGAACTCCTGAAAGGGGAGAGCATAACCTTTTTCCACAATTCTTAACACCCACGAGTCTGTTGTAATCGACTTCCACTTCTGTAGAAAAAGACTCAATCTTCCCCCTACAGGAGAAGTATGGATGATAAAGTAGGGAAAACTAGGGCTGCTTCTGCTGTTGTCCACCGGAGGAGGAGGATGAAGATGACAGCTGCTGAGCTCTACCCCTACACTGCCCTCTAAAGGCACGATAGGGCGGATTGGCAGGCTGCTGGGCGAAGGACTGCGACCTCCGAAAGGCAGAGCCACGAGTGAACCCCTGAAACCTGCGAAAAGGTCTATAAGATGTTGCAGCAGAGGTCTGTAAGCCTAAAGACTTAGCTGTCGCCCGACAGTCCTTAAACCGTTCAAGGGCAGAGTCCGCCTGGTCTCCGAACAGCTTTTCCCCCATCAAACGGTAGAACCATGAAGGTGGATTGAACATCCGATGAAAAAACCAGAGGACCTTAACCAGGCATGCCTCCTAGTAGCCACAGATGTTACCATGGCCCTGGCTATTGAATCCGAAGTGTCCAGGCCAGATTGTATAATTTGTTGTGCAGCCGCCTGCGCATCCATAAAAAGGGATCCAAACGACCTTTGCATCTCCTGTGGCAGATCCTTTGCCATTTCCTTAGCGGAGTCCATATGGGCGTACCTGCCCAGCACACAGGTAGAATTAGTAGCCTTAAGCGCCATACTACATGATGAAAAGATCTTCTTCAAAGACTGCTCCATCCTCTTGGACTCCCTATCAGTTGGGACTCCAGGGAATGTTCCAGGAGCAGACTTCGCAGAGCAAGACGCCTGGACTACTAAGCTTTCCGGAGTTGGATGTTGTGACAGGAAAACCGGATCCCCTGGTGCGCCCCTATGTCTCCTCGCCACTGCCCTGTTCCCTGCAGGAGTCGTTATAGGCTTCTTCCATAAGTCCAATATAGGCTCAGTCAAAGCCTCATTGAAAGCCAGCAAAGGGTCAGCACTGAATGCAGAAGGATGCAGTACCTCCGTGAGCAGGTTAGTTTTCACCTCTGCCACAGACAAAGGCAAGTCCAGAAATTCTGCTGCCTTCCTTACCACTGTATGGAAGGAAGCGGCCTCTTCCGTAAACTCCCCTGGAGACGCAATGTCCCACTCCGGGGAAGTATCCAGACCACTTGCAGTGGCCAGACCTTGGAACTCATCCGAAGGCTCAATCTCACCTTCCTCCAGCTGTCTATATTCCTCCTCCTCCAAAAGTCTTAATGCCTTCCTACAAGACCGAAGATGAGTCTCTAGGGCCGGTGTCGATAAAGTCCATTGACGCCGACTTCAAACCTCGGAAAGGCCCTGGAAGAGATGGAGGACTCCCAGTCTCACCCGGCGCGGAGTCCAACGATGACCTCTGTGGAGTCGGTTGGCAGGAAGGCGATAGAGCCGGTCTGGAAGGAGACAGCATAGACGTCGGATGGCACGGTGATGGAGTCGGCTGACGCGATGGTGGATCCACCGTCACAAGTGGTGAACTCCCACTAGGGTATACCCTTGGCGCCGATCCGACAGTCTCCGTAGGGCAAAAGGGCATGAATGGAGCCGCCTTGTACGGCGCCAGAGAGCCCAAATCAAACGGCAATGGCCCTGTGGGACCCGCCGGTGCACCAGCAGGGGCCATAGATTGAAACACGGCATACATTGCATTAAAAAATGCAGCCGGATCCGTCCCTGGAGCCGGGAAAGCTGGGTACTGCTGAGCAGAGGTCTGCTGTACATCAGGCTCCTTCGACGCCGGCGAAAATTGAGGGCTATGACGAACGACCTCAAAGACAGATGGCGCCGGCGACAACTCCGGACTCCTGGGCTGAGGCGTCACAGTAGGGCTCATCTCCCATGTCTTCTGGCGTCGAGAAGACCTCGACCTCGATCGGCTCCGCTCAGCACCGAGTCATGACGGCGCCGAGAATGATGACGCCGCTTCTTATGCTTCTTGGGTGAAGCATGGGAGGAATCCTTTTTACGGCCCTTCTTCGCTTTTGCTAGGAAAAGCTTCGCCTCATGCTCTTTCAGAGCTTTAGGATTCATGCTGTAGCACGAAGAGCATCCTTCAACATCATGCTCTGAACTAAGGCACCAAATACAATCCGAATGAGGGTCGGTCACTGACATCCAACCCCCGCATTCTCTACACAGCTAGAAACCGGACTTTTTTGGAGGCAACATTGTAACCAACAAAAAAACGTTACAGTTATCACCGAGCCAGGAACAAAAACCGTTGGCGTCGAAGGCACGGAAAAAAGGAAAACTGACGTCCGTACGCCGACAAGGACCTCTTATTGGCACGTTGACGTCAGACGGAGTCACGTGGAGCCGTGCCATTATGACGTCCTCATCGACGTGGACAGTTAGGAAGAAGACTTTCCGTCAGATGCTGACGCAAGGATGAATTCATAAGGTGAGGAATCCACAGGTAGTTGTATCCATCAGAACCACAGTTACAGGTAAGTAACTTATTTTCTTCTCCAGTATTGGGGTATCTTTCATAGATTCACAAGCTTGAATCAGAATAATTAGCAGTAAACATAAGATATCAATATCTATATATGTGTATGTATGTGTTTATGGAAAATGTCACTTACCCAGTGTACATCTGTTCGTGGCATGTTCTGCTGCAGATTCCCATGCTGTGCATTAGTAGTCCACCACCTAGTGCTGGGCTCTGAGTGTTACAAATAGTTTTTCTTCGAAGAAGTGTTTGACTCACGGGATCGAGTGACTCCTCTTTGGTTCCATTGTGCATGGGCATGGACTCCATTGTTAGATTGTTTTCCCGCAGAGAGTAAAGGAAGGAGTAATAGAGTATATAGGTAAAAAGTAAGAGATGTCCATGCTAATGTAATTGTATATACATATGTACAAATGTTTGTAACAAACAACTACATGCTTCCAGGGAGGATGCATGTGAAACTGCAGCGGAACATGCCATGAACAGATGTACACTGGGTAAGGGACATTTTCCGTTCGATGGCTTGTGTAGCTGCAGATACACATGCTGTGCATGGACTACATAGCAGTTTGCCCTCCCATAAATTAGCGGTGGTTAGCCTGTAGGAGTTGAAGTTGTTTGAAATAATGTTCTTAGAACAGCTTGACCTACTGTGGCTTGTTGTCGTGATAATAAGTCTACACAGTAGTGTTTAGTGAATGTATGTGGTGTTGACCATGTGGCTGCTTTACATATTTCAGCCATTGGTATATTCCCTAAAAAAAGCGCCATTGTTGCCCCTTTTTTCCTTGTAGAATGTGCTTTAGGAGTAACTAAAAGCTGTCTTTTTAATTTAATATAGCATGTTTGGATGCATCTTACAATCCATCATTCTAAACCTTGTTTTGATATTGGATTGCCAGTATGAGGTTTTTGGAAAGCGACAAAGTTGTTTAGTCTTTCTAAACGGTTTAGTTCTGTCTATATAGTACATTAAAGCTCTTTTGATCTCTAATGTATGTAGAGCTCTTTCTGCCACAGAATCTGGCTGTGGGAAGAAGACTGGCAGTTCCACTGTGATTTATATGAAATGGCGATACAACTTTTTGGTAGAAATTTTGGGTTTGTTCTTAGTACAACGTTATGCTAGTGTACTTGGAAGAACGGTTCTTCAAGAGTAAAGGCTTGGATTTCACTTACTCTTCGTAAAGAAGTGATTGCCACTAGGAAGGCAACTTTCCGTGTTAGAAATTGAATTTGGCACGAGTGTTTAGGCTCCAATATTGGTCCCATAGGTCGTGTAAGCACTATATTTAGATTCCAAGAAGGAACAGGTTGTGTTCTGGGTGGAATGATGCGTTTTAAACCTTCCATGAAAGCTTTAATGACAGGAACTCTAAATAAAGAGCTATGTTGTATATTTCGTAATTATGCTGAAATTGCAGTAAGATTAATTTTTATTGAAGAGAATGCCAAGTCTGATTTTTGTAAATGAAGTAAATAACATACAGTACCTTGTATGATGCTGTAAGTGGTCTATATTTTTGGACAGTAATATACAAACCTTTTCCATTTGTTTGCATAGCACTGTCTAGTAGTGGGTTTTCTTGCTTGCTTAATAACTTCAATACATTCTGATGGGAGTTGTAAATATCCAAACTCTGACCTCCGATCCAAATTGCTAGATTGAGTGTCTTGGGATTTGGATGCCTGATTTGGCCTTTGTTTTGTGTCAACAGATCTGGATGGAAGTTTGGAGTGTGGCACTACTGACGGATCTAATAATGTTGTGTACCATGGTTGATGTTCCCATGTTGGTGCTATGAGTATCATTGTGAGTGAAGTTTGATGCAATTTGTTGACTAGAAACAGAAGGAGTCGGGGGGGGGGGGTGATGGTGAGTATGGGGGACGCGTATGCAAATATCCCTGACCAGTTGATCCATAAAGCATTCCCCTTGGATAGGGGATGTGGGTGTCTGGATGCAAAGTTTTGGCGTTGTGTTTTCGCTTGTTGCGAACAGGTCTATGTTTGGAGTTCCCCACTTTTGAAAGTATTTTTGAAGTACTTGAGGATGAAGTTCCAATTCATGAGTTTGTTGGGGATTTCTGCTGAGGATATCTGCCAACTGATTGTCTATTCATGGAATGTATTGAGCCAATACGTGAACTTGATTGTGGATTGCCCATTTCCAAATGTTCTGGGCTGGAAGGGACAGTTGGGATGAATGTCCCCCTCCCCGTTTGTTGAGATAATACATGGTTGTCATGTTGTCTGTTTTGATAAGAACATTCCTCTGTGTGAGAAGAGGTTGAAAAGCTTTGAGTGCTAGAAAGACAGCTAATAACTCCAAGTGGTTTATGTGTAGCTGTTTGTGTTTGACATCCCATTGTCCTTGAATGTTGTGATTGTTTAGGTGAGCTCCCCAACCAATCATTGTTGCATCTGTTGTAATTATGGTCTGAGGTACAGGGTCTTGAAATGGCTGCACTTTGCTTAGATCTGTTGAATTCCACCACTGAAGGGACATGTATGTTTGGCGGTCTATCAACACTAGATCTTGAAGTGGACTGTGTGCCTGTGACCATTGGTGCGCAAGGCACTGTTTTAAGGGCTGCATGTTTAGTCTTAAGTGTGGCGCAATTGCAATGCATGATGCCATCATTACTAAAATCTTCATGACAAATCTGACAGTGTATTATTGATTTGTTTGTATGATTATATTTTGGAAAGCTTGTATCATTTGAATATGCTACAGCTTGTGGAGTGTTTAGTACTGCACCCAAATACTGTTGTATTTGTGCTGGTTGAAGATGTGATTTTTGTTAGTTTATTGAGAAGCCTAGTGTGTGTAGTGTTTGTATTACATAATGTGTTTGATTTTGGCATTGTGTGTGACTGCTTGATTTTATTAGCCAATCGTCTAGATATGGAAAGACAAGTATATGTTGTCTTCTTAGGTAGGCTGCCACTACTACTAAGCACTTTGGGTGCTGTGGAGGCTATTTAGAGGCCTGAATTTTTTTATCTATTTCTGGGGTACTGTCCTCTATAAGTGCCCCTAAAACTACCCCGCTGGTATTGGGGTTGATAGGTTGGCTTTGCCTGTGAGGTGGATGCCTCAGCGGGTTGTGGTCTGAAACCACCTCGAAACTGAGCTTTTCGAAAGGACCCCCTGTATGATGCAGAGCAGAGTGCACCCATTGCTTTTGCTGTGTCAGAATCCTTTCTCAATTTTTTTATGGCTGTGTCTACTTCCGGCCCAAAGATGTTTGTTTTTTTTTTTTTTTTTTTTTTTTTTTTTTTTTAAATCGAACAGCATATTTAACACAGCCTGCGGTATTTCTGGCTTGAATCCAGAAGATCTGAGCCATGCATGCCTGCATATTGTGACTGCAGTATTGACACTTCTAACAGCAGTATCTGCTGCATCTAGGGCACATTGTATTTGATTGTTAGTAATGGCTTGTCCTGCATCCACTACTTGTGCCCTTTTTTGTTGTTTTTTGTGAAGATGCTAAGTTATGTTTTGCATCTCGTCCCAATGGGCTCTGTCATAGCGAGCTAATAGTGCTTGCGAGTTGGCTATCCTTTACTGATTTGCTGCCTCGGATGCAACTCTCTTCCCTGCAGCATCGAATTTCCTGCTCTCCTTATCAGGAAGGGGTGCGTCTCCTGATGACTGACTATTTTCTCTCTTCCTGGCAGCGCTAACTACCACAGAATCAGGAGGTACCTGATGGGTGATATAATCAGGGTCAGGAGGTGCTGGTATATATTTTTTCTCTATCCTAAGTGTTATGATACATGCTTAAACAGGTTAACTAAGTATCTGATCCGCATGTTTTACCACGGTTGGGAGCATCGGAAGGCACTGATATCTAGAATGTGTTGAGGACAGTGTGCTAAATAAGAAATCCTCTTCTAGGGGTTCTGTATGCATTGTGACACCATGATATGCTGCAGCCCTAGCTTTAACTTGGTTATAGACATTACTATCGTAAGGTGGTGATGGTTTAGAGGGATAGCTGTCTGGATCTTTACTAGGAATTGGATCTGGGTCATAAAGATCCCATGGATCCACATTGTCCTGTTGTGAATCATAAAAGTAAGTGGGTGACTGCACTGGAGTAGGACTAGTAGGAGGAGAGGTAGGTAGCTGAGGAGAATGAGGAGGTGGTGGTTTCTCCTTTTGCTTTGGCACTTTTGCTGGAGGCTGCATAGTGTCCAATTCCTCCTGAAAAGCTAGCTTCCTTTTTGTTTTGAAAGGAGGTGCTGTCAGAATTCTCCCTGTTTCCTTATGGATGTGGATCCTGGATTGCCTTTCATCCATAACTTCTAATATTGGTTGTACCTCTAACTCCTCTTCAGAGGTTTTGTGGCTTTAAGTCTCTTTAAAAGTCAATGTTCCTCTGTATAAGTTGGCCTTTTCGGCTCCAAAGCATGTTTTTCCGGGATCGAAAAGGTGATGAGGACAAAGGTTTCGGCTCTGAAAGTGGTTTTCTAATTTTCGACTCCGAAAAATTGTGTCTACTGGAGTCAGACATGGAGCTTTTTGTTGTCTCTGATGTTTTCGGAGGAGTGGCCTTTTTCGGTGCTGAACTGGTAAGTTGGTCACCACCAGTCTTTTTTCGGGCCGAGCCATGGCCTTCCGGCAGTGGCGTACCCAAGGCCTTGTGTTTTTTCTTTTGTGAGGGTACAGGGGCAGACATACTCATATGTTGTCCTGCTGTGACTGGTCTGTCTTCTTCTGATTCCTGTTCTGACTCAGAATCTCGAACAGAGACTTCGGTTTGCATCAGTTGTTCTTCCTCTACGTCGACATGTTCACCAATTCGACGCCATTTCGAGTCTCCGTGCCCTCCTGTCTCGAAGAGTCTTTTTCGGTTGAAAAGATAGACAGGCCTTCCAGTTTTCTTCCCGATCGGGCGAAAGGCAGAGATTGCAAAAGATGGTGAAGTTGTTGTACGGTGTATCGAGAAATGGCTTACAGGTGAACCTTGACGGATGAGTGAGAGACCTTATTTTGCCAATTGAAGATACAGAAGTATCTGTTCTGGAGAAGATGTCAAGGGGTGGATACCAGAATCCTTACACCATATATAGAATCTTTTCCATTTGAGTTTGTATGTTTTATTTGTAGCCTGGGCTCTGGCATTAGCGAGCACTTCACGACAGTCTGGTGGAATATCTAGGTCAGCAAATTCAGGAGCCAGGCCAACAACCAAAGAAAAGTCAGGTTGGGATGACAGGCCTTGTCCAGATTCATCACTAGCAAATTCAGAAGCTCCGTGAACCAAAATTAGCATGGCAATCTGGGAGCTATCAGTAATAGCCGGCAAGGTTTCCTCTTCATCTTCTTTACAATTCTTGGGACTAGCATAAGCCAGGGAAAAGCTTAAGCATAGATTTCTGACCATGTGATAAAAAATAAATTCCCTCGACCCTCTCTGCGGTTGCCAGCTTGCGTGATACTGGCATTGCTTGTTTTCCTTTGTTGCAAAGAGGTCCAAACTGGGCTTGCCCCAGCGAAAAGAAAGATGACCGAGTTGCCTGGTTGAGCTCTCACTCTTGGCAGGTCATTGAGGTTCTGCTTAATGAGTCCGCCAGGGTGTTGGGATACTCCTGGAACGTGTTCTGCTCTGATAGTTATTAGATGTTGAAGTGCCCAATTCCATTTCTCTTGCGCCTGAAGAGACAGCGCTGGCGATTTTGTACCGCCCTGCTTGTTGAGGTAATGCATACTTGTGGTGTTGTCTGTTGGGTCCAAAACCGATTAGCCACTGTTCATGGTCAGGAAGGACTTGAGCGCTAGGAATACGGCTTTTGATTCCAACAAGTTTATGAGGAGCATTGCTTCCTGGGTGGTCCATTTCCCTCTCACTGTCATGTCTTCGAGGTGCGCGCCCCCATCCATCCAGAGACACGTCTGAGGTCAGAACATGCTCTGGGCTTTGCACATATGCCCTCACCCGTCTTATAGCGCACCCTGCCTTAGGGCTGTAAGGCTTGCTAGAGGGGTGACTTACCTATACCATAGGCAGTGCGAGGTCGGCATGGTACTCTGAGGGGAGTGCCATGTCGACTTAGTCATTTTCTCCCCACCAGCATACACAAGCTGTGAGGCAGTGTGCATGTGCTGAGTGGGGGGTCCCCAGGGTGGCATAAGACATGCTGCAGCCCTTAGAGACCGTCCCTGGCATCAGGGCTCTTGGTACCAGAGGTACCAGTTACAAGGGACTTACCCGAGTGCCATGATTGTGCCAATTGTGGAGACAAAGGTACAGTTTAGGGAAAGAACACTGGTGCTGGGGCCTTGTTAGCAGGGTCCCAGCACACTTTCAAATCATAAGTTTGCATCAGCAAAGGCAAAAAGTCAGGGGGTAACCATGCCAAAGAGGCATTTCCTTACAGCTGCTCTTTCCATTGCACTATGGATGACCCCCCCTCCCCCCAATATATCCAGTGGTGGAGAATCTACAGGTGGTGGCATAGAGGAGTATGGTGTTTGCATCTGGTAATCATTCCATTCAGTGGGGAGTGAGGTAGTCTCCTGTATCTCTCATCCTTCCTGATCTCCCGAGGAAGGTGGGTTGTTTTCGGGGGTGGAGATAGAGATGGTAACGGTACTATAAGTACTTGAACCTCTGAGGATCGGTCTCTGGGAGCAGGACTGGTTGATACTGGTGGTGGGAATCTACTGTAATCTTGCATCATATGCTGGTAATTCGTGACAGCGGCATCTGCACTGTTGGCTCGCACTGTTGTTCCTGGGCACGAGTGTTGATCTTGAAACGATTGCTGAATATATAACCCTCCACACTCTTCCTGGCATTTAATTTGTAGGTCTGAAGGACTACGTGCCGTCGGAAACAGACCATTGTTGGAGTACTCATCTCCATATTCCTCTTCATCCTAATCAAGGAGATGTTCTGGAGGTATGGGTGATACCTTGCTAGGTGAGGTATGTGAAGGTAGCAATGCCTCTGTGTGGATTTAAATTTCTTGGTCTTATGGGCAAAAAGGAAGATCTTCCTGAAATCAGTCAACGGGGCATCTGTGGTGAAGAAATGGGGCGCTGACGAAACTGTCGTTGACAGTCTCATCTACGGTGCCCTCGTCGTAGGAGCCGTTGTCGACGGTGTGGTTGCTTTTGCAGCAGTCATCGGAACTGATGTTGACAGGGTTGTCGTCGACAGAACCATAATTTGTGATTTGCAGGTCGATGTTGACGGAGCTGGCGACGGTATGCATGTCGACTATGTAGTAGATTTTGATTTATTACCCGTTGACGATGTTGATTTCTTCAACATCTTTATACCCTGGGTCAGTAAAGAAGACCCATACTTAATGCTCACCGATGTTAATGTCGACGATAACGTTATCATGGCTGACAATGGAGCTGCCGTCTGTTGGTACAAAAACTGTCGTCGACAAAGCGCTCATCGACGAGACTGAAGTTTTTGATGTCGATGGTGGCAAAGAGCTAGATGGTTTCTTAATTTTTTACTGAAGTGGCAGCTGGAGTGGAAGGTTCAGAATAAACTTTCTTGCCATGTTTCTTT